>NW_006779287.1:852930-872982 GCF_000442215.2 Lipotes vexillifer | reverse complement strand
AAAGAGTGAGGTAGAATTACTATTTAGCTGAAAAGAATCACAGGCTAATATGTACTAGATATGCTGTCACCCTCCTCTTGTCCCTGTTTCCTGGTATTTCCTCAGTTGTGGTGTCTGTGAAATGGACTGGTCCAATACCAGACCTGGAGTTATGAAAGGAAGTATGATTCTTTTCATAAAGGGAGAAACAGATATATTTAATCATTTCATATGAACACTGAATTTCATCAATATAGAGCATAGTCTCATGTACTAACAGCTGATATCTTTTTAAAGAAAGATTTTAGAACGCGCTGTTTCAAATTGTTTAACTGTAAGAGTTTCTAGATAATATTCTTCTATAAAATAGACCTGACCCAAAGGTAATAAAAAAATAGACTTTAAGGAAGAAAATTTACTTGTATCTCACCACTTAGAGATAATCACAATTAACATTGTGAACTATTCCCTTTCAGAGTTTTTATATGCACACAAAATGACATTTTTATGAAATTTGATCCTGCTGTATACATACTATTGTACTCTGATTTTTTATTCAAAGTTAAATCCCTTCTCCCATGTGTTATTTTAAAATGACCATTACCTTTCTGTAAATGAAAATTACACCTTTATACGGTGGGGAAAAAACCAATACACTGCAAAATATGATGATGGAAAGGAACTCTCTTTCCCATTATAGACCTCAGTTTTAAATGCTTCCTAGGCTTAGGTAAGCATGGTCAA
Source organism: Lipotes vexillifer (assembly GCF_000442215.2). Lineage (NCBI taxonomy): Eukaryota > Metazoa > Chordata > Mammalia > Artiodactyla > Lipotidae > Lipotes > Lipotes vexillifer. The sequence goes on along the minus strand of NW_006779287.1, from coordinate 872,259 downwards.
CAGTTTCTCATAGAGATTAATTTTTAGTGACTGGGCTATACTGACTTTCTAAATTAGCATCACACTAAAGCATTGAGCAAAACACCCCACAGAATGTTAATTAATGAGAAAGGGAAAGTTCCCATGCTGTACTTTTAAGATGATGTGAAGTCAAGCCCATTGTTAACGTCAATCGAATTATTTATGTGATTGTGCAGGTGAACAACCGAGGATTTGTATAGGTAAGTGCAAACAGCCCTGGAGAGTCATAGTATGGTCAAAGGAGTTTTGCAGCGGTCCCCAACCTTTTTGGCACCAGAGACTGGTTTCGTGGAAGACAGTTTTTCCACGGAGGGCGGGGATGGGGGTGGGGAATGGTTCAGGCGGTAATGCGAGCAATGGGGAGCAGCAGATGAAGCTTTACTTGCTCGCCCCTCCCCTCCTGCTGTGCGGCCTGGTCCCTAACAGGCCGTAGACCGGTACCAGTCCGCAGCCTGGGGATTGAGGACCCCGAGTTAGACTATCCAGTGACATTGGCCCCTAACGAAAAGACTGTGGCATCCTTGAGAAAGGCAAGGTATTGTCATGCTTGATATAGGATACTGCACCCCACAATTCTTCCCAGCCACACTCTTGCAACTCGAAGGTTGCAAATTCAGGTGCCTATTTGGCCAGGAGAGGAAACTGAGTGACTGAAGTGGGAAGGTGTGAGAAATGAATAGAGAAAGATGGGAACCATGGTCAACAGGAAAGAATGTCTCATGGTGTGAGGGTGGAGTTACCACTCAGACTAGTACTTAATGGAAATGCAGCCTAGTGTTACCCTTTTGATTTTTTAAATGAGAAATAAGAAACCTAAATTTTCATGTGAATTTGCCCAATTTTTTAAGGTTGGCAATTCATTAAAAAATTTAACAGCGCTGACTGTCCTTGCCTATTGGCTGCCTTAGAGGGCACTCTTATTTTTCTTCCATAAAAGCCCCCTCACTGAAGACGACCATTGCTTTAACTTTACCTGCAAGCCCTAGCTTCTCTAAGCTCTGGAACAGACCTCTCCCTGCCCATCTGTTTCCCAGAAGGAAGCTCATGTGACACAGCTGGCTGGTACAGACCCTGACATAACATCACAGCATATCCAGGGCAAAAGATGAGCAGGGCCTTGGGGCAGGCATAGAATGAGGACAGTCCCATTTTTGCCACAGACAGAAAGTGGCATTCTGACCTCCTAGTTCTGCTACTAAGATAATATAAGGGGACACCCGAGGCTGCAGGGTTAGGATGGTACCCACTGCCACAAAATGGCCCTGTCTGTCTCTGGTGGAATTCTCCTTCCTGTGAAGGAGCACTTAGGCCAGGAAAGTTGTAGGTAAGAGATCTGAAAATGGTCTAAATATCCTTTTTAAAAAATCCACTTTAGATGGTCTAAAACCTTTTCCCCCCGTTCTAAAATACTCTTTCTGAAACCCAGCCCAACTCCCTTTATTTGTGTTAGCATATTTGCCTTTGAGTGTGCCTGGGTGAGTTTACTCTGTCACCTAAGAAGCAAAAGAAAGCAAATTCAATTTTATGTAAGTAGTGAAAGAAAAATACCATCAAGAATCTTCAGGGCAGCTATTGTAGATGTTTTGCACCAGGGGAATTGAGAATGTGCTTTGTGAAAATGACAAAAGGTTGCTAACAAGAGTCAACAAACCAGTTTGGGAACTGATGTCCCATAAAAATGATGGCCACTTGACAAGATATGGGTGCCATAAAGGGCACTGGTACACAGCAGAGACCTCAGGTCCTATCTTTACAATGAGGCAGACATCAGTTCACTCAAAATGGCTTACAATTGATGTCTTTGTTATTCTCCTACCTAAAGCAGTGTCTCATTATTTGAATATTGAAACATGGAATCAAACAAACCTATCAATCTATTTCTCCTAGTTATTTGCATTTCAAATTAGTGAGGTCTTTTAAAATATTCATGTTCTTTGACTCAGTAACACCACTTGCAGGAATTTACTCCAAGGAAACAATTCTACACAATAGCAAAAAACAGAAAACAAGCTAAATATTCAGTAATAGTGGAATGGTTAAGTAAACCACAGCCTATGATCTCAGTGAAATGTTATACAACCATTGCAATGATTATAAGGACTATGCAATAACATAGAAAATACTTATGTTAAAATGTCAGAAAGGCAAGATGTAAAATTCTAAACAAGTATGATTTTATATTATACAAACCAGCCAAGTAGCGAGCAACAAAATCCTTCGTACAGGAAATACAGGATTACAGGAAAATTCATTGAAAAGTTAACAGTAGCACTGTCTGGGTGATATCAGTTTTTCTCTTCTTTCCTTAATGTTCTGTATTTTCTAAAATGAGCATATATTACTTGTGTAATGAAAAAAAGTATAACATTTAAAAATGGGGCTCAGTCCCAACGCTTTAGAAAATGATAGCTAGGGGGTTTCCCTGGTGGCGCAGTGGTTGGGAGTCCGCCTGCCGATGCAGGGGACGCGGGTTCGTGCCCAGGTCCGGGAGGATCCCACATGCCGCGGAGCAGCTGGGCCCGTGAGCCATGGCTGCCGGGCCTGCGCATCCGGAGCCTGTGCTCCACAACGGGAGAGGCCACAGCAGTGAGAGGCCCGCGTACAGAAAAAAAAAAAAAAAAAAAAAAAAAGAAAATGATAGCTAGGGACTTCCATGGTGGCGTGGTGGTTAAGAATCTGCCTGCCAGTGCAGGGGACAGGGGTTCAATCTCTGGCCCAGGAAGATCCCACATGCCGCGGAGCAACCAAGCCCGTGTACCACAACTCCTGAGCCCGTGTGCCACAACTACTGAAGCCCGCACACTCTAGGGCCCTCGTGCCACAACTACTGAGCCTGCATGCTGCAACTACTGAAGCCCGCGTGCCTAGAGACTGTGCTCCACAACAAGAGAAGCCACAGCGATGAGAAGCCTGCGCACCGCAATGAAGAGTAGCCCCCACTCGCCGCAACTAGAGAAGGCCCAGGTGCAGCAATGAAGACCCAAACGCAGCCAAAAAAAATAAATAAATAAGAAAAAGAAAATGACAGCTAACACAGAATGAAGCAGTGTCTTCAACAAAGTGGATCTAGGGTTATCATTAGCAGGATTTTCTAAAGCGAAAATGTTCATCCGGCGCAATAATGATCCAAAAGCACTGCTTGTGAGGAGGGGAAATAACTCCAACATTTCCCTCAAATAACTCTGCCAACACTGTGTACAGAATCAGGTTAATTATTCCAAGGATGGTTTACAACCCAAAGCAAGAGATTTTCTTATTTTTATCATAATCTCAGTGAAACCTTGTACATGTGGTACAATCAGTGAGAAAATTAACCTTATTAAAATCCAGCTACAGTATTAAATAAGGGATTTCCATAGAAGCAGATTCAGAAAGTTGAATGAATGTAATGTGAAGTGGAATTTCCTTTCATTTTGTACCCCCTCCCCTCATAAATTTCTGCCCTTCAGTTTCATCAAGTGATCCTTTGTTCTGACATTCTGGGCAGGAAGTATGGAGAGAACTGATCAGCTTTCCTAACACCTCTTGTGAGTTTTGAATATGCACGTGTTTGAATACATCAAACACATCTGCTTCAAGACAGTCCATGCTAAATAAACTCACCATGTGTAATTCATACACCACACCAGATCCCTTCCTCTTGTCTCCCCTTCATGTAATAGCAACTCACACAGACACACACTAGAGTTTTCCCAGCCTGATTTTTAAAATGGAGGAAAACAAATTTGCAACAGGAATGTGAAAAGCACTATGTTGCTATGTCCAAATAACCATCAAGAGAGAAATAAATCAAATTCAGCAAGTGAGAGGAGAGATGGGAAAGGGAGAGGACTGAGAGGAGAGGAGAGAAATTTAGGCTGGAAATTCCATGGTGTGGTTTTCAAAGGCTTTTCTGAGCTTTCTCTTTCTATTATCACCTTACAAATAGCCTATTGAGTAGAAAAGGATGCAAATATTTGTTTTGGGTTTCTTGCTGCCTTCTTCTAGAAGATGGAGAAAAATGTTAAAGAGGATATTTTATTATTCTTGTATCGTTTTCGCTTTATTTCACCGAAGTGGCCAAAAGACACAAAGTGAACACACAAAAACAAGCATTACTATTGATGCCACATTGACTTACTTTTTCATCTTGTTTTCTTCGTGTGTGTGGCTCAGGCTACTAGAAGAAATGTATTGATCGGTCGACAATTACTCCTAAGATCCTTCCATAGGGATGTGTATGAATTAAGTTTGTATGTTTTAAGAATTAAGTTTGAAGTAGACAAAGTTTATATTAGCTTTCCCTAGTCATTATCATCTTTCCTTTCATTTGTACAAATTAAATACTACATGCTTTCCCCTGGCCTCTTTCCTAGTTTGCTTGGTTGTATCTGAAAAGTCTTCAAATTTGCCACGGCTCATCCTCAGAGGAACAGAATCACCGGCATTGACATATGCAACAAGGCTTCAAATTTGGTTCTGAAAGTAATCTGGGCAGAATTATTTTCTGTCTTTGAGCATTAGTTTACTTATTTGAGTCTGTTCAAAAAACAAGGTTAATAGTACAGAGCTTAATTGAATGGAATTCCCAAGATGTTAAGTTAAACATCATTTATGGAAAACCGCATTTAGTTCATAAGCATTTAGTTCACTCAACAAGGACATGAGGAGGGATGTCCTACCACTAAATGCTGCCTCACAAATCCAGCAAGTCCTTCCCTTATCCTAACTGGTTTTCAATTCACAAGGATCTGACCTTTACCCTATGGTTTCTTATTTCCTTTAAAAGTCAGAAAAAAGTTATGAAAGAGTTTACTAAAATGTCTTATAAAAGACTGTCAGTTCCTCAAAAGCTGGCTCTTGCCTCTCAGCTTTTCTCTTCATCCATTTCCACTGGGATTTGAAACATTACTTTAGTTCCCAAGACAGGGAGGACATTTCTCTTTATTTCCCACATATTCCTCTGACCGGAGCATTATATTTAAAATAGCAGTAGCTTGCAAAATTGAATAAACAATTCCACAGGTGTTCCAGTGCCCACTCAGACTTATCAGGGGGCGTGGAGATGGCCTCCGAATGGCTGGGAGACTGGCACAGTGGTGCTAGAATTAACCAATGTAAGAGTTCCTCAGTGAGTTGTTTCTCAATTAAAAAGATAAAACAAAAATAGGGCCCCATAGCTACTGTGCCCTGTGTTAAGAACATTATGCATTACCTATTCCAATCCGAACGATTCCCTGGCCTCTACGAACACTTCGTTTTTCCTCCCAGTCGCTCTGTCCCAGGAATTTTGCTGTGTGACCCTAGCAGCCAGCCCAAATCTTTATTGGTCTCAGGTCCTTAGTGATTCCACTAACATCCACCTCGAAAACTTTGACACTTCCTTTTATGGTGACGTAGGACAGACCATCTCTTTGTGATTGTCCTAATGAAAATGGAATTCAGCTAGCGCACACACACACACACACACACACACACACACACACACACACACACACACACACACACACACACCCCATACACATACAAATTCTCTTGCTTCCAAACCCAAATGCTTTTACTTTCCTTTGATTTTCAGCATGCCTCTTTGGGAGTGAAGAGCTTCATTGTTCGAGGCAAGTTTCAGTGAATGGGTCATTTCCTGGCCTTCTGCATTGCGAACACACTCATCATAACAATTAATGAGAGGAAGGGTTTTTATGATAGCGTCTAGCTTCCGGTTTTCAGCTCTTAGATTTTCCCTATATGCGCAGGGATCCTATTACCTCTGGGAGAGCTCTTATTAATCTCAGTGTCAGAGCTGTTTCAACAAATCTACTGTAATAATGAAAAGTCATCTTATCACACTTTGCTCTCGGTAAATTTACCATTCTTTGATAAGGTTGCAAACAACTGGGAAGTAATTGATCTCTCATTAGCGTGGCAACTGCTGACGAGAGTCTGGGCTGGGGTTTCAACATTTATCTGCCCAGCACAGCACATCCTTCTCCCCAATGCTAAATTATTTAGCACTCCTTTCAAATACAAACGGTCTCAATGGGTTCTCCATTATTTTAAGAACTTTCTGAAGAGGAGGCTAACATTTAAATTTGTGATTGTCTGTCACCAGTGCAGTGCTTAGAGGAGCTGGGAGTGGAGAGGGATCATTTTTCACACATGACTTGCTTGCTGAAGCCAGAGCCTGTGCTATGAATGGAGGACGGGGGCTCTTTGATCTGAACCAAACTTGCGCAATTTATCTTTCAAATGCACTAAAGCTTTTGATAAATGTCAATTTGACAATTAAATTCTCCAAGGGCCACAATGTATCACCATCACAGTGTCTATTTTTGAGGGTCGGTCAGCCATAGCATCTTTCAGCAGACTGCAGCCAGCACAAGTCAGAGGAGAAATGGTAGCTCTCAGGCTTTGCTCTTCTACAAGTGGTATTTTTCTCTCTCGCTGAGTAAAAGAGCTGCGATCGTTTCCTTCAAGACAGGGCACAGCGCTGACGGCAGAGTTTAGGGTTTGCCTTGCAACCCAAAGGGATTGTGTTTGAGATCTGTCCTCTGTCATTTCTCTGATAGCTCAGGGGAGAAATGAATGAAACTTTTCTTGTCATTTGCCCTTTCTGACAGTCTATTTGCTACATTAATATACATATGTATAGTCTACTATATTCATATATATATATATATATATATATATATATTATTTCTCTTCTCAAAGGTATTTTCCTTTGTGTTTTGCAAGAGACAAGACAAGGCAAGCCTGCCATTCTCAAAAGTCTCAAAGTTGGTAGGAGGGCAGAAGTAGGATCACTGAGTTAGGACTTTGGTTTTATGTAAAACCCAGTTTAATGACAAAAGTCATTGTTAAGTCAAAGAGTATAGATCGTAGTTGCAGGTTGAAGGGAATGGAGAAAATAAATGGTAGGCATGAGGGTTTGAGGTGAGATTTCACCTTCAAGGCCATTTCAATCTTTTAGGGTACAGGAACTACAAAGTTATTTCATGCCTAAGCCTGGATCTTTCTATGCTTCTTTGAGAACTAAAATAGCTATCAGATCATGAAGAAGTACTGGTCCCTGCCTTCTCAGGGTTGATGTTCAAAAGCACTTCTCCTCTTTGCTCTTTTTGCTCCATGAAAACTCAACCCTTACTGGAAGAATAACAACTGTAATGTGACATTTTGAAATGTTTCACATGAAAGATTATTGCGAACTCCATGGTTGTTTCTGAAGTACTGACAAAGGAAGATGCTTTGGATGGAGCAACAATGCCTCTGTGATCACCTTTCAAGCTCTTCCGTCATCACAGATAGTGCTGCCATGGCCCAGTGTGGTCCCACCACCCAGACATTTGGCACGGCTATGATTCTATCTTTTGCAAAACTGACATTTCGGTATGATTGTGAAGAAGACTAAAGCTCCCTCATCAGTTGGCTGACGCGCTGAAAATACAGACATAAGATGCTGCTCTCGTGGACAATATATACACTAACAAACGTAAGGTAGATAGCTAGTGGGAAGCAGCCGCATGGCACAGGGATATCGGCTCGGTGCTTTGTGACCGCCTGGAGGGGTGGGATAGGGAGACCCAAGAGGGAAAAGAAATGGGAACATATGTATATGTATAACTGATTCACTTTGTTATAAAGCAGAAACTAACACACCATTGTAAAGCAATTATACCCCAATAAAGATGTTAAAAAAAAAAGCACACATTAAATAAAAATGATGACTCACCAAAAAAAAAAAAAAAGATGCTGCTCTGATGTCTGCATGGTACCTTTTCTCAAGAACTGAGGAGAACTGTTATAATCCTTACTATCTCTAAGAAAAAGTAAAAAAAGAACCAACTGACTGAGCGTCTTGAGGGCATCTCACTGTTTCCAACACAGATTAATTTTTTGGATGGGCTATCATGCACTATTGTCAATCAAACCCTCCTAGAATCGTAATGTGACATCAGCCCTCAGTACAGCTAGAGTCATGAGTGCTGAAAGTTAGCTACAAAAGAAATGGAGGTCACATCGCTGACCTTCAAAATGTTTGCAGTCTCTAACATTTTTTTAAGGACTGAGAATAACAATTATTCTGTAGTTGGAGCTACCAGAGGATATTTGTCATATGCTTAAGGTTATTTCATGATGGCAAAACTGGATGTAATGACAGGGAAAAAAAAGTTATTTTGGTCAAGGCCATTTCAAAGTACAGTTCTAAATAGCACCAACAACTCTAGTTGAAATTTAGCAAGTGATCATTTAGCTTTTCTATGGCAGCCGTGTAATATTTAGTTCTTTGTTCTGCTGTGCCTATTATTGTAAGGTACACACATGCCCTGCAAGTAAAATTCTCTTTTTTGTTTTTCTCGTATTTTCTCCAACCGTATCTTATTGGATACACTTAATAGATCAGTAAGTAGGTAAACCTCTACTGATGGATAAACAATGATCCATTTTAAGTACTGATATTCAGACATTCCATATATCATAATGCATTTTTTAAGAGATGGGCAATGTCCTTTGGAACAATATTGCTGATGTAATAAACTTCTAAACTTTCATTCTTTATGTAAATTGTCTACTGAAATATCACTAAATTAATCATTGACATTAAACATATGAAATCAGATTTTAAAATTAATCCATAATTTAAAATTTCATCATTTACCCCCAAATAGCGCTTGGTAAGTGTCTCATGTTATCTAACACTCTCCCCTGCATCATTGGATGAACTTCTCCCAGAACTGCCCAGATTTTGTCCTTTTCACTGACTTTTGATACATCACACACTGTAGTAGGCGGAGTCTGAGGCAGAAGCACAAATATAGGCCAATATATCACATCTAAATATTTAAAAGTTACACATTATGTCTAAAAATTATAAAAGTTACACATTAAAACTAGCACTCAGTAAAATGTTTATTCTTCTACGTTGGTAAATATATGTTCATAATAACAAAATTCAGTAACGTGTTAAAAAAAGTAGAGTTTTTATATGACTGAAAGTCAGCAAAATATAAAAGATGACACAATTCAGTTACTTTTACACATGTCTGGATGTTTTGGTGATGTGCTGCTGATGTTTGGATGGATAATAAAATAAGACATATATAATTCATAAGTTATTATATATATTTATCCCTAAAATTCTTTTTCTTTCCTTCCTTTATTTATTTTAAAAAATTGTATTTAGGTGAAATTCACATAACATAAAAGTTACCATTTTAAAGTGAACAATCAATGGCACTTAGTATATTCACCATGTTGTGGAATCTAGTTCCAAAACATTTTCATGACCCCAAACAGAAACCCCGCTCCCTAAGTACTAACTCACCGTTTGTCACTCCTCCAACGCCTGGCAACCATGAACAAAATTATATTGTAATGATTAAGATTTTTTTCATACATTTTTGTTCTATTGCCAAAAATCATCATGTGTTAAATGTGAAAGGTACTAGTAATCAAATATATGAAATTCAAATACATTTTTTATCAAAAACTTAAATCACTGGGTGGGAAGGAGGGGACTCTGCCCTGTAGATGCTGGACCCGCTGGCACCACGGGTGTGGCTGCCCTGCTGTACCTGTGACGTTGGGGCAGAGAGGAAGCAGCTATTTCTATGCTTTAGTGCTCAGAACAGTGGGTGCTAAGAATGGTTTGTAGCCAGACATTGCAAAAAAAGCCAAAAAAACAAAAATAAAAACCCCACTTAAATCAAACATAAAAATTTATTATTATTGGGTTGGCCAAAAAGTGCCTTCAGTTTTTAAGTAAAAATAAGACACATTTTTCATTTTCACCAAGAACTTTTATTGAACAACGTATTCACCATTTTGTTCCACTACCTTCTGCCTTTTTTCAGGCAACTTCATAATTCCATCTTCCCAAAACTTTTTATCTTTTTGAGCAAAGAAGTGCTCCAGGTGCCTTTTACAGTCTTCCAGGGAATTGAAATTTTTTCCATTAAGAGAATTTTGTAAAGCGAAACAAATGGAAATCCGAAGGTGCAATGTCTAGTGAATATGGCAGATGAATCAGAACTTCCCAGCCAAGCTGTATAGTTTTTGTCTGGTCATCAAAGAAACATGCGGTCTTGCGTTACCCTGATGGAAGATTATGCATTTTCTGTTGACTAATTCTGGACGCTTTTTGTTGAGTGCTGCTTTCAGTTGGTCTAACTGGGAGCAGTGCTTGTTGGAATTTATCGTTTGGCTTTCCAGAAGGAGCTCAGAGTAGAAGACTCCCTTCCGATCCCACCATATACACAACATCACCTTCTTTGGATGAAGACCGGCCTTTGGTGTGGTTGGTGGTGGTTCATTTTGCTTGCCCCACGGTCTCTTCCGTTCCACCTTGTTGTACAGTATCCACTTTTCATCACCCGTCACAATTTGTTTTGAAAACAGAACGTTTTCGTTACGTTTCTGTAGAGAATCGCACATGGAAATATGGTCATGGTCAAGAAGGTTTAGCTTCACTTATGTGGAACCCAAACATCAAAGCAATTAACATAACCAAGCTGGTGCAAATGATTTTCAACACCTGATTTGGATATTTTGAGTATGTTGGCTGTCTCCGGCGTGGTATATGATTGTTCTCAATTAATGTCTCGATTGGATCGCTATCAACTTCCACTGGTCTACCTGACCATGGAGCATCGTCCAGTGAGAAATCTCCAGCTTGAAACTTCAAAAACCACTTTTGACAAGTTCGATCAGTCACAGCACCTTCTTCATACATTGCACAAATCTTTTTTTGCGTTTCAGCTGCATTTTTACCTTTCTTGAAATGATAGAGCATAATATACCGAAAATGTTGCTTTTTTCTTCCATCTTAATATTAAAATGGCTACAAAAATTCACCGATTTTGATGTTTTTTTTTTTAATGCAAGCTGATATGACAGCTGTCACAATACAATCTAACAAAATTGTTTCAAATGAAGTTAAAGACAACTAAACACTACTAGAGCCAGCTTATGGAAAAAACCGAACAAATTTTTTGGCCAACCAATAGTTTTCACATATTTTTCAAGAATGTTATTTTTCTTCTACAATATTAAAATTACATATTAAAATTAAAAGGCAAAATATAAACTACAATTACTGATTATATGAATTTTTCATAAACTTTCAAAAGTAAAGTTGACTTTTTAATGTACTTTTAAAAAGTTGTTTTATTTTTACAAAAATATACACAATTTTAACGTTCAGTGTTCATTTACAGTGTAAGATACCTACATATACACAAATTTAATAGTAACATTAATTATTTTATATTGCAAAAATTTCCTCAGCTACCACACTTTCAAAACTGTTGCAAATACCATGCTAAATTGTGGGTACCTCCAGAACAATGAAAAAGGACATGACTAGACAAAAAAAAGAAAAAAAAAAAAAGGAAACTTCATACCAGTATGCTGCTAAACCAGCATAGGGAGAGAGGGGATTAGGACTAATTAATTACTAATTAGTACTAGTAGTGTCCTGATTAGTAGTATTTACCAATTTCATTTAAGGCTACCAGTGATTTAAAATCTGGCTTGCAAAATTCCTGCCTTTTTAACTACTGGCTCTTGGGAGCTGGTATGAGCTAGCTCCAGCATACCACTGTTAGCACCTTGGGAAATGATACTTTACTAGGCAGGATTTGTAACATTTATGCCCTCTGAGAGTAAGAATTTGACAAGTTACTTACTATGTCTTTTCTTATAACTAAGCATCCTCAGCTTAATGCTCCCCACTCTCGGAAGCAGTCTCCATCTGTGATGTAGAGAGAAGCACAACCTCCAAAGTTTCAGGTCACTTGGACATAGTTCCCTTTTGTTTCAAAGACATAGGACAAGAGATGTGGTGAAGTGCTTCTCTGGGGCCTGAATGGTGTTAATGAAAAGATGGATGTTTAGGAATGCTAGTCACTCTGTGCCACTGCTGAGCATCAGATTCAGAGAGAAAGGGACTCCTGTGTATTATTTAATCAGTTTTATGTGTTTGCAAAACTCAGAGTCCTTTAAATTACAGGGCCCCAGGGTCCCTTAATGGTGAAATTGCTTATCAATCAGATCAACTATACTACTTACGTTTGTTAGATCTATCTCTTTTTTAGGTTCTGACCTACTTGATCTGTCTTACACTCAGAGAAGTAAATTTAAATCTTCCACCTCTAGGACTTCTATTTCTCTGTACATATCCTTGTGATTTTGATATACATTTGTCTCATGATTAATGATGTTGAACATACATAAAGGTGCCATCTGTATATCTTCTTTGGAGAAATGTCTATTCAAATCCTTTGCCCATTTAAAAATTGAGTTATTTGTCTTTCTACTGTTAAGTTGTAATAATTTTTATATATTCTATCCAAGTCCTTTATCACATATATGATTTACAAATATTTTTCCCATATTGTGGTTATTTTTTCCCTTTATTGATAGCATCCTTTGAATCACAAAAGGTTTTAATTTAAATGAAGCCCAAATTATCTAACTTATTTATATTTTTTCTTTCCTTGCTTGTATCATTATGTCATATCTAAGAAACCATTGCCTAACCCAGGGTCGTGAATATTTACTCCAACGTTTTCTTCCACATTTTATAGTTTTAGCTCTTATATTTAGATATATGACCCATTTTCAGTTAATTTTTGTATATAGTGTAAGGAAGGAGTCCAACTTACTCTTTTGCATATGGATATACAGTTGTCTCAGCATTGTTTGTCCAGAGGATTATTCTTTTCCCCATTGAACATTCATGACACCCTTGTCAAAAATAATCTGACCATAAATGTAAGAGTTGGTTATGGAATCTCATTTGTATTCCATGAGTTTGTATGTCTATCCTTATGCCAGAATCACACTGTCTTGATCACTATGGCATTATAGTAAGTTTTGAAATTATGATATATGAGTCCTCCAACTTTATTCTTACTTTTTAAAATTATGTTGGCTATTCTGGGTAACTTGCACTTCCATATGAATTTTAGGATTGGTTTATCAATTCCTTCAATAAAGGTATCTGAAATTTTGATAAGAATTGCATTGAATGTGTAGATGAATTTGGTGATTATTGCCATTTTATCACTATTAGGTCTCCTGATTCATAGACATGAGACATCATTCCACTTATTCAGGTCTTTAATTTCTTTCAACAATGTTTTGTAGCTTTCAGTGTTCAAAAAACTTTCTCTTCTTTTGTTTAATTTATTGCTACCTTTTTCTTTTTGGTGCTACTGTAAATGGAAGGCTGGAAGTCCAAGATCAAGGTTTTGGCAGGTTTGGTTTCTCCTAAAACTTCCCTTCAAGGCTTGCAGATGACCTTCGTCTCACTGTGCTCTCACATGGACTCTCCTCTGTGTGTATACACCCCTGGTGTCTCTTCTACCTCTTACAAGGACAACAGTCCTATTGGGTAAGGGCCCCTCCCTTATGATCTCATTTAACCTTAATTACCTCTTTAAAGACCTATCTCCAAATACAGTCACTTGGGGGCTTAGGGCTTCAACATATTAACTCTGGAGAGGATACAGTTCAGTCCATAACGATCGATAACTTTTGCTTTTGTTTTCTGCCATTTTAAAAAACAGAATCTTTGTATCGATGCTGGGCCTATTCCTTATTTGTTATCACTGAATGAGTTGTATTTTTCCAGACCAGCTATTTGCTTGTATAGCTTCCTCTGTTTCTCTGAATCAAAATCAGCCCAGCAGAAGGCTATACAAAGCTGCCACCCATCATTCGAAACAAAGTATATATAGCTTGTCTGTTTCTGAGTCTCACCTTTAGAAAGTGTATTTAAAATTAAGGTATAATTTATAAACAGTGAATTGCACAAATCTAAAGTGTTCAAGATGATGAGTTGACCACTGTTCATACCTTGTAACCCTCACCCATATCACGTTATGGGACATTTAATCACACAGTAAAGTTTCTTTCCTGTCAATCACTACCCCTTCCCACCTTCATTTTCTTGCATGTCAAATGCTATTCTGATTTTTATCACCATAGATTAATTTTGCTTGTCCTATGATTTCATATAAATGTAATCATACACTATGTACTCTTGTATATGGCATCTTTCACTCAGCATAAATTGTTTGAGATTAATTCATGTTGTTGGGTAAAACAGTAGATTATTCTTTTTTACTGGTAAATAGTGTTTCATTATAAGACTATACCACAAGTTGTCTATTTATTCTCTTGTTGGTAGACATTTGGGTTGTTCCTAATTTTGACTGTTATGCATAAAGATGGTATGAAATCTCTTGTACATGTATTTTTATAGACAAATGTATTCATTAATCTTGGGTAAATACCTGGGAGTGGAATGCTGCATCATAGGCAGATGTATTTTTAACTTTATACATCAATCAAAGTTGTTGTACAATTTTATATCTGCACTGGAAACGTATGAGAATTCTAGTTGGCCCACATTCTCACCAATACTTCATTTTATCAAGCCATTTTAATTTCATCCATTTTCACAGGTTGTAGTGGTATCTGTGGTGTTAACTGGCATTTCCATGATAACTATCAATGTTGTACTACATTTTGTGTACACTTTGATCAATCATATATCTTCCTTTGCAGAGGTTCTTTTGTCCTTTGTAGTAAAAAAGTTAGTCTTCACAAAGAGAAGGTTTGGCCTTTGTATGATATAGATAATCTATATCATACCTGATAGGAGTGTCTTTATTAAGGGCAGAGGCTGGCCACCAAAAGATCAATCATATGAATAGAGGGTGGGTGCTTTAGGTCACATGGAGTCAGTTGACCTAGAGGCTGAGATCAACCAGATGGGCAATCAATCAATCATGCCAATGTAGTGAAGCCCCAATAAAAACTCTGGACCTCAGAGTTTAGATGAGCTTCCCAAGTTGGCAATACTCTATGTGTACTGTTACACATCAATGCTGGGAGGGTAATGCGTCCTGGGGACAACAGAAGCTTCACATTTGGAACCAACCCCAACTATGCCTTAGGAGTCTCTTCCTTTGACTGATTTTCTGAAAATTTTTTTTTCTCTCTAATAAACTGTAACCATGAATATAAATAGCTTTCAGTGAGTTCTGTGAGTACTTCCAGAGAATTATTGAACCTGAAGGTGGTTTTGAGAACCCCTCTTCTCAGAAGTGAGGGTGGTCTTGTGGAGAACTGTGCCCTTAGGCCCTGTAATTTAGCTAACTCTGGGTATGCCCCCTTTTATTGAATTATAGATGTTTTTACATATTCTGAATACAAGCACTTTGCCAGATATATATATAAGGCAAATATTATCTCCCTGTGTGTGGAGGGCCTCTTTACTTGTTTAACAGTATCTTTCAATGAGCAGAAGTTTCAGCTCTGAAGAAGTAAAATTCATTATTTGCTTCTTTTATAGTAAGTGCTATCTATGTGCTAAGAAATCTTTCCTGGCCCTGGTGTCATAAAGATATTCTATGTTTTTTCTAGAAGTTTTATGCCCCTTATATGTATTTTAGAATTTGTTGATTATATCTGTCTCCTATCTTCTCCCTGAAAATGATGTTTACAGAAATTTCTTTATTTTCTTTTGCTTTTGTACAGAGCAAAGGGGAGACCATGCTGACCTGTACTGCTCTGGTCATACCAGGAGTATACATCAATGTAATTTGAATTCAGAAAACCAATCCCAATAGCCCATTAATTTTATATATTTGGAATCTGTTCCATTACGAAAAGTCATGAATTTATAGCTCATGTAAAAGTAAACTTTGCTCCAGGAGATTGTAGGACCAGCCCCAGATAAGCCAAGTATATTATATTGAAAGAACACCTCAATCCTGAGGGGGGAAGAGGAGGATATTAATGACATGTGCTTTTGAGACAGGGACCCAATGCCCCATGCACAGATATTACCAGCTGGTGTGTGAGTAAAGGAGGAACAATGGAAGAAACAGAACAAAAGAAACCATGGTAAATTCTTCAATCTAAATTTTTTTTTTTCCTTAAAATAATATTTAGAAAATCTGTAACTCCTCTTTCTATAATAAACTCAAAAGTCCCTCCCACAACCCTGATGACTTTTACAAATGCTGGTCTGGTCCAGATGAAGGAATGAAAACTACATGCACTTTGCATAGAAAAGATATATTTGGTAAACACAATCTTGAATAAGATTGGTAAACTGAAGTCACAAATACAAATATGTTGCTGTCTAGGCCTACTTACCACTAGTAAAATATAAATGGGCTCAGAATTTCAGTGTTGCAAGAGATTAGATGATGAGTTAGTAAGGTTAGTAGAAGGAATACATATGACAGTGGATTTAACTATTTCTGAGTATCCTAGACTTAGTTGAGATCATGTCAGAGCGTTTACTACTGTGACACTATAATAAGACAGCATTGCTGGGAAAAATCTTTTGTATAAACATTTTGCTGCGGTATCAACCAAATGTGTATCTACATTTGGTCTTGTGGAGAACTGTGAGAACTGTGTGCACATGAATGCATATTATTTGTAAAATATGTACACGGTTTTCTCGTTCATCATTTCCTGTCTAATAATACAGGGCAAGAACAACGTCTGTATGAGTTAAGACTAAGTAATTCTCTAATTTTGTTTGTTTCCTTTTGAGTTTTTTATGGTAAAGGTGACTAGTTTAAGAAATTAAGATGTTATATGAGATTTTTGGTGCCATTTGTAAAACTTATGACATTTAACTCAGACTCTTTATAAAACCCTACTCGCCCTTCTAATATGACAGTGTGAAAAGTTTTTAAAATAGGATATAGTCTGGAGCTTACCCTCTTGTAATGGCTCTGAAGGTGTTTTGCGGCCTCCCTGTGTTTAGAAGGCAAACTTAATTTTTGTCATTGGCTATAAAATAGTAATTTCCTTTCACAGATGGCTGCTGAACTCACTACACCCAACAAAAGAATATTCAACTGGTTCTTGCTAATGTAAGTTCATGAAAAAACTGAAGCAGAACTCCTTGGAAAATAGAAAATGTTCTTTCCTTTTCTCTGTTTCCACAAAATGACAAGAGTATCAATGAACTGACAAATGAGCAGAGTGCCAATTTCATCTAAGGATTTCACTATTTCAGAAATACAGGTGCAGATTAATATGTCTTTAGATTTATATTTTGAGATGAAATTTTAACACCGCAATACCCTTGATATATAATAAAATATAAATAATATTCAGCTGTTACGTTCCATGCTGAAATTATCCCACCGATTCTCATCATTTATCATTCCTTTCTAACTAAAGAAATCTATAACTCTTCTGGGTTTTTTTTTTTTCCCGGACCCGGGCACGAACCCCCGTCCCCTGCATCGGCAGGCGGACTCTCAACCACTGCGCCACCAGGGAAGCCCAGAAATCTATAACTCTTAAACTGATGAGTTCTCTTTCATTTACTTTGAGACTGTGATTGTAGCAGGATTAATACATTCACTTCTTGCCTCAGTTCAGTAGCTATCTATAACCTCCATTTGACATAGTTTTAATCCCCTCCCTAATGTCAATAAAAAGGTTATTTAGAAATAATAAAAAAAAATAAGTGTATTATACTCACATTCATTGATTATATTCTGGAAGGTTTACCTATTAAAGCCACCAGGTCATTTGTACTTTGAACAGAACTGCATTCTGCTGATAGTGTTTTCCTTCTAGTTTCATTTTGCACTGGAAAAACCCTGTAGCAGGTTTTTCCAAAGTGTGTTTCTTGAAGTATCAGAGTCCTGCAGGATACTGTAGTTCTTCAGCCAAAATAAACGGAGGCAAGATTTAACGAGCCAGTGTATTTGGGAACTTCTGGGTTAAAACAAGGGAAGGCATTTTCACTTCTTTACTACAGAATTCTCAGGGTTTTTGAAATGCTGGTATGTACTGTGACTTTCTAAAAATGCCATGAATTCTCAAACTTTTCTCAAATATTGGAAACCATGAAATCATTCAAAAATATATGTTTTTAAAATGAAAACAGGTTGTATCAAGTTAATATCCCAATTCCCTTTCCATCAAGATACTGAAATCAATCTTAAATCAATTAAATAAAGAAATAAATTACAGAATATACGGTAGAATATTGTACAGCCATCAGAAATAATTCTTTAAAATATATATATATATTAAATATTTGTTTAATGTAAAGCCAGTCCTACCATTTCTAGTCTAAAACCTAATAAGTAGATAAGGCTGTTCTCTAGAGTATTTCTGTGTTTTTGCGGTACGCGGGCCTCTTACTGTTGTGGCCTCTCCCGTTGTGGAGCACAGGCTCCGGACGCGCAGGCTCAGCGGCCATGGCTCACGGGCCTAGCCGCTCCACGGCACGTGGGATCCTCCCGGACCGGGGCACGAACCCGCGTCCCCTGCATCGGCAGGCGGACTCTCACCCACTGCGCCACCAGGGAAGCCCCTTTAAAATATTTTTTAATGGTATTGGGACATGCTAATGATATAATAATATTGAATAAAAATAATATACAACTATAGAGAATTTGGCAATATTACTGGATGTTATTGAAAATTACCAGAAAAATAGTAGAAAATTAATGAAAGGAAATACACAGGAAAAAAATGGCCATGGTTTTCTGGCTTATTTTTTTCCTTGCATTTTTCTGTAAATTTTACTTTTTAAATATTAACATGTATTAACGTTATAATACGAAGAAAGTGAAAACTTTCCCCTTCATTTCATTTTCTCTACTACTGTCAGCCCATCATTATTTCTCTGTTTTAGCTGACTCTTTACTTTCTCTTTATCTCAAATCAATCCTCTGTATCAGGAGTCAGCAATTGGGATGCTGCCTGTTTTTTGTCAATAAAGTCTTATTGGAACATGGTCATGCCCACTTGTTTATATATTGTCTGTGGCTGCTTTTGCCACAGAGTTGAGTAGTTAAGACACAGACTGCATAGCTTGCAAAGCCTAAAATATTTACTTTGTCACCAGGCTAGGACCAGAGAGGCAAATAGGGCCCCCAGGATGCACTCACTCTCAGGAGAAAGGCACTTACTCTTGGGGCAATGATGGGTTCAGATGTGTACGGCACTCACCTGTCCAGTAGACGCTTGTGTCAGTTTGGCCTGGGAGGAACAGATGCAATAAAAGAATTGGATGTGCCAGACATTTATTGGAGGAAATGCCTATGGAGAGGAAGAGGAAGAAGCAGCAGGAGGAGGTGTGTGCTCGGGGAGAGGAGTCATCAGACCCACAGGCAGGTCTGACCACTGTGACAGGAGAGCGGGACAGAAGATCCGATAGGAGGAGCCTTACAGTGCAGAGCTGTTCTGTTTCAGCACTGGCCCACATGGAGCCCAAGAGCAAGACTGACGGTAGAGGAGTCCCACAGTGAGCAGGAGTGGCCTGAACACCCCTGT
>NW_006779287.1:842295-852318 GCF_000442215.2 Lipotes vexillifer | reverse complement strand
CAGCAGGAACATCCAGGTGGGTCCACAGGTGCCACTGCTGGAGGCTGTCAAGTGAATACATGTGTCACAGAAAGTTCTTTTGAAGAGACATCTGAGCGGTACATCTCCATCCACCACAGGGCTTATAATATTTGCCTCTGTGATTTGAGGTGTGTGGTGAACATTGTGGTTATTTTCTCCAAACCATCACACCTCTGATTTTCGGCTTGGGGGAGACTGATTCCATTTTGGACTAAGGCAATCAGGGGTAGGTCATTCTGGGCCGTAGTGGTGCACGGATGGTTTAATCGGAATGAACTTTAGGACTTTTATTAAGTGGGTGGAGTTTGTAGCAGGTTCTCTCTCCTTGGATATGAACAAGGAAGTATGTAACCATGGCTGTTGCTGGGTTAGTCAAGAATGCTTTCAGCTAAAAGTATCCAAAATACCTGATTGGAGTAGTCTGTTACAGTTAAAGAACAAGCGGATCAGAGATGCAAGGTTGCTGGCATTAGTTCAATGGTTTTGAGGGAACATCCACTTGGCCTCATCACTGCAGCAGCTCCATCCTCACACATTCATATTCAGCGGCAGGGGGTAAAGTGGCACAAGGCATCTGGCATTATTTCTCCTCACGTGCCTTCCGGCCCTCCTCCCATCAGGGATGAATAAGTATCATTCTCAGACAGCTCAGAACCATGACTGGGTTACACACTGACATCTAATGCAGACCGTGGACCCACGTTCCCTGAATCAGGGAATCTCTACACATAAAACAAAAGTAGGGTTTCACCTAGCGTGCAGGTTCCAAGGAGGTGGAAAAATAGCTTCTGGAAGGGCAACACACAGAACTAGCACTTAGTTATCTTACAAAGCCAGCCTGAGGATGAAGCTGACACACAGAGATAGAGCTGGGAAAACACAGAGAAGTGGAGCCAGAGCCCCTATCAAACCACACGATGATGTTCACTCTATGTCACGAATTTTCTGTTACGTGAACCAATGTAACCCTTTGGTGGTCCAGTAAGTTTTAATTGGTTTCCTCGTTCCTGCATCTGAAGAATTCTAGTTAACTGAAGGAAAGAAAGGTATCTTTGTCTTTAGACTTTCTAAAGTTGAAAATAAAGGGGGTTGGGTTGTATTTGTTAAGATGCTTTGGGTTATAAGTTACAAACAAACAAAAAAATTCCTAACTCAAAGTGACTAAATGGTAATGAAACACATGATCTCTTCTAGCAGGAAATCTAAAAGTAGGGCAGCATGCAAGAATTCAGCAGCTCAAGAACATCACCAAGAAATGAGATTCTTTCTGTCTCTCCACTCTGCAATCAGCATCAACTTCAGCCTAAGGCAAAGATGGCTGTCACTGGCAATGGAAGTTACATCTAAGAGGAGAGAGAAAGAGCACAGAACCCAAGGTTTCTCTTCAGTTTGATAGGATCAACCTGGACCAACAACACATGAAAAAAAAGGGAGAAGCAGCAGGGATGAGATTTGGGAATAGCTGATAATGTATGTATATACATGTGCATGCACACACACATACACACATATCTATGTAGCTAGTGGCCTATTTCTTCAGTTTAGAATAAATATAGTCTTAAGTACCACTTTCATCATCATAATTACATAAACTAATAACTGCTAAGTGTTTACCATATGCCAGGCATTCTTCTAAATATCTATACATGCACTATCCATTAAATCCTCACTGCAACTGCCCTTTGAGGCTATTTTCATCATCTCTGCTGTACAGAGGAAGCAACTGAAGGCACAGAAATGTTAAGTAATTTGGACAAAGTCACACAGCTAGTAAGTGGCAGCGCTGATATTTGATTGCAGGAAATTTGAGTACAAGTTTTAGTTTCAAACAGTCCTGGATCTGGGTCCTTGGCTCTGTTATTTTCTGGCTGTGCAACCTTGAGCAAGTCACTTCCACCTCTTCAAGCTTCATGTTCCTCCTCCATGCAATGAATCAGATGATAGATTATGATCCACATCATGGATATGCTCATCACTGTGCTGGAGTTCTCCAAGACCACCCTATGATTCTTCATTAAAAGGACTCAGAACTCAGAAAAGCTGTTTTACTTATGGTTATAGCTTATTACAGTGAACAGATACACATTAAAATCAGGAAAAGGAGTACAGTGCAGACATAAGCTTCCAGTTATCCTCTCTCAGTTGGAATCTCCAGACAATGCTTAATCCTCCCAGCAATGACGTGGAGCAATATGCACAGAGTACTGTCACCCAGGGAAGCTTATCTGAGCCTTGGTGTCCAGGGCTGCTGTTGCAGGTTGGTAATGTAGGCATGGAGTACCCACATGGCTGACCATAGTCACTCAGGCTCAGGCTCCAGCCCAAGGACAAACTGATGGAGTGTGGCCCAAGGCTGCCACCATCAATCACATCATTAACATAAACTCTCTGGGGTGACCCAAGGCCCTAGCTATGCAAAGTCACTCTTACCAAGCAGGATATTCTGAGGATTTAGAGGTTATCTCCCAGAAGCCAGAGAAGGGCCAGTCCTTTCTTTGGGATACGAAAGATTTGAACAACCCAGGCCTGCTAGTTAACCCTTTACTGCATAATCAGATTACATGAAATTTGTAAAATGTAATCAGTAACATTTGTCTCCTGGCAATCACTCGGTTCTCTCCTTTTACCCCCATCTTCATGGCCAGAAAGCAGCATTTAGCAATTAAAGACTTGAGAGGATCTATCCAGTTTCAACTCATTGATTACCCTTATTCAGAGATTAATACTATTCCTGGTCCCACAACTCATAAACATCAATAAATTGCAATATTTTGAAATCTCAGAACCAAGCGCTTTTAAAAGGGAAGATTCCTCAAAATTCATAGCACTGGGCAGAGTTTGCATCTCCCCACAACTGGGGCACCTGCCAGATGCTGGTGGGGGACCCCGACAAGCCCAAGGAGACAGGAAGAACCCCCAAGTGAACCAGTAGGACGTGGGGGGACTAAGGGGGGGAGGAGAAGTGGAGATCAGATAGGACTGGCGCCCCTGAGGGATGGCTGAGAGGGGGGAGGGTTTCCCACACCTGGAGGGACCCTCAGGGGCTCAGATCGGGGGAACAGGCCCAGCGTTTCTCCTGCCCAATCAGCCGGGGAAGTCTGCCCAGCTCTTGGGCCAGGTCCTACACCCTCAGAGGTCCCCTCCGGGCTGGGTTGGTCCTAGGGGCGTAGGAGCCAGGCCGGGGAGATCAGGAGAGGCAGGCAGGAGGGGCCTTCCTGGACCAGAGGAGCAAGAGAGGAGTGGAGGGTGTTCACCCCACCCACTTGAGCCCAAGAAGCCTGCTGGGCTCCCAAGTGGGGTCCCCTGCCCTCTGAGACCAGAGGTGGGAGGCACATCTGGGCCCCTTCTGTTCTGTTGAACCTAAGCCCACCCCCCACACCTCCCAGGCCTTTTCCAGGCCTGTGGGTCCTAAGTATAGCCCCTCCCACCACCCATACCTCACTCCTGCTTAGGTCCCCGCCTCCACAGCCAGGGCCTTTTCCACCTTTTTTTTCCTCCTCCTCTTTTTTACTACTGTGGTTCTGCTTTACCTTCTGGTTGTTGTTTCATCTATGTTTTTAGTTTTATATTTTTTCTAACGTAGCTGTTAGTTTCCTAGTCTAATTTTATTTTTCACTTTGTTATTGTCCTCCTTTTTTTTTGCTGCCCTGAGCAGCTTGCGAGATCTTGGTTCATGAGCCAGGGGTCGGGCCAAAGCTCTTGCAGTGGGAGCTCTGAGTCCAAACCACTGCACTAACAGAGAACCTCAGAACCCAGGGAATATTCATCGGAGTGAGGTCTCCCAGAGGTCCTCATCTCAGCACCAGGACCCAGCTCTACCCAACAGCCTACAAACTCCAGTGTTGAAAGCCTCAGGCCAAACAACCAGTAAGACAGGAACACAACTCCACTCATA
Source organism: Lipotes vexillifer (assembly GCF_000442215.2). Lineage (NCBI taxonomy): Eukaryota > Metazoa > Chordata > Mammalia > Artiodactyla > Lipotidae > Lipotes > Lipotes vexillifer. The sequence continues at coordinate 848,402 of NW_006779287.1, read as the reverse complement.
AAAAAAAGAAAAAAAAAAAAGAGACAGCAAAAAAATATGTCACAGATGAAGGAGCAAGGTAAAAACCTCCAAGACCAAATAAATGAAGGGGAAATAGGCAACCTATCTGAAAAAGCATTCAGAGTAATGATAGTAAAGATGATCCAGAATCTCAGAAATAGAATGGAGGCATGGATTGAAAAAATATGAGAGATGTTTAACAAAGATCTAGAAGAACTAAAGAATGAAACAGAGATGAACAACACAATAACTGAAATGAAAAATACAATAGAAGGAATCAATAACAGAATAACTGAGGCGGAAGAATGAATAATTGAGCTGGAAGACAAAATGGTGGAAATAACTGCTGAGAAGCAGAATAAAGAAAAAAGAATGAAAAGAATTGAAGACAATCTCAGAGACCTCTGGGACAACACTAAACACACCAACAGCAAATTAGAGAGGTCCCAGAAGAAGAAGAGAAAAAGAAAGGATCTGAGAAAATATTTGAAGAGATTATACTGGAAAAATTCCTGAATATGGGAAAGGGAACAGTCATCCAAGTCTAGGAAGCACAGAGAGTCCCAAACAGGATAAACCATAAGAGAAACACACCAAGACACATATTAATCAAACTAACAAAAATTAAATTCAAAGAAAAAATATTAAAAGCAGCAAGGGGGCTTCCCTGGTGGCGCAGTGGTTGAGAGTCCGCCTGCCGATGCAGGGGACACGGGTTCGTGCCCCGGTCCAGGAAGATCCCACATGCCACGGAGCGGCTAGGCCCGTGAGCCATGGCCGCTGAGCCTGTGCGTCCGGAGCCTGTGCTCCGCAACGGGAGAGGCCACAACAGTGAGAGGCCCGCGTACCTCAAAAAAAAAAAAAAAAAAAAAAAAAAAAAAAAGCAGCAAGGGAGGGGCTTCCCTTGTGGCACAGTGGTAAAGAATCGGCCTGCCAATGCAGGGGACACGGGTTCAAGCCCTGGTCCTGGAAGATTCCACATGCCATGGAGCAACTAGGCCCGTGCGCCACAACTACTGAGCCAGTGCTCTAGAGCCCATGAGCCCCAGCTACTGAGCCCATGTGCCACAACTACTAAATCCCATGCACCTAGAGCCCGTGCTCCACAACAAGAGAAGCCACCACAATGAGAAGCCTGTGCACTGCAACAAAGAGTAGCCCCCACTCACCGCAACCAGAGAAAAGCCCACGCGCAGTAACAAAGACCCAACACAGCCAAAAAAAAAAGCAAGGGAAAAACAAAAAACAACAGACAAGGGAATCCCCATAAGGTTATCAGCTTATTTTTCAGCAGAAACTCTGCAGGCAAGAAGGGAGTGGCAGGATATACTAAAAGTGATGAAAGAGAAAAACCTACAGCCAAAATTACTCTACCCATCAAGGATCTCATTCAGATTGGGTGGAGAAATCAAAAGCTTTTCAGACAAGCAAAAGCCAACAGAATTCAGCACCACCGAACCAGCTTTATTACAAAGGCTAAAAAAACTTCTCTAGGCAGGAAGTACAAGGGAAGAAGAAGACTCACAAAAACAAACCCAAAACAATTAAGAAAATAGTAATAGGAACATGCATATTGATAATAACCTTGAATGTAAATGGATTAAATGCCCCAACCAATGTAAATTGATACAGCCACTATGGAGAACAGTATGGAGGTTCCTTAAAAAACTACAAGTAGAACTACCATATGACCCAACAATCCCACTACTGGGCATATACCCTGAGAAAACCATAATTCAAAAAGAGTCATGTACCAAAATGTTCACTGCAGCTCTATTTACAATAGCCAGGACATGGAAGCAACCTAAGTGTCCATCATCAGATGAATGGATAAAGAAGATGTGGCACATATATACAATGGAATATTACTCAGCCATAAAAAGAAACGAAATTGAGATATTTGTAGCGAGGTGGATGGACCTAGGGTCTGTCATACAGAGTGAAGTAAGTCAGAAAGAGAAAAACAAATACCGTATGCTAACACATATATATGGAATCTAAGGAAAAAAAAAAAAAAAAAAGGTCATGAAGAACCTAGGGGTAAGATGGGAATAAAGACACAGACCTACTAGAGAATGGACTTGAGGATATGGGGAGGGGGAGGGTAAGCTGTGACAAAGTGAGAGAGTGGCATGGACATATATACACTACCAAACGTAAAATAGATAGCTAGTGCGAAGCAGCTGCATAGCACAGGGAGATCAGCTCGGTGGTTCGTGACCACCTAGAGGGGTGGGATAGGGAGGGTGGGAGGGAGGGAGATGCAAGAGGGAAGAGATATAGGAACATATGTATATGTATAACTGATTCACTTTGTTATAAAGCAGAAACTAACACACCATTGTAAAGCAATTATACTCCAATAAAGATGTTAAATAAAAAGAAATGCCCCAACCAAATGACACAGACTGGCTGAATGGATACAAAAACAAGACCCATATATGTGCTGTCTACAAGAGACCCACTTCAGACCTAGGGACACATACAGACTGAAAGTGAGGGGATGGAAATAGATATTCCATGCAAATGGAAATCAAAAGAAAGCTGGAGTAGCAATTCTCATATCAGACAAAACAGACTTTAAAATAAAGACTACTACAAGAGACAAAGAAGGAAACTACATAAGGATCAAGGGATCAATCCAAGAAGAGACATAACAATTGTAAATATTTATGCACCCAACGTAGGAGCACCTCAATACACAAGGCAAATGCTAACAGCCATAAAAGGGGAAATCAACAGTAACACAATAATAGCAAGGGACTTTAATACCCCACTTTCACCAATGGACAGATCACCCAAAATGAAAATAAATAAGGAAACACAAGCTTTAAATGACACATTAAACAAGATGGACTTGATTGACATTTATAGGACATTCCATCCAAAAACAACAGAATACACTCTCTTCTCAAGTGCTCATGGAACATTCTCCAGGACAGACCATATCTTGGGTCACAAATCAAGCCTTGATAAATTTAAGAAAATTGAAATTGTACCAGGTATCTTTTCCGACCACAACGCTATGAGACTAGATATCAATTACGGAAAAAAACTGTAAAACCCACAAATACATGGAAGCTAAACAGTGCACTGCTAAATAACCAAGAGATCACTGAAGAAATCAAAGAAATTTAAAAAATACATAGAAACAAATGACAGCAAAAACACAAGGACCCAAAATCTACGGAACGCAGCAAAAGCAGTTCTAAGAGGGAAGTTTATAGCAATTCAATCTCGCCTCAAGAAACAGGAAAAATCTCAAATAAACAATCTAATCCTACACCTAAAGCAACCAGAGAAAGAAGAACAAAGAAAACCCAAAGTTAGTAGAAGGAAAGAAATCATAAAGATCAGAGCAGAAATAAATGAAATAGAAGCAAATAAAACAATAGCAAAAATCAATAAAACTAAAAGCTAGTTCTTTGAGAAGATAAACAAAATTGATAAACCCTTAGCTAGATTCATCAAGAAAATAAGGGAGAGGACACAAATCAATAGAATTCGAAATGAAAAAGTAGAAATCACAACTGACACCACAGAAATACAAAGGATTATAGGAGACTACTACAAACTACTTATGCCAATACAATGGACAACCATGAAGAAATGGACAAATTCTTGGAAACGTACAATTTTCCAAGACTGAACCAAGAAGAACTAGAAAATATAAACAGACCTACCACAGGAAATGAAATTGAAACTGTAATTAAAACTCTTCCACCAAACAAAAGTCCAGGAGCAGATGGCTTCACAGGTGAATTCTATCAAACATTTAGAGAAGAGCTAACACCAATCCTTCTGAAACTCTTCCAAAAAAATTGCAGAGGGAGGAACACTCCCAAATTCATTCTACGAAGCCACCTTCACCCTGATACCAAAACCAGAAAATGATAACACAAAAAAGGAAAATTATAGACCAATATCACTGATGAACGTAGATGTAAAAATCCTCAACAAAATACTAGCAAACAGAATCCAACAACATATTAAAAGGATCACACACCATGATCAAGTGGGATTTATCCCAAGGATGCAAGGATTCTTCAATATACACAAATCAATCAATGTGATACACCACATTAACAAATTAAGGAATAAAAAGCATATGATCATCTCAATAGATGCAGAAAAAGCTTTTGACAAAATTCAACACCCACTTATGATAAAAACCCTCTAGAAAGTAGGCATAGAGGGAACTTACCTCAACATAACGAAGGCTATATATGACAAACGCACGGCCAGCATCCTTCTCAGTGGTGAAAAACTGAAAGCATTTCCACTAAGATCAGGAACAAGACAAGGATGTCCACTCTCGCCACTCTTATTCAACATAGTTTTGGAACTCCTAGCCACAGCAATCAGAGAAGAAAAAGCAATAAAGGAATCCAAATCTGAAAAGAAGAAGTAAAACAGTCACTGTTTGCAGATGGCATGATACTATACATAGAAAATCCTAAAGATGCCATGAGAAAACTACTAGAACTAATCCATGAATTTGGTAAGGTTGCAGGATACAAAATTCATGCACAGAAATCTCTGGCATTCCTATACACTAACAACAAAAATTCTGAAAGAGAAATTAAGGAAACAATCCCATTTACCATCGCAACAAAAAGAATAAAATACCTAGGAAAAAACCTACCCAAGGAGGTGAAAGACTTGTACTCAGAAAACTATAAAACACTGATGAAAGAAGTCAAAGATGACATAAACAGATGGAGAAATATACCATGTTCTGGGATTGGAAGAATCAATATTGTGAAAAAGACTATACTACCCAAAGCAATCTACAGAATCAATGCAGTCCCTATCAAACTACCAATGGCAGTCTTCACAGAATTAGAACAAAAATTTTACAGTTCGTATGGAAACACAAAAGACCCTGAATAGCCAAAGCAATCTTGAGAAAGAAAAGCGGAGCTGGAGGAATCAGGCGCCCTGCCTTCAGACTATACTACAAAGCTACAGTAATCAAGACAGTATGGTACTGGCACAGAAACAGAAATATAGATCAATGGTACAGGATAGAAAGCCCAGAGGTAAACCCAGGCACCTATGGTCAACTTATCTATGACAAAGGAAGCAAGGATATACAATGGAGAAAAGACAGTCTCTTCAATAAGTGGTGCTGGGAAAACTGGACAGCTACATGTAAAAGAAAGAAATTAGAACACTCCTTAACACCATACACAAAAATAAACGCAAAATGGATTAAAGACCTAAATGTAAGGCCAGGCACTATAAAACTCTTAGAGGAAAACATGGGCAGAACACTCTGTGACATAAACCACAGCAAGATCTTTTTTGACTCACCTCCTAGAGTAATGGAAATAAAAACAAAAATAAACAAAAGGGACCTAATGAAACTTAAAAGCTTTTACACAGCAAAGGAAACCATAAACAAGACAAAAAGACAACCCTCAGAATGGAAGAAAATATTTGCAAGTGATACCACGGACAAAGGATTAATCTCCAAAATATGCAAATAGGTCATGGAGTTCAATATCAAAAAAACAAACAATTCAATTACAAAATGCGTGGAAGACCTAAATAGACATTTCACCAAAGGAGACATACAGATGGCCAAGAGGCACATGAAAAGATGCTCAACATCGCTAATTATTAGAGAAATGCAAATCAAAACTACAATGAGGTATCACCTCACACTGGTCAGAATGGCCATTATCAAAAAATCTAGAGACAATAAATGCTGGAAAGGGTGTGGAGAAAAGGGAACCCTCCTGCACTGCTGGTGGGAATGTAAATTCATAAAACCACTATGGAAAATAGTATGGAAGTTCCTTAAAAATCTAAAAATAGAACTACCATATGACCCAGCAATCCCATTACTGGGCATATACCCTCAAAAAACTATAATTCAAAAAGAGACATGTACCCCAATATTCACTGCAGCACTATTTACAATAGCCAGGACATGGAAGCACCCTAAGCATCCATCGACAGATGAGTGGATAAAGAAGATGTGGTACATATATACAATGGAATATTACTCAGCCATAAAAAGAAATGAAATTGAACTATTTGTAATGAGGTGGGTGGACCTAGAGTCTCTCATACAGAGTGAAGTAAGTCAGAAAGAGAAA
>NW_006779287.1:760212-842224 GCF_000442215.2 Lipotes vexillifer | reverse complement strand
AAAAAAAAAAAAAAAAAAAAGGTACTGATGAACCTAGTGGCAGGGCAGGAATAAAGACATAGACATAGGGAATGGACTTAAGCACACAGGGTGGGGGGGGGTAGGGGGAAACTGGGGCAAAGTGAGAGTAGAATCGACATATACACACTACCCTGTGTAAAATAGTTAGCTAGTGGGAAGCAGCAGCATAGCACAGGTAGATCAGCTCAGTGCTTTGCGATGACCTAGAAAGGTGGGATAGGGAGGGTGGGAGGGAGGCTGAAGAGGGAGGGGATATGGGGTTACATGTATGCATATGGCTGATTCATTTTGTTGTGCAAAAGAAACTAACACAATGTTGTGAAGCTTTTATACTCCAATAAAAATGAAAAAAAAAAAGTCACAGCACTTATCATAGCAAGAAATGTCAATGGTTTGGGGTTACACTTTATGATGCTACATCAGACTGGTTCCTCTTAAAGTCAGATTATCTCTTTTCATTGTATTCAGAAATATGTGGACAGATCAAGGTAGTTATTTTTCTGTTTGCACTTCTATGCCAGTACTCTCAAAGATTTTTTGACTGCACACCTACTTCTAAAATAACTTTGATCTCTCCCCTCCGATTTATGTGTATTAATTATAAATTACATGTACCTATACTACTGTACTAATATAATACATATATGATAACAGTTATACTCTCAATAAAAATCTTAAGAGGATGAAACTGAAAAGTAAATGTAAATAGAAGTTCTAATATTGTCTTCCCTTACTTGAGTGGATCATCTCGTGAAACCCTTGGGGTACATGTCTCCAACGTGGATATCATTATTCTCCACAATTCCTTTATGTCACGCTATCCTGGTTAGCCTGGGCCTCTCTGAGGTCCTCACTTTAGTATTATGGCAGCAGCATTGAATTATGGAGAATATTACTTGATAAGGGAGGAGAAAGAATCGATATGTAGGAAATAACCCAAAGCAATGGAATGCTAAACTGTGTGTCAAGGGGATTAGAGGTTGAAGGCAATCTCCAGGTGTTGGACTTATTGGCCTAGGGTAGCCAGGAAGGGTCCACGAAAGAGGGAGAATATGACTGGCTTTTAAGATGGATGGAACTGGGTTGGAAGATGGAAGCATAAAGTGAGCAAAGCCCTGGAGGAAGGATGAAATGTGATCAAAACTGGGGAGAATGTGAGACCAGCCCAGCTGAAAGACACAACCCAGGCCAACCTTGAAGCTCTTGACCCTTTCTTCCATTAGGCCCCTAAAGTGATTCAATCTGGTTCCTTTCCTAATTCTCAGGAGCTCCAGAGGCTGAAAGTTGTCCTCTCGAGCCTCATCTGTCAAGGTAACTAAGAACTGTCCGTAGTTCTCAGAGGTCAGTTCCTTGCAAACTCCTTTCTGAGCTTTGTAGCCTCTGGCTGGCTTTCAGGCTCTCCCCTGAGAAGTCATCAAACCCAGGCTTCCTCTAGGTAGAACTAAGCTGTAGGTGATGGAAAGGGAGTTTTTGACAGGATTGGGACCTCCCTGCATGGTAAGCAATTTGTGTTTTCAAGTTAAAAGTCCTGACAGTAAGCTATGTAGTGTCTTGCGCTGTGTGCAGTTCTCACTTAAAACGTGTGTGGGGCTAAGGTTGAAATAAGATTTCACTGATACATCAACTCTCTCAGTCAAGTTCACTTGGGATCATGTCTTGAAAACGTGCCCTCTCCTGTGAGTGGGTCTGAAGGAAGATCACTGAGAAGAGAGAGAGAATGGTGGGTGGTGTGGCAGGAAGTATGAGTTAATGGAGTTAAAAATTAATCGGTGTGTGTGTGGTAACAGGAAAAATGAAAGGAACAGATGTTGAGGAGAGGCCAGTTGCCAGCACACAGGGATGGATGGTCTGTCTCTCTGCCAGGGCTCAATCCGAGCTCCAGGGAGAAATGGTTTCGCTGCCTCAAGGTTTTAACGGAACATTAGTCAGGGCTGTGGGGACTAAGTCTTTGCCAAGGAGACGTCATCTCAGACCAGAATTCAGAGAGGCAGGGCAAGTGTGGGACTCTGCCCCTTATATGCTGTTTCAGACAGACAACTTCCAGGCTTGTGTGCTCTCGTAGCACCTTCACAAAAGCCAAACTCAAGGAGCCTGTGGTTTTCTCTCGACGCTCATTCTGAGTGATCGCTGACACACTGTAAGCCACTGAATCTCCAGATTCAATCCAGCCACAAAACAGGACTCGGGCTGCGCCGGTTATCCTTTACAGAATTACAGCCTGTTAGGGCACGGGGGCTTCTGCAGAGATAGGTTTCCATGCATAATTCTGTTCATTCATTAAGTCACAACAAAGATACAGTGAGTGCTCCTGCTGTACTTTGTGGCTATGTACCAGAAATATATCAGTGAACAGAACAAACATTTCTGCCCTCATGGAGCTTACACTCCAGTGGGAGAAGATAATCAATAAACAATATTCATAACAAGTAAATTATATATTATGATGGAAGGGATGTGTGCTATGGATGGAAAGAAAAAGTAAAACAGAGTAAAGGGGATAGGGAGTGCCAGGGCTGGAAGTGAATGACAATTTTAAATTGACTAGTCAGGGCAAGCTTCTTCATTAAAGGGGGTATATGGATATTAGGGGGAAGAGTATTTAAGGTAGTGGCAACAGCCAGTGTAAAAGCCCAACGTTGGGAGGTACATGAGCAGAATGAGCAAAGGAGAGAATAGTAGCAAATTAGGTCAGAGAAGAATGGGGCCAGAGCACCAAGGACCTTGTAGACCATTGTAAGGGCTTTGGCTTTGAGTCCAAGTGAAATGGGAGTCATTGCAGTGTTTTGAGCAGAGGAGGGACATGATCTGACATGTTTTGAAAAGATGTCTCTGATTGCAGTGTTAAGATAAGGGGCAGTTATAGACACAGGCAGATGCTTTAGGAGGTCACTGCAGTGATGCAAGGAAGAGATGATGATGGCTTGGACCAAGGTAGGAAGGTAGGAAGAAGCAACTGGATTCTAGACATATTCTTTTGAGACTGCCCTCCTCTTATGTTTGAGCATCCTAAAGTATAAGCTACTGCATGGCCTTCACCATGTGCGAGTGACTCACTCTATCTTGAATTTCCCAAACATGGTTTTTCATATGACACTCGTTATGATTAATCTTGGAAAATGTTGTTTTAATGTCTAAGCTTCGGGGTGAAGATGGGTAACTGGCATCCACAGGCTATATCCAGTATAAAGCTTTTTGTTTCTGTAAAAACTGAACTAGCATTCTAAGAACAAGAGATTCACCTAAAAATCTGAATTCCCAGTTAGCTTCATTTTAAAAATCAGGAAGTTGGGCTTCCCTGGTGGCGCAGTGGTTGAGAGTCCGCCTGCCGATGCGGGGGACATGGGTTCGTGCCCCGGTCCGGGAGGATCCCACATGCCGCGGAGCGGCTGGACCCGTGAGCCATGGCCGCTGAGCCTGCGCGTCTGGAGCCTGTGCTCCGCAAGGGGAGAGGCCACAACAGTGAGAGGCCCGCGTACTGCAAAAAAAACAAAAACAAAAACAAACAAACAAACAAAAAATCAGGAAGTTGGCAATACATTTTCTTATGGCAACCATCAGCTGGAATTGAGTAACTATTCCCATTGTGTCCTTCAATTCCCCGCAGTCCCTACTTGGCCTCTTTCACATGTTGACATTACTTGCTTAGACCATGTAAGCATCGGGGTTTATGAAATGGCCCTAGTCCAGGGGGAGTTCTGAGGAAGAGAAGGAGGAAGGACTATGGGCTATGGGTCAAGACCACAGAAGCTACTGGGCCGTTAGTCTCGGACTGTGGGACACTCAAGCAGACGAAGAAGTTTAAAGCTCTTCTGTCTAAACAAACACCCTCTTTAGATTTTCTCTATGGGCACGTTTGTCTCTCTTCCTCGGTGGCTGTGTCCCCTCTCACACAGTGATGTGATGAATGAAACCAGGCCTCTTCCAGCTTGTGGGAAGACTGCTTCTCTCCTGTAGAGAGCCCAGTGGGTCCAAGGAGGGCTTCAGGCACTAGGACCCATGGAGTGGGTGGCAGAGGCCACATGCTCTAGTCTTTAGGGGGAAGACTGCTCTCTCTTGCTTCCGTATCTACCATTTTCTGCCTTTTCTTGCCTTCTGACTAGTAAGAATTGGAGGGGCAACACTAGTAAGAAGTTCTAAGTGACAGACTTGAGCCACCGGCCTTGGGCAACCCCCTGCCCAGCTCTCCAGGGCCAGGGGCTCCATGGAGGCCACGGGACCAATTTTCTCTAGTCATGAAACATGTGCATCTGCTTAGTTCCCCTTGTAAACCTAGAGTGTCTGTAAACAAGCGTTCAAAGACATGGTGACTTGAGGCTCCGGCCACCTTTCTTTACATAAGAGGTATGTGGCCCTCAACTGAGAGTGCTTAGTCAATGAGAAATATTTCAAAAGGCATTATTTCTGAATTTATTAGGAAAATGCAAGGAAAGACTCAATTCTTTCCCCTCTCCTCTTGCTATGGATCCTGAGGATGGAGCAAAAAGGTCTACCTGACCCATTTTACAAAACAACCTCAAGCACACGCTCTCTTCCATGACCCTTACCAAAATCATCCACACTCTTGATGAGGCCTGAAGTTCCAACAGTCTTTCATTCCACAGTTAAAAATAAGACTCAAAATGCAAACTGCAGAAACACCATCCTCTAGTACTGCTGCTCCTATTAAGGTCTCAGGGAAGCATGGAGAAGGCACAGGTGATAAGAGAAAGAATCCAGGTGCGTTTACCCTTCATCACGTAATGAGAATCAAGCAATTTCTTGGTCTAGGCTGGACTCAGAGGAGGACATATTCACAAAAGTTTTATAGCATCTCCTCATCTTTTCTTAATTCCCATCCTCCCATCACCATGGCAACCCACATTACAAAGGCAGGTGAAGAGGTTTGTGAATCTTAGCTCCTTGACCTTCAGGCCTCCTCTTTAAGTTTTATTCTGTGCTTTTGAAGAGCATGAGTTACCTAACTTGTACATTGCAGGGAAGAGGATATCTATGGAGGATGTAAGAAATAGAACTTCTAAACGTTTAGCTGGAAATAGCAGGAGAGCCTTCACACTAATGACTGGCCACTCAAGGCTATTCCACCAAGAGATGAAGATGTCAGGCCCCTAACTGAGAATGGCTGTGAGGAGAGAACTAAAATGCTTATGACTCATCTAAGTTCGCTCCAGTCTTGTTCAAATGTTAGACCTTCTTATCATTAAAGTTTACCTTTGTGGGCTAAACCTATCATTGCACATAAGTAGAAACACGTGAGAAAAGTGATGCGCGTGTGCGTGCGCGCGCGCGCGCACACCCACCCACACATATACACTCTAATTCTCACTAAGGTAGAAATGACTGACTCGAGATCATTCCAGGAGAACCCAGTTTTAAACAGAGGAAAGAGAACACTAAATCTAAGAGCAGAGGTGAACACAATGGAGCAAAGAAAATCAACTAACTAGAAAAGTTAGTAAGCGATAGGTACAGAAGAATGCTGGAGCATAGCATTTAAACAGTTTGCTTTTAGATGTGTGAATTACACCTGAGTCTAGAGTGCAATGGGAAGGTCAGGCTGTAGGGATTGTCTTTGCTCTCACAAAGGAGTTTACATAGTGAGTTTGATAGGGTTTTAAATTCTAATGCATGTCTTGATTCTGGGTGAAATTTCAGAATTTCACCTTTCTGGTTCAAATGGGTCTCAGCATTAAATCATTCCTGGTATGAGGCAAGTCCATTCAATGTGGTTCCCAGATGCCCCTTAACAAGCTCTAATTTGAGCCAGGTGCTCAGGCATGGTCACCTCCCTGCACTCAACTAAGTCTGAGCTGTTGCCTGAATGGCATGTCCATTTTTCTAAGCCCGAAGAAGCATACGGTCAATGCATTATTGCTAACGGTAATTAGCGGCCCTGCTGAGGCCTGGTGCTTTCTCCCGGCTCCTGCACAGAGCCACATTTGTTGCTGCCCACAGCCAAAGAACTGGTTCTTTTTTTTTCAATCGTTTGAAATCTGAAGAGGGATTTAGACCTCAGGATGTGAATGACAAAATGCACGTTGTACTCTTGCAAGTGGTTGGAGCCCCTGATATTCTAGTGTTCTCATCACTGACACAAGGACACAACATGCCAAACGAGGAGAAAGATTCTGCTTCAGCAGAGAGCGATTCCCGTGGCCAGCCTGCTGTTCTCCAATAATAGCTCCGAAATGGAGAAACAGGAAAACAAGATCAGCCGTTCCGGAAATCAAAAAGAGATGGAGTGGAGGGTGAGGAGGGATGAGACAGCAAACATATGGAAGAGTTTTCAGTTACGGAGGAAGGAAGCCAAACACGGGGGCCATTATTTCAATTTTCTTCAGTTTTCAGCCTTAAGAGATGCCCAGGAAATACTTTATGCTAATTCTCTTTTCTTAAAAAGCTGAAAAATCTTTCAAAACTAGAGAGAAGGAATTGTGCCTTGCAGCTGGTTTGGTGTTTTTTTCCCTGTCCTTCAAAATAACCTGCATTTTTTTTCTACCCGGGAGTTAACTAGTTCAAATTCGATTCATGAGTGACAATTTCACTAAAATAATCTGAAAATATTTGCTATGAAGAAATTCTCATGAAGCTAAAGACTGCATGGGAGCCTTTTATACAACACTGGATTCATTCACTTTCGAAATCCTGAACACATAGAGGATACCTTCTATTAAGAAGAGCACTCTGGACTTTTATAAATTTCCACAGTGCTTCTTGGCCTATTTTCACCTTTTTGGCAGCAGCATTCTCTGTAGAGAAGCAATTTAGCGGAAAACAATAAACAGATCAGAATTTAAAGCAACTCTTTTATTTTTATAAGCCTTACATGGTTTCTATTTCAATCAACATAGCCTAAAATGTTCATGGGGATAAACATCCTTTTGTAATATTTTTCTGACAAAAATTTTCATACTTTTCAAAAATTACATTAATTAATACTCAGCCATCAAGGTGAAAATTGTACTAGTTCTATTATGGAGTCATTTTAATCACTTAATAAACATAAGGTGTTGATTGTTTCCTTGGATAGCAAGACAAGCCAATCAAAATAACAGAGAGTAGAAAATAATCTCAGGCAAATAGACCCCATCATCTCTTCATACGCAAGTGTAAGTCTGTGAGTGTATGTTTGTGCATGCAAGGTACATTTTAAAGTAAGTTTTAATTCTCCCAAAGTGTCACTTTTGAAACAAAGCAAGATTAACGGTGAAAATTTGAGAAATTAAATCTTAGCAATAGTTCTATCTTTAAGTTTCGTAATAGTACCACCTTTGAAAACACAGTGTTGCTTGGAAAAAAGTTCGCCTAACCTCATCTTCATCTTAAAATTTAGGTATTTAAATTAAATATGCCTATTCCTTGGTACATATAACAGGATCACAAAAGCCATCGTATCGTTTGCCACAATCAAGAAGTAAATATATCATTATCACAAGTAATAAGGAAAACTGAGATGCTTACAGTCCCTTGGCAATGAAATCTCTTGTATGCGCCAGTTCCTGGTGGTATCAGAGTAAATCCTTTTAGAGAAATCTGTGGAGAGCCACACCAATCCCCATAACCAGAGTCAAGGGAGCAGGTAGTGGAGCCATGGGGGCAGAGGTGCGGTTGGGAAAGGACGTCTGTTGCGGGAAACTCATCAGAAGTTCCGGCTCCTCTTACGAAAGTGGACAACCCGACAACAAAGAGCACGCGTTCCTACCAGGAAATGCTGGGCTGGAGCCCTGCCCCCTTCAGACTTTTAGACAGTGCGCGCATTCTGTCTGCAGCGTCTCTCACACCTTGTCTGTTGCCGTCACTTGTGTTACCTTCCTCACAGCTGTAGGCACTTGAGTTGACTCTGACTTTATGGAACACGTGACCCAATACCCTTCACCTGGCAAAATTCTACCCGGCCTTACACGCCCTCATCTAGGAGCCTTCCCTGCTCCTCTGAAGACGAGCCTGGTGTCTGCCCATTGCGCTTTTCACAGGGCCCTGTACCCAATCCGCCACTGTGCTTTTCATGTCACCTGAAGAGGACAGCTTAGTGTGTTTGCCACCCCAAGGTTTGTATATAGCCCCTACTCTCCGCCAGGTCCTGGAAGGATGCTGGAATAAGCATAACATATTCTCCAAAGACATGAAAAGATAGAAGATGGGATAGGATAAGGGCTATATTCATTGTTCACTTAAGGAGATCAAGAAGGGCTTCTTGGAGTAATTGACACTGAAAGGGCTTTGTGGAGGTTTTCACAGGAAAAATGAGGCAAGGGATGTGTTCCAAAAGGAGGAGACAGAAATTGGAGGAGCATTTAAGGATCAGTGAGTTTATAGGGTGTGTCTGAGGCACAGGGAGGACCGGCAAGCAGGGTGGACGAGTGGGCACTCATATAAATAAATGGGAGCTCTTTGGGTTGCAGAGTGACAAAATCAGTGCTGGACTGTGGTGACAAAGCAGGAGGAACCGGAGAGGAGAGACATAGTGTGAAAAGGAGCAAGCATTTGTTGAGTGTGCCAGACCTGAGCTACATGCTTTTTATCTATGGTTTCTCTTATCCTCACAGCCCTGTGAAGAGGTTGCTAGGATTTTTGTTGTAATTTCAGAGGGGAAAGCTCAGACACAGCTGGTTAAGTAAATTGCCAAGCTCTCAATTTCTGTTCCCTTAACATCTTGCCCAGTGTTTGTTGTACGAGTACAGAAAAAAAAGAAACAAATGGGGACTTCTCTGGTGGCACAGTGGTTGAGAATCCGCCTGCCAATGCAGGGGACACGGGTTCGTGCCCCGGTCCGGGAAGATCCCACATGCCGCAGAGCCACTAAGCCCGTGCGCCACAACTACTGAGCCTGCGCTCTAGAGCCCGTGAGCCACAACTACTGAGCCCTCATGCTGCAACTACTGAAGCCCGTGCGCCTAGAGCCCGTGCTCTACAACAGGAGAAGCCACGGCAATAAGAGGCCCGCGCACCGCAGCGAAGAGTAGCCCCCGCTCGCCCCAGCTAGAGAAAGCCTGCGTGCAGCAACCAAGACCCAACGCAGCCAAAAATAAAATTAAATAAATAAATTTAGAAAAAAGAAACGAATGAACAAACAAATGGATGGAGCTGGCACTGAATCAGTTCTGCCTCATGCTAAGCCCATTTCTTGCCTTCCACTGGCTGGAAGATATTCAGTAGGCAAGAACAGGCTCAGTAAAGGTCAGACCTTGGGTTGTGGTGCTGAGGGTGGATGGCGCAGCCAGCAGGAGAGGGGGTGGTGTGCTACAGTCACAGCATGGAGATGTCATTTCTAGGGAGGCCAAGCACCTGATTCTCCTGGTAAAACTGGGACAGTACCAGACAAACCAGGACTGTTATACGTTCTCCTAACTGGGAGCCCAGAGGTAAGAGTCCTATATTCCAAGGCAGAGGTTCCAGGACACCCACTGGAAAAGAAGTCATGCTATAAGTGGACAGTGGTGGCTCTAAAACCACCAGCAGGCATTAGCATCCTCTGGAGGGCTTGTTGAAACACAGAGTGCTAGATCCCACCTCCAGAGTTCCTGACTCCGTGGCGTGGGGTGGAAACTGAGGATTTGCATTTCTAACAGGTGATGCTACTGCTGCTGGTCTGGAATCACACTTTGAGAGATGCTGCTTTCCAGTTTGCAAAGCTCTTCTGCAGCCTCAGCTCACTTGCTTTTCATGATGACCTTGCGGGGTGGGCTGGGACCACTGGGAAGGTCTGAGGATGACTGCTGGCCCATGGAGCTGTACGGTCTCAGACCAGAGAAAGTTAGAAACAAATGTCAGACTAGACACTGCCTTGGAGTCGAGTCCCTGGGGGTTTCTGTGTACTTTCTTGTCAAAACCAACCCTGTTGCTCTTATACCGTATACATCCTTCCACCCCCAGGGAGCTTTTATGCACAGTGAATGCTATCCTGAAGTCCCAGAATTCATGAAGTCGGTCTCTTATAACTAGACAGAATCATGAATGTCTTTCCTCTTCCTGCCATATGCTGTGCATTTCTTACCCTGTGATCCCGAGCAAATGGTTTCGTTCTTTAAAAAATTTTATTTTATTGAAGTAGAGCTGATTTACATGTTGTGTTAATTTCTGTTGTACAGCAAAGTGATTCAGTTATACATATATTCAGTTTTATACATATGTGTATTCTTTTTCATATTCTTTTCCACTGTGGTTTATTACAGGATATTGAATATAGTTCCTGCTTCCCAAAAGTGCTCTTCCAGAAGCTGCCCTCTTCTGGTGTTTACAGAGATGCCTGGTTATAGGAAAGGAGCTATTCATTTGTAATCAACCGTTTTCCAAAAGCACCCCTAAATCTTTATCTGACAGTCTCTGGATTAACCCAAAAGTTGTTTGCATTAGTTTTTAATGCTTAACTATTGAAGATGGTATATAGGCTATCAAGTTTTACAAAAGAGGTCAGAGGAAAAAAGCTTATTTTTATGTATTCCTTACAATTTACAAAGTCTTTCATAGGTCATGTCGTGCTCAATCCATATAAAACCCCTCTGGGTATATTTCACGTTTCACAGATGAAGAGGATAAAGTGATATATCTTAGGGTTGACAGCTAAGAAGAAATACAGTTAGGACACATTCTCACTTCTACCCATTGTCTATCTCTACCATTCATAAAGGCAGAAAGTCAAACCAGCTGCATTCTTTCATATGTACATCATGAACATGCATCATTCTTTCATATGAATGTCAAGTCTGTGAGATATCCAGATCCTAGCCAGACCTTCAAACCCATATCCCCATAGTGAGCATCCCCTTCTTTCCTATAGTTCTTCATCCACTTTGTATCATAAATTTCATATGTACATGTTTATTTTCTCTAATTAGATGGTAAGTCCTAGCAGACAGAGTCTTGCATTCCTTCCATTCTTCCTAAGACCCTAGAACAATGCTATATACATAGCAGGAGCTCAGCGAGCATGTGCTGAACGCTCAGTGACTATTAAATAAGAACCTGGCCTTCGTGCAGCTCTATAAATACCAGACAGAGTGAGATGTGTTTTAGTTTCCTATTGCTGCTATAACATATAACCACAAATCTAGTGGCTGAAAACAACACAGATTTATTATCTTACAGTTATGGAGGCCCGAAGTTTGAAATGGGTTTCATGGGGCTGAAACCAAGGTGTTGGCAGGACTGCATATGCCTTCTGGAAGCTCTAGGGAAGAATCCCTTTCCTGGCTTTTTCCAGCTTCTTGAGACTGCCTGCATTCCTTGCCACACCATGACCTCTCTCTTCCATTTTCAAAGCCAGCAGAGGGGGTTGAGTCCTCACACTGTGTCACTCTGACCTCTTCTACCTCCCTCTTCCACTTTTGATGAGCCTCATCGATTAGCAATCTTAATTTCATCTGCAACCTTAATTTCCCTTTGCAGTGTAACATAATATTCACAGGTTTCAGGGATTAGGCTATAGACCTCTTGGGAGAAGGAGAGCCTTATTCTGCCCACCACACTGAGGGAGGAAGAGAGTAAAAGGTGTCCAGAAATTGGTAAAATCCAAATAAACATAACTCACTAACAGTGCCTGCTACCACTGCCTACTGTTTGAGCACTTACGAGGCATCTAGCTCTTACATATATGAGCGCCTTGTGTATATTTTGTGCATCATTTAATCCTCACATCCATCTAGTGATACTGGTATTAGGCCCATTTTCAGACTAGGAAACAGAGGCAAAGAGAAATCATGCAAATTGCTTATAATCCACACAAGAGCTCAGTAAGGGAGCCAAGATGGCGCTATGCTCTTCACACCACTGCACACCCAGCCTCCTGGGGTCCATCTCAGCTGTGCTCTGCAGGCCACAGACGGCCTTGCATTTTCCTCAGCTCCCTTTCTGTAACCCCCAGCCCAGAACCTGCTTAACTACACAACAAGAGGTAGGGTAAAACAAGACCTGGCAAAGCTCTCCAGCAGGTAACTCTTAGGGGATTTGTTTTTCCTCTTATTCTTGTTGTTCAAGGAGACATGATAATTAAAATGTCAGAGCTCTTCATGCTTCCCTGATCAAGATAACTACTTTACCACAGGTGATAGAAAGGCAAGGAGGAAAATGTCTGCTGTGGGGGAAGGTAGGTGATGATTCTGACAGGGGGCAAAGCTGGGGAAACTGATCCCACTGAGCTCAGGGGGGAGTTGATTGCAGCTTCGGCTGAACCAGGATGAGTGCTCACCCATGGGGTCTTCAGGGAGCTTCCCACCCCAGCCCTCCTCCCCAGATCCCCATCCCCACCGGCTCGAAGGGAGCCAGCTCCCAGCGGATCCATCCAACAGCTTGCTAATTCTCTCCAATCTCTCCAATTCAGTTAATTCCCAGTTTTAGTGACAGAAGCAGCAGCTGTCAAGCTCGGCAGCTGTGTTCTTTGTCTCTCTAGCTCTACCTCTCCCCCTTCTCTCTCCAAGTTAACTGAGTGGATCACATACAACCTTCTAGGGGGAAAACAGAATAAAAGTCCTGGATAAGATGAGAGAAGAAAGGAGAAACAAACTTGTAGGTGCTTGAAACTGTCAGGTCAGCTGGGGACAATGGAGAGAATTTTTTCCCAGCCTGACGTCCCAGCTTAACACTGAACAGTCTCCTCAATGCTCATGTGCTCCCTAGAACAGATAGGGACGTAGCTTTTAAGTTCTAGTCTGTTGCAGGCCAGTGCATGGATCTACTGTGCATGACTAGGGAGCAAGCTCACACCACACGTGACTCACCCCCAAGAGCAACAGTACCCGGGCTGCCCTGCACCCTGTTCAAGAGACCCCATGCACGGATGTTGCAGTAATGACAAGCTGCCATAAAAAATTCCTATACACTTCAATTCCTGTATTTATCTCACTGACTAAGCTGCACTGTCCTAGAGGCCTCATGGAGAAAGTATGATCTGCACAAGGATTTAAGTTATGTTAGTTAGCCTTGTGCATTTCTGGGGGAAGCATACTTCAGGCAGAGGGAACAGCTAGAACAAAGGTGGGAGACAGGATGGGTAGAGTTGAAGGAATGAGGGGAGAATTTAAAAAAGAGGAGATCCAGCAGGTAAGGGAGGGTAGTAGGTCATGTTGGGCACTGCAGGTTGTTCAAAGACTTTCAATTTTTTTTTACTCCGAGTGAAATGGTGTGTGTTGTAGGATTTTGAGCAAAGAACTGGCATGATCCAGCTGCAGTATTAGGGGGGCAAACCTAGATGCAGGGAGAACAGTAGGTGTTACAGTAAATCAGGCAAGAGATTGGAGGACTGACTACAGAGGCTGAGTGAAGACAGAGGATGGACAGGGTACAAGAGAAGAGGAGCCAGGGATGGTGTCATTGTTTTTGGCCTGAGCCACAGGAAGGGTGGAGTTGCCATCACTGGGTTGGGGAGGGCATCACGCAAAGTAGATCTGGTGAAGGAGAATCCGGACTTTAATATTCAGCACGTTGAGATATTGAAATATCTAAAAGACCTCCAAACTGAGAAGAGAGGAGCTGAACAGCAGTTGGAGATACAAGTCTGGAGTGTGGGAGAGACGTCTGGGCTGGAAATAGAAATGAGGGAGTTGTATTTCAAGCCATGGGGGTTCAATGAGATTTCCAATGAAGTAAATTTAGAAAAGAAGGTACTCCAAAATTAAGAGATCAGGGACGAGAGGAGGAATGGGTAAAGGAGGGGGAGGATGGAAACCAAGAGAGTATAGTGACATGAAAGCCAAGGGAAGAAAGCATTTGAAGCAGGGACTCGGGCAAATTGCCAAGCTTCACTTTCTACATCTGCTAAACGGGAATATTAACTCCCCCTGTGAAGTTATCGTAAAGATTATAAATGAGTTAATCCATTTAATAAATATGTACTAAGTGCAGTCACTGTACTGGGTACTTGGATTTGAGTAACATATGGGTTACCTACCTCGAGTGGGAGGTTACCCATTTGTAAAACACCCAGCCCAGTGCCTGACCCCAGAAGGTGCTCAAATAGGTAACATTACTGCTCGGGTAAGAAAAGCAATTGCCTGTGGGTGGCCTATGTGCATTCACACTCTCCTCTGCTTCTTGAAGCCAATTAAAATTACTTAGTGCTAATTAGTGAGTCTGGGTAAAGCAGGGGATCTTTCAGTTCCCCACCAAAACAACCATCTCGGTCTAATGCTCGGATACTCCACAGAACATATGGATTTCTTTC
Source organism: Lipotes vexillifer (assembly GCF_000442215.2). NCBI lineage: Eukaryota > Metazoa > Chordata > Mammalia > Artiodactyla > Lipotidae > Lipotes > Lipotes vexillifer. The sequence goes on along the minus strand of NW_006779287.1, from coordinate 828,051 downwards.
TTGGTTGGGGAATAAGAAGGGACCGCTTTGGGAACTAGTAACTAGTCTTACCTGTGTACACAACTCAGCCCCAACTCCCCACCTCCCAAGCCCCGAAGGAGATGAAATAAGGCAAAGGGCAGTTTCCAAAGGGGAGGAAGATCAAGGAAGGGGAGCCCGGATCCTGTGGCCCGGAGAGCCGGCCCAGGGAGAGGCTGTAGAGCGTTCATTGCCTACACGTTCCCAGAAGGTGCACATGTGTTTATGTGTTGATACGTAAGATTCACTTTGTAATTTTCCTACAAGCCAATCAGCTGCCTCCTTCACCTGTTCGCTTTGATATTCCAGCAGCCTGCGGCCTCCCTTCTACAGGCTGGATCCGACACTAGGGCTCCACGGGCCAGGTAGCCAAGGTAGCCAGAAGCCCCTGGAGCCCAGGAGGCCTCCCTGAGGACAGTCCCCAAGGGCCATGGGCTCCAGGCAGTCAGCATAGGGCGCTCTCCCAGCTGCCTGTTTTCTCCCCTGATGTGCCCTGCCTACCTGGCCTGCTGCAGAGAGAGGCTCCTGGGGCCCGCTGTTTTCCTTATGACTATGGGTGACATTGCACAGGCGCTCCAGTTTCTTTCACAATGCCTTTGTTTCGATCTGCAAAAGTCTGCTGAGTTTCTTTTGGGCCTTGTCATGTTAACAAAAACAAATGTAATAATATGCACTTGAAAAGGCTCGCAAGTCTTGATATTCTAATAAGCTTTTGATGCTACAGGGACCTCTGAGGTTTTTAAAAGTTTAAAGTTAATAAAGAGAGTAAAAGAAAAAAATATGAATTGTTTTTAATTATTATTATACAAGATTAACCAAACCAGTTGTGTATAATTAGACAGTAGCTACCTTGCATAGTAGAGGCAGTAAATAGGTCCACAGGGGGGCTGCCAGAAGGCTGAGGTGTTTACAAGGCACTGGAGATGTTTTCACCAAGCACATAATCCCCATTGCAGTTACTATTGCTTTTATAATGGATGTGTTCATTACAACCAGAGACTAATAGACGTATCCATCTTCTTTCTAGCACAGATGACTCTGAAGTGGGGGATGGCAGTGGAGAGTGTGTGATATAACCTGGCGGTAAAATTATTAAGAGGGCCCATTAGTATTCAGCTTTTTTTGTGGTTTTATTTTTGTTGCCATTGCCGAGAGGAATTTTAAGTTAAACAAACAACTGCCAAAGGAGTGATGATTAAGATATTGCTAAGAAAGTGTGGTTTAAAAACAAAAACCAAAAAAAACCCTCCAGCATTGAAAGCAACGGGTCAGGAGTTCCAGGGCTTTGTTATGAACCCATCTATGACTTCGGGGAATCCATTCATTAACTTAACATTTATTGAGTGCTGCCATATGCCTGGCATTGTCTTAGGTGCTGGGGGAAAATAATGAGTAAGAAACACTGAACCTTTCTTCCCAGGTGTTCTCAAAGAAGGACATGCGTCAGAGTCACCTGGAAAGCTTTTCAAAACATATTCACTGAGACTGCAGTCCAGAGTCAACAGAGCTGGGTATGACCCTGGGCGTATGAATTTTGATAAAGTGTTTCAAGTGATTCTGAAGATTGTTGACTGGAGTGGGAGAGATACATAATTAAACAACAAATATGATGAGTGTTTGATCTGAACTTCCAGTCCTATATTTTTATAGTGGGGATAATAGTATCTGTCCTACATATCTATCTTGGGTCAGGTTCCCCAGGAAGCAGACTCTGAGAAGGAGTGTGCAGGGGATTTATTGGGGAGTGGTCTAATTTTGGGGAGTGAAACGGACCAGTCATTATCTCCCCCCCCTGGTAGGGCTGTGACTTGGGGTAGGGCAGCTCTCTCCAGCCCTAGGCTGGAGTAAGTTAGCTGACAGTTATCAGCCATGACCTCTGCCTGCAGTCCACCTAGCTGAAGGAACGAGGCCCTCAGTCCTGAAGCGGGATGGGAGTGGCATGTCATAGCACCCTACAGTATAGCTATTTCCTGCAGAAATAGATATTGAGATGGAGACTGGGAAGTAGTCTAGACTAAAAGTTACTCAAGACTAGAAGTTACCCATTTTCTATTATTAACCCATCACCAAATTTGCTCTTGACAATGGCTTTTGAATTTTATTCATTTTTGATGTGAGAGTGATCTCACTGTGAAGTGTCACCCCATAATTACCAGTGTTGATTAGGCTGAGCTGGCTGGCTGGGTCAAACCTGCACACCCTGACTGAGAAGGAAACAAAATGAAAAGACAACCCACAGAATGGGAGAAAATATTTGCAAACAATGCAGCCGACAAGGGATTCATCTCCAAAACTTACAAAGAGCTCATGCAGCTTAGTATCAAAAAAAGCAAACAACCCAATCAAACAATGGGAAGAAGGCCTAAATAGACAATTCTCCAAACAAGACACACAGATGGTCATCAGGCACATGAAAAGATGCTCAACATCGCTAATTACGAGAGAAGTGCAAATCAAAACTACAATGAGGTATCACTTCACACCAGTCAGAGTGGCCATCATCAAAAAGTCTACAAGCAATAAATGCTGGAGAGGGTGTGGAGAGAAGGGAACCCTCCTATACTGTTTGTGGGAACGTAAATTGGTGCAGTCACAATGGAGAACAGTATGGAGGTTCCTTAAAAAACTAAAAATAGAACTAACATATGACCCAGCAATCCCACTCCTGGGCATATATCTGGAGAAAACCATAATTTGAAAAGATACATGCACCCCAGTGTTCACTGCAGCACTATTTACAATAGCCAAGACATGGAAGCAACCTAAATGGCCACTGACAGATGAATGGATAAAGAAGATGTGGTACATATGTACAATGGGATATTACTCAGCCATTAAAAAGAATGAAATAATGCCATTTGCAGCAGCATGGATGGACCTAGAGATTATCATACTAAGTGAAGTAAGTCAGACAGAGAACAATAAATATCATATGATATCACTTATATGCAGAATCTAAAAAAAATATGTATATGTATATATATATGTGTATATATATATATATATATATATATATATATATATATATAAAACTGAACTTATTTACAAAACAGGAACAGACTCACAGACTTATAGAATGAGCTTTACCAGGGGGGAAGGGTGGGGAAGAGGGACAGATTGGGAGTTTGGGATTGACATGTACACACTCATATTTAAAAGAGATAACCAACAAGGACCTACTGTATAGCACAGGGAGCTCTGCTCAATATTTTATAATAACCTAAATGGGAAAAGAATCTGAAATAGAATGGATACATATATATGTATACCTGAATCACTTTGCTGTGTACCTAAAACTAACACAACGTTGTTAATCAACTATATTCCAATATAAAATAAAATTTAAAAAAAGAGAAAGAGAAGGTACATTTCCAGGGATAAAATAACTGAGTGTTGATAAGTGACATAAATGAGCTGAGCGCTCTTGCTACACGCTTTAAACAAGCTTGCAGGTTCCACTCATAGTCATATTGCAACTATATAAGAATCAGTAGTTTTTTTGTTTGTTTGTTTTTTTGCGGTACGCGGGCCTCTCACTGCTGTGGTCTCTCCCGTTGCAGGGCACAGGCTCCGGACGCGCAGGCTCAGAGCCCATGGCTCACGGGCCCAGCCACTCCGCAGCATGCGGGGTCCTCCCGGACCGGGGCACGAACCCGTGTCCCCTGCATCAGCAGGCGGACTCTCAACCACTGCGCCACCAGGGAAGCCCCAGAAGCGGTAGTTTTTTAATTCACATTTGTCAAATTTTTTCTTTGATTCTCCTACTCAAGGATGAGTTGCTGGAGTTGATTCATGAATTCAAGCAAGGAGTTGAAACCTGTGCTTCTCCATTCCAGCATCTAGAAATGAAGGGATTAATTAAAATGACCTTTAAGATTTCTCTGGCTCTAAGCTTCTATGATGACCCAAGTATTTATCTTGGGCTGGGAAGACCAGATTTCCTCTCAGACAATAGCAAGCAATGCAAGGAGACCTCCAAGCAGAAGCCTGTTATGCTAGAATGAAAGCTATTTTATAAAACGTCTCTAAATAACAATAAAGCTGGAAGATTTTTTTCCATGCAGCTTCTCCAGTACTGTCTCTTCCTTGTCTACACTGTGGAGCATGCAGGTCAATAAGTGCATTCACACAGTGGCAGGAGGGGTACAAATAGGAAGATACTATAGATGGGAAGAAAAAAATTGATTTAAAATTGGGTAAAAAGTTGGAGTCTCCTCCATTGTCTTGGCTGGACACATGTTAACACTTCATCCCCACCCTCAAGTCGTATTTACCCATGTTCTTGATGTAGTCAAGCAATCTGATGTGTCAATTTTTTTTTAAATTTTATATTTATTTAAAGAGCCATCTCTTATGAAAGCTGCTCCATCTCAGCATGTTCTAGAATATTTTAAACAACGAGAAATGCTCCATGCGACTTCACTGGGGCCTAGAACTCCCTGCTCTGGGAATTGAGAACCATAAACCAGTTCGCTTGGGGATAGTAAGGCAAAACACAAATAGAGCTAGAAAAATACTTGGAACTTGAGAACCTAGCTGGCAAGTTGGAAATGAGTTTTCAACGTACTCACTTGATCTCTAGGACTTTGAGCTTCAACCACAGGCCACTGTATTGGATAGATACATAAAAAGGTGTTTGCATAAATATATGTTTGTATAAAATTTCCATAATTTTCTTCCCTCTGGAGTTAGAGATGGGGCCATCAGGACAACCTGCCAGACCTGGAACCAGACTATTTTGGGACCTGAAAGGGAAATTAGGAGATGGGGTAGCTACCAGGATTTGGTGACTAGGAAAAGTGAATAATGACAAAATGGTTTAAGAAAAGATGAAAGAAATACTTTGGAGTAGAAACGGCTAGGAGGAATGTTAATGGTCTGCCTTCACTGTGCTGTACAGGAAGCGAAGTACTGAGAATCCAACGAAGAACCCTCATCCCCCTGGTATAGCTGAGAGGTATAATAGAATTTAAAAAGAGAAATTTGAGACAGGCATTAGGGAAGAGACCAAACTTCCGGGTTCCCAGGGGAAGGGGAACACACTCAAGGCATTTGAAAATTGAGGTTGAATTAAACTCTAGGAAATATTTTCTATTGTCAGCAACAATTCCATGCTGGCCCACTGGGATGGAGTACATCATCTAACAAGATGTTTTCATTTCTAATTTCTTTAACTTCATGGAAAATCCTTCCTGAATTCTCCACAACTCTCTGTGGTGTTTAATAAGTGAAATAACTTAGTGCCCTCCACGGCCTTCACTAATTTACTATCCACTCGCACCTCCAAATCAATAATAAACACATTAAATAACATTGGTCCCCAAACGGACCACACTATTAACCTCCCTCCACTCCAAGAGACCAACCCGACACTGTTTCCTGCTGCTTAGCTGGTTTTGTAAAAATCTACAGTCTTTGATTGCTCCTGCCCAGCTGAAAGAAGAGTCCAACTCCGCTTTTGTTCTTTGCTGGCTAATGCCGCGTGACTATCAGGTCACAGGGCCTGGACCCCTGGGTGCAGGGGTGGGGTAACACCAGTTGCTTTGATGGGAGGCGCCAAAGATTGAGCAAGGGAGCAAAAGAAGGTAGAAAAAGTTCATTGTTCTTGCTGAAAACTCAATTGCACTGCCATTTTTCAATTCCATTGAGAAATGTCAATGTTCTTTCCCAGCGTCTGGCGGAGGCAGATTTGACCAGGTGTCTCCACACAGAGTGGGTTCTCACAGTTGGGCTGCGTGTGTGTCATAAAGCTAAATAAGGAGCCAGCTCAGCCCGCCACCCCCCTTCGCTTCTGCCGGCCAGACACACTTCCGCACATGACAGTCTTATAAATAGATGCTGAGCAGCTGGTCCTCCTCTCACCCCCTGACTCCATCAGCTTCCCCCATCAGAAGCCCCTGACAGTCACGCAGCTGGGAGCTCTCCCTTTCCCTTCTCCACCCTCCACCTCTGACACGTGGCCACCACCTCAGCTCTGTCCACTATAACCATTCAGAGATTGGCTGGTGTGGGAGAAGGCCTCAAGGAGATGGGGGCTGGATTTGACCACTGAAGCAAGCTGTCACCCCACTAAACGAGGGGACGGAAGGTTGTGAGACACCCAACAGCCCATAGTACGGGGCCCAGATGGCTGCCCCAGCCCAAATCCCAGGAATCATTCCGAAGTGAGCTAAACGTTCTAAATATCTATGGGGCTCTTCTATACCTCTATCTATATATGTACCTAGTCGAGAATAGTTTGGGGCAAATAAATATAAGATAAAATGCATTTATTAACTTCTACAAAGTACCAAGAATGTATTCAGGGTTCAAATGAGGGTAGCATTTACGATAAGGAAAATATATGAAAGAATTAAAGATCTGGAAGCCACTATGTAATTAGGAGGTAATATAATAGAAGTGATATTTTCTTCCTAAATACTGCTATTTTTTATGAAAAATTAAGGCTTTACAGGATATCAGAGTTACAGGGATAGTCAGAGTCAAGTCATTTTACAGGAATTAATTGAGTGTCACTATGTGCTGGACACAGGGAACGCAAGGAGATATCTCCTGGCCTTGATCGGGCCCTGGGCTGGTGAGACAGACCGGCAAGTCGAGGGCCAGGGAATGATGCAGAAGATGGAGTGGGCAATTTTGCTTTCCATAAGGAGAGTTTGGGAAGTATGCAGAGAGGACATAGTGTCGTCTAGGCTACAGAGACAGCAGGAGTTTGGGCAGCAGGAGGTGCATTCCCGGCAGGTCTAGGAAACAGTGAATGGATACACTGAGGCACAGGGTGCCTGGTGGGGACTGGCTGACATGGGCTGGGACGGAGTGTGCCACCACGGGAAGGGGATTATAAATGTGAGAGGATGAAGTCTTTGGACAAAGTGTGTGGTAACCACAGGTTAATGCTGAAACTACAGATCTCGATTGTCACCTAAAGAATCCTTCCACTTTCTGGTTCATTCAGGTAGGCTAACCTGAATATTTAAATCTCTCATAGTTTAAATCTCCTACCGAGGAGTCATCCTTAAACCATGGCCCCATCAAGATCGTTTCCCAAAATACCCACATATTCACTGGAAATGCATAGGCACACCTCCACTGAGGGACCCTTCACAAAGTGGATAAAAGTTCTGGTCCAGCTAATGCTGGACCAGGGCTCCCTCCTGGGTTAACACACACCAAGTTGTCACATTCTATGGGAAGCCCTCCCCGGCCCTTCCTTATATACTCTCATAGCACCATGTACCTGTTCTTTTCATTGTTGTTGTGACTATGATTTTTTTTATTGGTATCTGTTCCTTTCTCCTGGAGGACGGCAGAATATCTTTCCTCCCCGCTGAATCTCCTATTTCTACACCTGCCTGGCACACACTATACACTCAGGAAATAACTATTTCTTGAAGTTTTATAAGAGCTAGCATTTACTGAGAAGTTTGTGTTTAATCTTTCACAACCACTTGTGAAATAAATAGTGTTAACTGATCCCATCTTACAGACAAGTAAATGGAGAATCAAAGGATTAAGTAATCTGCCAAATGCTATCGAGTGGCAGAGCTGGGATTTGAACTCTGGTGTCTGACTCTAGAAGCCATGCTTTACCAGCTTGCATGGGCTGGGAGCGGCCACGGAGAGGGCCTGGTGGCAGAAAAGGAAAGCACAGTGACCCAGAGAAGGGGAGGCAGGGAAAGTGGTGGATAAGGAGTGGGGGGTGTATGGAAATCCTTTCTTCCTTTTAGGCTCAAAGGACCCCAGTCTCTGGCTTTACCACTAGCTCACCTCCATCTCAGCTGTTGAGAGTATTTTAGTCAGTGAATGAGGCTGGTCATCCTCAAGAAACGCTGCCCACCCACTAGGACGGCCCTCCCCAGCTGTGCACTGCCGAGTTCAAGCTGTTGATTGTTTCCTCAGGTGCCCCTCGGCAGCAGGTCCCCCCAGCTCCCCATGCAGGCTCCCTGGCTCTCACCTCTGACCTAGGCCCTGTTCTTGCGAGCATCTCCACAGCAGGTAAGAGGCCAGGTGGCTCTGAGTTCAAGGGTCACATAGTTCCTGGGAAATACAGGAGATGACCCTAACTAAGACCACCACTACATGCGTGAATCTGAAGTGTCCCGTAACCTCCCTGAGCCTGGGATTTAGATGGTCCCCTGTAAATGTGAGTCCTTCTCTATTTCAAAGCCATTTCATTAAGTCTTAATTTGATGCCAAGTGGACAATATTTTGTCCTGTCCTGAAAGTCAAGCTGGCTTTCTCAGGGTAGTTTTCTTAAATAAACTGAACGCTGACCTGTGCTAAGTGCTCTACATTCATCGTCTCATTTCATCCTCACAGTAGCCAACGAGTAGGTATTAGTATCTCACATTTATAGATGAAGAAACCAAGGCTCAGAGTGATGAAGACACTTAGTGTCACCAGGGAGTGAATGGTGGAGCTGGGATCAGAACACTGATTTTTCTAAATGACAACTAGGGTACTATAGGTTAAGAGCCCATTATGGCTGCCAATGTACTATATGTATAATTTTTTTCCATTTTGGGCCTTGAAAATAAGATTTTTGAGCAGTCAAATCTATTACCTGAAATATTGTAAGGAGTCAATGTGAGGATTTCTTTCTCAATCAGCAGCTTGATTGTTTAATGATCTTTTCTTTTAAGAAAACTAGCCACCAGATTAACAAATCCCATCTTGGTCTGTAGTGCTAATTCTAGGAAGCCTAATCTTTATCTTCATAGAGAAAAATGCAAGGGGAAAAAGGGGGGGTAGTATTATCTGAATGGTTTCATTTGGGGATTTTTTTCAACAACAGCTTTTGTCTAAGAAATTAAATGTGACAAGAAATTAATCCACATTGTGATCTAATTATTTTTAGAATTATGAGAAAAATGTAAGGTGTCTCAACTATTTAATTTTGAAAAGTGTCTACCAAAATTAACTTTTATTACCTTTCATAAAGATTTTTAGTTTTTTTGATGTCCTTAAATGGCATTTTCAACAGTCACTAATGTTGCTGTTGTTGTCATGCAAGGTCACTAGCATATAAGGTAGGGTGTCTTACAAAGCCTGACTTTAAAGAACATGTGACATATGATGATCTGGGCTTGTCCAAATATAATTTATCAAATTCATGAATCAGAATGTGGGAGCGGATTAAAGACCCAGCCATTTTCCTGACTTCCTTTATGTCTCTAAAGGATCAACTGTTAATCAGGAAGGAACCCCAAACACGGGGAGCTTCCTTGTGGGGTGTTAAAAGCAATATCAATCTGCCCCTTGAAAATTAGACTAAAGTAAGACCCACAATAATGGAAAAATGGCTAATGGGGATGGAATTAGTTAACATAATTAAAAGTATTTGAATTGGGGAAGAATTCACAATTGTGACATTTTAATAAGGAATGTTTTGAAGACGTTTAAATCCCACCTATCTTTCCCAAAATATGTCCCCCAACTGCAGGATCCAGTGACCCAAATTCTGAATATTGAAGATGATCTTCAGGGGAAAAAGGCACTGGATCCAGAAAGCACCAGTCAAACTCAAGGGTGTACTCTGGGAAGAAACCTGCCTAAGTCACCTACTCTCAGGAAAAGTGGGTTTTTACAGCATTTGGTAGAGAACAAGTCACAAGTAAAGTACAAGAAGTTCTGTTGAGGGGAAAGTAAAGGGGAGAACGTGAAGCCCCAACAAGAGAGGGTCCACAGTGATGGTGGGAGCCCCAGGGCTGCGGGAAGGAGCTCTAGAGGTGGGGAAAGCCAGGGGATGCTACATTTTATTTACTTAGCAATCCTGTAGGCCCTACCGTCATTCGGGATCCTAAATTCAGTGCCAACCCCTGGGTATCTGTAATCCAAAACACCGGTTCTCCTGAATACCACCTTTAAGCCCTGGGGAAACTCACATTCACTTCTCTTGTCCTAGATCCTCAACACAAATGGCAACCACATCCAAATGCCATGCAGGTCTGCAGCTAAGGTGCAAGTTGGAGGGGATGGACTCTGCTTCAGAATATGGGAGGGGGAGGATTTCCTCAGCAGAAGCACTTAGGTGAGAGAAATGACAAATTAATTAACTTGTCAGATTCTTATTTTCACAAAGCTTGAATGCAATGGATTTTAACATAATGAGACACCATTTCCTGGCAGTGCCAAGTATCCATTTACTTGCTTCTCTGCTTTCTCCAACTGGGGATTCCGAAGGTACTCACACACTAACGTGGCATTCAGAACAGTTACACGTGGCTGCTAATGTGTATCACTCTGGTATTTGAATATATACACGGGTCTCTATGTAACATGAGTGAAGTATGATACTGATTCTTTACATTGACGGCTAGATGGACATTTAATAATGGGGCTGCAAATAGTTTTTTTAACAAAAATATATGACAAGATTTATATTTAAAACGTTAAATGGAAATCTAGCCTTTAAATAATGTATATTTAAATTTTTTAAAATTTTAATAGACTTCGGATATTTTAAAAGAAAAATATTATTTTGTATAAAATACATAACATAAAATTTACCATCTTAACCACTTTAAAGTGTACAGTATAGTAGTGCTAGCTATATGTGTCTTGTTGTATGACAAATCTCTAGAAATTTTTCACGTTGCAAAACTGAATCTCTATACCCACTGAACAATGATACTCCCTCTTTTCTCCCTCCCCAGCCCCTGGCAACTACCATTCTCCTTTCTGCTAAAGAAAAGAATTTTTTGAAAATATAAGTCAATTTTAACTTCTTTCATTTTTAAGCTTTACTTTCATTTACATTTTTATAAAAATAAATTCAAATTGTATGTATTTTAATAAAATTGTCTCAATATTTTAATTCTTTAGACTACTTTCAATGGAACACAAATTATATGAAAAATCTTGACTGTAATGTCTTAATTAGTGATTTTGTTGAAATGAAGTCAAAAAATAAATTTTACGGAATAAATACATGATTTTTTATGAATTATGTACATCTTTATTATTCATTCAAATATCTCTAGCTCACCAACGTAACACTCAGACAAGTGCAATAACAATTAATTCAGTCACTTTTGACATTTTGCCAACTTTAATTCATATAAAGGCTCGAATTTTTCTCATATTTTTCAATTTTGTCTCTATGAAATATGTTTTTCAAGGAAGGAAAATAGAACATATTTTGTTTAACAGTTTATTAGCTTTAAATATTTAGACATATGGTACGTGGGCCTGTATTTGTACTCCTGTCTGGCCACCAGAATATGAGCCTGCCTGATTGCAATTGCATGTCTAATTATCATTAATAATGATACACATGTTATCACCATGTCTTTACCATATTACTATAAACTTTCAAGGGGCAATTATTTGTTTTGTTTATCATCATATCTCCAGTGTTTGGAATAAACCTGGTGTATAATTGATCCTCCTACAAAGGTGTTAAATTATATTGAAGTCACCTTCATTGATGACAACTAATTGAGCTACTGAGTGAGCCACTGTATTAAAAATCCATATAGGTACATACCAAGTGCTATGGACAGTAAGTATTGCTAAATTCTAGATCCCATGTGTAATATAGGGATAATAAAATTACCTACTTTGCAAGGTTGTTGTGAAGATTAGAAAAGAGAATGCATGTGAGGCACTTAGCCCAGGGCTGGCACAGAGTATCCACCCAATAAATGGTGATGGTAATACAAGTAGTAGTTTTGTAATAGTAGTAGTGGTCCTGGAAATTGTAGTGGTGATAGTCGTAACCGTAGTAATGGTAACTGATATGGAATTTCAGGAACAAACAGTGTCTATGGGCTCAGATGGTCAGGAAAGGCATCATGAAGGAAAACACAGAGGTATTAGAGAGTTGAGCATACTTGAAAAAATGTATTTTTGAAAAGATGTGTCAAGGAGTCTAAGCTAGATAAAAAAGAATTGAAGAAAGGTAAAGTGGAGAAACCCATAGGTTAGTAGATGAAAGCAGCTGTAAAGGAGACAGGGTGACATAGCTGAATGGTATAGTTCTCAATGGAACTTGATTGCAGGGAAAGAAGGTCAGGGAGTTACAGTCAAGGAATAACAGCAAGAAGCAGAGAGGACAGACTCTGAACCCTCTTGGCAGCCTCGAGGTTTACTGGATGGGAAAGGATTAAGAGTCACACTGTGAAAGAGCTTCAGGGGATGCAAAATTTGGGGGTAAGATACAAGCTTCAATTAAGGGAATGAGTTAAAGAGAGCACTCTGATAAAAGACTATAGACCTGTTTTTCTGGAATACGGCAATTCTAGACAGCAAGGCAGAAGTGTCGACAGACTTATGGTGAGGACTGGATCAGGAGCAAGGAGGAAAACAGGTGATGGAGCAGCTCAGCAGGATGTGAAGAATATATCATCCCAGTCCTGTCACTAAATCTGTATGAATTTAGATAAGTGACAACTTTGTGGGTTCATCTCTTCATTTAAAATATAAACTTAATAATACTTGCTTTGTGTATCAATGAAAACAAAATTTAATATATAAATATTTGGAAGCTTGAAAAAGTGAAACATGCTTTAAAAGTATAAGGTATGATTATGACATTCATATGTCAAGTCAGATTGGGTTCTCAGTTCAAATATTCCAAATACACTAGTAAATATGTAGAGACACGTGGGACACCAGCTTCAACTACCTGATGGATTTGTGTGAAATACAAGTGATTCAGAGCACTGGTCATAACAATAACATCGACCATTGGCATGTTACAAGTCAAGCTGGATAAAGAGGTACATGAAGAAAGAAGAGAGCAGACTAGGAGAAAGAAGGAAGGACAGACATCTGGACGGTTCCATGAAGCCAAAGAACAGGGGTGATGGAGGAGACTGCTCCACAGACAGGGCTTCCTCTGCCCCGCTGGCGCCACAGCTCCATTACATGCCACAGACTCAGCAGTCTTGAGTGCAGAAGCAAAGAATAACTTAACAGGATACAGTTTAAATTAGCCTCATGGGAGGACCTGAGTCATATTTGGGTAGAACAGTGATATTATTTCCCTGGCTCTAGCAATATTTTCCCCCAAAGCTTGGCTGTGTATAGCTTTAGTCACACATCTCTCCAGAAGGCTGTAATTCGCTGGAGTTTCTCACGTGTTAATATATCACATTGAGTGTTGACAGGTTGGGCATTTAATTATCTGGGGATTGCTATACTTTCTTTGCTTCTTGAGTAATGAACTGGATTCTATACCAAAGTGTGAGGTACTTCCAGCTTCTCTGAGACACCAGGGACTCTTCCTTAAGGTGCACAGGGATTCAGCTACTCACGTATACCCCAAGAGGGTAAGTGAAGCAATTATCTGGAGATTTCAGGAAAGCCACTGACTCGTCTTAATTATCTGGATATAAGTAAAATCCAGTTTCAACAAACTTTAAGACACTGTCCTAATTACTTTGAATGTTGAATACTGTTTACAAGAAGTGACTGATCATGTGGGCATTAGATCTCTGTTGTACAGACTGTTATCGTTGTAATGGTGTCTGTGATAATTAGATTTAACCTGCTTGAATTATCTAGAAAATGGCCTTAAATTATCACTTCATTTTTGCAAAAGTATGTAATCCACCTTGAGTAGAGACAAGCAAAGCAGAAAATACCCCTATTCAGTAATGTACTTGGATTTTCAGACCATGAACTCTGCCACAGTCAAATTACGTTTCTTACAAAACAATTATTCTGAGTTCACTGGAATGAAGGCAGCAGTGGGTTTAGGCTCCTTGTCCTAGTTAGTTTTGCATTCCGGGCTGCTTGTTTAGATCAGCTTGTACATGGTTTAGTTCAGTTGTTTCTGAGTATTGCCTTTCCTTAGCCTGGCCCTTCATGTGGGCTGGTTTTGTGAGCTGCTTCAGTTGCCAAGGTCATCACTCCCTGGCTGCCTTTAGACAACACTACAGGAGGTTATGAGGTCTTGTAACGTTACATCTTCATACCATTATAAAGGCTTTAACTACTACAAGGCCACAAGAAGGTGAGCTCCATTAAGAAATGGAAGAGCAGCATACCAAAGTATTACCTGAAGGCCTAGCACGGTGTCTTACACGCAGAGGGTGCATGAATGTTTACAAAGTAAATGAGAATATGGTGTGCCCCATATTCAAACACAGCTGCCACAGAGCTATGTAAAAAATTGCTTCACACACTATTATAGTTTGATCCAACTTTCCTTTTCAATTTCAGATTTATACTTTCAACTAACCAATTGACATCAGCATCTTAAGACCCCATAAGCAGCCCAAAACCAACATTCTAAAAGGTGGTGGGGTAGGCAGCCCCTAAAATGGCTCCCACTGATCCTGCCCCTTGGTATTCATGCCCTTGTGTAATCCCCTCCCCTGAGCAGGCTGAAGTTGGTGACGCGCTTCTAACAAATAGAATATAACCAAAGTTCTGGGATACTACTTGTGAGGTTAGTTTCCCCAAAGACTCTGGCATTTGATTTGCTTGCCCTCTCTTGCTCCCTTACCCTCTCTGTCTCTCCTTTGTTCTCTCTCTCTCTCTCTCTCTCTCTCTCTCTCTCTCGAGTCCTTGCTCTGGGCAAAGTGAGCTGCCTTGTTGTGAGCAGCCCTGTGGAGAGGCCAGTGTGGCAAGGACCTGGTACCTTGGCCAACGACCAATGAGGACGTGTGGCCTGCCACAGCCACACAAGTGAGCTCGGCAGTGGGACTGTTGAGACCTTCTAAGAGCCACGTGAGTGAGCTTAGGCATGGATCCTCCCTTAGTCAAGATTTGAGATGCCTGCAGCCCTGGTTACACCTTGATTGCAGCCTTGTGAGAGATCCTGAGACAGAGATGCTCAGCTAAGCCCTGACTGGATTCCTGGCCTATAAGATCTGTAAGATAATAAATGCTTATTGTTTTCAGCTGCAAAGTTTTGGGGTAATTTGTTACACAGCATAGATAACTAATACAGTCAGTTCTGTGTTTTCTAGGGTATTATAATGATCTGATAAATGGCATCCTTGCTTCACACTCTATTTTTTTCCACCACAAATCCAATCATACTCACCTCACTAAAGATGTTTTATGGACTGTTGTTGCTCCAAAAGAAGAATTCTAAAAGTCTGGCACAGAACATCCTAGGTCCTTTGTAATCTGGCAGTTACCTGCAGCTTTTCAACCTGTTTTCTATCAGTGCTCCAACTTCTAAATGTCTCTGCTCCAACTACACCAAATTACTTGCAATTCCCAAGTGCATTACATATTTTTTGTTCCTCTGTTCTGTCCTGGCTGTTCCCTCTGCCTGGTATGCCCTCTCCATCTCACACCTTACCCTCCTGGAGAACTGCTACCTATCCTCCAGGCCTCAGGCCCCAATCTTCCTCTCTGTAAATTGTTCTATGCCAGGCAAAGCAAGGCACCCCCTCCTCTGTGTCCCATAGCACTCTGCTCCCGCTACACCATTCTCTCTCTGAATACAATGTGGGTTTCTCATAGCTAAGAAACATGCTTCCTAGAGCATGATCATTAAAAGCAAAGGATTGGGAGCCAAACTGACTGGGTTCAAAATCCTGACCCGACCTCTTTACTTAGGGGCAAGCCTTGGACAAATTTTTTAACCTAAATCTCAATATCCTAATCTGTAAAATGAGGATAATAATAGAACCTACCTACTGGGCTGTTTTATAGTAAATGAGATACGGAAATGTGCCGAGCACAGTGTCTCGTGGTAATAAGTGTTCAATTCATGTTATTATTATTTGCATCGCTAGCCACAGAAACCGACACATAGTAAAATTTCAATTAATGTTTCACGATTCTTTGAAACTTATTTGAACTAAGGACACACTCATGCCATCTGTAAATGGGGAATGGTGGTACCCATTCTCCCTAAGTCACAGCACTAAGCCACAGTCGGGAGGAGCAAATTATCATATATGGGAAGACAATGTTTGAAAGTTTAAGAAAACAGAAATGTGCGATGTGTATATTTTTGTGGTTTCCTATTTAAATAAGAAATAGTCAACCACGTGTAAGGACAGCAATGGAAGACATAATTGATTCTGCTTATGTAAATGTGGTGTTTTTCTTACACACTTTCCAAAAAATTCAAAGGAAGTCATAAGACTAAAAGTCGTTTTAAGGAACTTTTTTTTGTAAATTGGAGTAAAAGTGATTTTTCTTTTTTGGAACTAACAGAACATGACTTAAAAAAAAAAAAAAGAAGAAAAAAGGAAACCCTGAGGGATTCCATATTTAACACAAAGGAACTCAACGTTAAGAGCCAGGAACTAGCTTCTTTACTGTGTGTTTGAATTCTCACAGATGTCATTGGGTCAGGTAGATCAGCTCCAAGATATTAGTAAGTCTCTGTATTTCTCAGGGGGTCTATTTGGAATCTGTGCATTGTTACTTGTCTTGAAAGGGCCAACCTATCTGATCTCCCTCAAAACCATTGTTGTAAGTAGGAATTTGAAAACATCAAATGCAAAAGATGATTCCAGATAAACTATATGAGCATGGTTATCCTTAAAGATTAATTCATTCCAATAGAAAAAAATAATGAAGGAAAATGGTAGCCAACCAACATGGTCTCCGTATTAAACAAGGCATTCCAAATCCAGAGGTTTCTCCTTTGATTATCTCTCAGAGACAAAAAATCACTCTTCACAATTTGAAACAAAAGTAAATGGAAGTTTGCAATGCTAAGAACCCCTGTGGAAATAAGGCGAAATAAGACAAGGCCTTTAGACCTGTGAGAAAAATCAATCTGTTGGAAAATTGACAAACTTGTTTAATGTGAGGCACAAGAGCTGAGGGCTGACCCCAGAGACCTCCACTGAGACACCCCTGAAGTTCCCATCAGATCCCTTAATCCATTCAATTACACAACAGCATCTCAAAGGGAACCTTTTTTTTTAAGCCAAACATCATTTTATATTAACTTTTTTTGCCATTGTGCTTTAAATTCCAATTTCGTTCTCTTCATTCTCTCTTCTATACTAAATTATTAAAATCACCAACTGCTCTACAATCAAAAATATTTCAGAAAGCAGTGATGCCAAATTTGGACTGACTAAAGTGAAATCAGACAGAAGGAAAGATATTTTAAACATTTCCATGCTTGGTGCATTGTTTAAGGATATGGCAATAAGTAATTAAAATTGACTACTTGGCTTTTCCCCATGAAACCAACGCTAAGCTCAGAGTTTGGCCCCATAACAACCTAATTCAGACCAGGGAGGCATCTGAGTGAAATGAAACACATTAATATATTTATAAATAGACAGATTTTTTTCTTCATCTATAACTTGTTCCTTTTTTATATATATTTATAAGCCACGGTAAGATGATAAAATAAGTAAAATTACATGTTGGTTGGAAAGCCAAATTGGAAAGTCAGAATGAAATGACAAGATAGTTAACCTTTTACAACTAGAGAAAGGAAGAGGTTCTTGATTGTTCTTAAAGAACAGATTTTACTCAAATGTCACTTAAATGGACTTGCATGCATAGCTAGCCATAGCAATTCTGACCTGTATGCTTTTCATTTGCCATCATCTATCTATATACACACTTACACAAATAAAATAGCGTACCCAACTACACAGAGGAAGCAGAATTGCACTTTGCCTTCACACACAAGTAACAAACACACCTCCACCACTGGCCTTGCTGCCTTCTGATGGGTGATCACCACTGTCTCCTGATCAGGAGTTTCTATTCAACGCCTGTCAGCTTCTGGCCTAGCCCCTGGCTTTACTATGCTGTCATATGCATCTGTCATCCCAATTTCATTCAGTTCAACAGTTGAGTTCAACCAACACTTCCTGAATTTTCTCTGTGCCAAGCACTGTGCTATGCACTAGAGATGCAAAAATGGCCCCTGTTCTCAAAAAATTTATGGAATAGTGAGTCCCTTAAAGTTCCTTCATTGAAGGGCCATGTATTCCAGGCAGCACGGAGCAGAATAAAATTGGTGAATCCCAAACTAACAAGTAGGCTTTGTTTAAAAAGAAAAAAAGGGGGGACTCATTATTTGATTGGAAATCAATTCACATTTTTTTTCTGTGAAAAAAGAATATTCACCGCGGTGGTGGTGATTACATGACTGGGCCTATGGATGCTTATTTAACTCCTAATGTGGCTGAAATTCCCTTTGATGCCAAAGAAAAGGGCAATGAAAGGAAACTGCACTGCTGTAAATGTGGACCATTTCAGATATGTTTCCTACTTTTAAAAAAGTCTGTACCGGGCTTCCCTGGTGGCGCAGTGGTTGAGAGTCCACCTGCCGATGCAGGGGACACAGGTTCGTGCCCTGGTCCGGGAAGATCCCACATGCCGCGGAGCGGCTGGGCCCGTGAGCCATGGCCGCTGAGTCTGCGCGTGCAGAGCCTGTGCTCCGCAATGGGAGCAGCCACAACAGTGAGAGGCCCCCGTACGACAAAAAAAAAAAAAGTCTGTACTTTCAGAGTCTAGAAACCACTTTCAAATATTACCTGGTTTGACCCCATGAGATCAGAGGCTTATTGATCTCAGTTATTACAAATTAGGAAACCAGGCTTGGTGAGGCCAAGGAACTCATTAAGGATCACCTGGTTAGGAAGTGGTGGTTCCAAGACTGAGGGTCTTCCGATGCAAGAGCCCGTGTTCCTCCTTCTACCTGAGGCTGACTCCGGAGATCTCTGGGGTAATACAGGCTATTGCACCAAAACATTGAATTGCATTTAAAAATAGAAATACAATGTTTCACTTTGTTATAAAGCAGAAACTAACACACCATTGTAAAGCAATTATACTCCAATGAAGATGTTAAAAAAAAAAAGAAATAAAATGTTCACCTAGAACTTTCCAGTGCTCCTGGTATATTTGATTTCTTCCTCGTGACTTCAAGGGGTAAATATACCTTGGGGAAGAATGAACTTATCCTGAAGCCATTTTTCTGGCAGTGGATGAGTAGCTGGTGAACCACATTTTACCTGGCTTACTATTGCAAGAGTTAGTTCTTGGTTCCATTTCTAGATAATGACAATCTTTAAAAAAATTTTCCCCTTCAGTTTTCAGGTTTGGAAATTGACATACTGATTAATTAGAAAAGAGAGAAAGGAGCTTCTGGTAAGATAAAAAGGAATGTTTTGTTTGTTTGTTTTTGCAGTACGCGAGCCTCTCACTGCTGTGGCCTTTCCCGCTGCGGAGCACAGGCTCCGGACCCGCAGGCACAGCGGCCATGGCTCACGGGCCCAGCAGCTCCGCGGCATGTGGGATCTTTGCGGACCGGGGCATGAACCCGTGTCCCCTGCATCGGCAGGTGGACTCTCAGCCACTGCACCACCAGGGAAGCCCAAAAGGGAAGGTTTGTAAAGACTGTTTGGTTTTGGACATGGGTCACCTAAATTTTCATTTATTTCTTAAATGAAGGAGTTAAAAAAAATGTCAAGTCAGTTATCAAGGCATTAGTTGGACCAAGATTGCATATTTTATCAAGCATTTTATGCAAAAGATAGATCTTTAAGAAAATCAGACATAAGTAGCCTTTCTAATTATGGGGGCCCATAGTGTCAGCAAATGAGTGACACTTGGAAAAACTTATTCTAAAATTAAAATGTCTGAATTTCAGTCCTATGCTGAAGATAAGGAAACAAAGGCATTTAGACCACAAATTGCTACGCTGAGTGTCAGAAGCAAATCTGTTGTAAGAAATGCAGTATCTCCTGCTATTTTCGAGTCCACAATACACCTTCTGTGTGCAGACTTGCTCTTACCTCCTCCGCCTAACTCCATTTCACTTAGAATACACACGTAGTTTATTACTGTACCATGCAATGGTGACATATTACTTTTACTTTGTGAGCCGAATATTGCACTTTCCCACGTTACTGAGCTGCAAGCTTTTGTGAGCTCTCGTGGGAAATTTGTGATGGTGTGAAGTGAACTCCTGTCACCACTCAATGGATTGCAAAAATAGTGTAGCTCTTGCTAAAGACCTGCATCATATCTTGAAAGATTGCACTGTTCAAATCAATACCTTCAACAAGATTTGTTGTAGCCAGCCTCGTTTAAATGTGTGAAATGGATATAGTATGCTTAAGAACATATAGTTGGCTATCTCCTTCCATTGTACTCCTTCTAGCTAATCTTTTGGTATGGATTTTTATAAGTATAAAAAACAAAAGGTAAGTATCCAAGCACGAATATTGGCATTCTGTGGAAAGAGGATGTTTTGGAGTCTCACAGACCTAGATTCAAAGCCAAGCTCTGTTGCTAAGTAGACATGTCACTTTGGGCAAGCTTCCTAACCCTTCTGAGCCTTGGTTTCCTTCTATGCAAAATGGAGGTGATGATGTCTGCATCACAGGCTTGAGAAGTACCAAGCACAAAGCAGTTACCCCCTATATGCTGATTTACTCTCTTTTCTTCCCTACTAGGCACCATTCTTCTTTTGCTCCATGATTCACCCACTTCTCATCTCTATATTATCACACTCTTGAGTATATCTGTACATTTATAGGTGTTCACGCATATGTGTGGATTTACCCCTTTATATTCATACCATTGAATATTGAGCTGAACGGTGACTTTTTTCCTGCATTACCTTTAGGAATTTCAAAATAAGTTCCTTTTTTATACGATTTAACATAGGCCATTAAAAAATTTTAATAGCTATTTTAATTTCTAATTGGTACAATCAATAAAAAGAAATGTTCCTCTTAAAAAATGGGATTCCTGACCCCAAAATATGTAAAAGGGATTTGTAAATAAAAAGGAAAGTCTAAATGAGTTCTATTTACTTGAAGCTTATCTGACAATATACTGAAAAATGAAGCATATGAAAAAGGGTGTCTGTAAGAGATTTAGTCACATACTAAAGAAAATATTGGCTTCTAAATGGGAGAAATTTAAAGTGAAATACTAGAAGAGATGTTACGAAACGAAAGAGAGCAACATATTACTAAGGGCCACACACTCCATTTGCATATGAATTTTGCCCTCAGGATATACCAGGAAGAACAAAGGCGGGCTGGGAACAAGACAGATCATGTCAGAAAGAGTTCCTGGTAATATGGCTTTAGAAAGTGTCTGCAGTCCTTTGCTTAAGCCGGGACCTTAGAACACAACAATTTCAGAAAGTAGAAACAAACTTTAGTGTGCTGAACAGCAGCCATATTTGAAAACCTAGTGGCAAAATTCATAGACTTTGCCCAAGGCCTTCATCCTGATACACTATGCTTCACCCTTAGCAAGCAGGCATTAGGAGCTGCATCAGAGGGACCCCCTCAGGAGAGATTTTTACCCTTATGGCCGAAAAATATTTTTGAAATTTTAATCAATCAATTTTAATCAACCCTTTCAAGCAGCTGGGCCACTTTAGGGTCATTGTTCAAGGTTAGGAGGCTACAGCAGGGTGGAAACCAAAATTGCATTCATGGCTTTTGTCATCCAAAAGCCAGGGCCCCTGAGTGTCCTGAGGAGAGAAAGTGACAAGAAGTTTGAGAGCTGAGGATCTAAGTGGGAAAATGTAGAAATGTATTTCCCCCCACCTTTAACTCCTCAGACTAGAAAAAATTCCCTGGGCTGGAGAAGATGGGAAAGAGATAGGAAAAAATCCATAAGAAAACAGATGGTGGTGGCTCCTGGTTAGAAGGGTCTTCTGTCTCTATCTCCTGGGCTGAACCCTGTGGAAGCAGGAAAACCCTAGGTGCTTTCCAAAAGCTGAGACCGGAGAGCAGCTGTGCCCTTTCCCAAGGGGTGAAATGGCTGTGCAGGGAATCTAGGTAGCCAGGGTAGCATCTACAAAGATTGCAAAGATTTTCATGTCTCAGCCTGGCACACGGCACGAAAAGAGCAAAATGATGACTCTGACATCAAGCATGGCACCGAGAAGCAGAGAGAGAGAGAGAGAGAGAGAGAGAGAGAGAGAGAGAGATTGACCTCAGAGGTCCAGGTGAACAGGAGCAAGAAGGCTGACAGAAGCAGAGGCTCCAAGGACTAAAAGCGTCCCCTGTCATCCTCCTTCCACACGGCCCCTCTGTGCCTTCAGATGCAGCCCCAGAGAGAAAGGCAGGGTAGAACCTTAGATGACGGAGGGTAACTTTCCTCCACCTCAGCAGAGCCCAGACTTAATATAAAATTAACCAGAGTTAAAGAAAAATAAACTCTGATAACTCTTGCATACCTGATTTGTGAGGTACAGCCTTATCGAAACCTAATAAAAAGTCCAGAGATGAAACTACATAGGCTGCCAAGGAGAGACTAGGGGGCGGGACAAGGGGCAGCTGGAACATGGCTGGGGCAAGAACGTCTCCTTTGGTTGGAAGAGCATCCCCTCCGCTCCCTTCTCGCTTACAATTCTGTTTCAGTTTTGAAGCTGAGAGAAGAGAAGGCCCGTCGGAGGGAATTGAGGCCTTTAACACCGTGCACTGCAGTTAGTTCTTGAAGCACAGCAGCTCTGCCAAGGTGTTTAAAAATGAAGTGCAGTTCCCACCTCCCACACCTCACATTCAGGAACTTCAGTCAGCTCACACTCCTTTCACATTTGTTGCAGAAGCTCCCCTTACACCTGAGGGGGAAGCTCTGAGTTTTTCAACTGTTCAAATGCAGTGTTTGAGACGAGCACAAAGTTTCCATTCCAAAGCAGTAGCGGTGGAGGGTGGAGGATGGAGCCCCGAGGCGCAGCAAGCCTTTCTTGCCAGGTCCTGAGCAATGTCAGGGCCTCTGCGAGGCAGCCTCCGAGACGCTGTGGACTCAGACCCTCCAACAGGAGCCACAAAGAGCCTGAGTCCAAGGAGCAGACTCTGTGCTCATGAAAACATTGAACAGCTAAGCCAAAAAGACTTCTGGTCACTAAACCACAAAAAAGCGGGCTTTACTTTACAATAGGGCATGGGTGTTAGTCGCTAACACTGAAGGAAGCTGAAAGATGAGCTATCTGTATCCCAGGAAGGAAACAGGACTGGCTGAATTTTAAGCAAAAGCCTTGCAACAACAAAAACAAATACGTTAAGGGCTGGCCAAGGGCAAGTCAATAAATAAAAAAGGGAAAGGCTCCCTGGTGTGGCTGCCAGAGGTTGAGACTGATTACTTTGCATGTGTTATAAGAGAAGTTGCATGTAATGCACTTCATATTTTTGCTTCCAATCACACCATTTCTGTCTAACAGGTGAGAGCTCTGGTCCCGGATGCACACTGCCAGGCCTGCCAGATAAGGGAAATGTATTCCTTTGGGCAGCCTCCCTGTAATTTGCGGTCACAGTGAAATCACTTGTGCTGTCTCGGATTCCTTTCAGAGTGTGGGAAGGAAGATGACAAGAGCATCCCCTGGGGGCTGCAGGGTCCTCTTAAGCCACCTCTAAGGCAGGTGGGACCTTAGAAGGTGCGGGTCTACCTGGTAATATTTCAGTGACACCTGGAAGGCTCTTTGTCCGCCTCGTCCAATTGCTCTCAGTTGCTCAGCACTCTTCTAAATAAATACAATCTTTCCTTCCACTGTTAGAAAGAATTTCATAGTAAGGTGTAAATGACTGATAGCATATCCCTTCCCGAGGATGGGTTTTGATAAGAGGAAAATAAGGGGAACATGGAGTTATTATTGATAGCTGGAGTAGTGCCTTGAGGAAGGGAGGAAACTCTGCATTGGGTAAAATGAAAAATGGGAAAGGCGTGGTTGCCAAAAGTTGATCACTTCATAAATTTCCATAGAGTCAGTCTTATTCAAAAGTACTGAAATGGCTTTGCTGACCCATGTGAAAGTGTCATTTAGAAAAATCTACCAGTTGAGAGAACTTGTATGTTCCACATTATTAACATTGAGGTAAGTAGAACTCCCACTAGAACATCCTGCGAAGCTTGGTATTCTCCAGCTCTGGCTTTCTGGGTTATGTAACCTCTGAGTAAAACATAGTCCTAATATCTGCCCAGCTGAGCTCACTGCAGTGCCTGGAGGGCAGTGATCAGAAACCATCAGAATCCCCTTGGACATTTTACAAATGATGGACCCGAAGTGTTCTTGATCGAGAAGACTTCAGAATCCACCTTCCAACGTAGCGGATGTGGGTTCGATCCCTGGTCGGGGAACTGAGATCCCGCAAGGCGTGCAATGTGGCAAAGAAAAAAAAGTATCTTCATCATAAATATCCCAATTCTTCCTAAACTAAGTTATGAATTTGACATGACCTCAACGGAAGTACTAACAGTTCTTTTCTGTACCTAAACAAGCTGTTTTTAGAGGGCAGGGGGTACTACAAATCAGCTCTAGTAGATATTAGAACATACTAAAAAGCCTCAATATTTAAAAAGTGTGACAATGCCACATAAAATGACAGACCTTTGGAACAGAATAGAAATTATAGAAGAATAAAATACATATAGAATTTAGTAGATGATAAAGATGGAGTTTTTATACAGGGTGTTGGGACAACCAAGTATCATATGCTAAAGGATAAAATTGGATCCATACTTTACACTATACAGCAAAATTAATGATTTAAATGTGCAAAATGAAACCATAAAAGTACTAGAAGGAAACATGGGAGAATTCTTTTATAATCTTGGTATAAAAAAGGCCTTTTTAACTATGACTAAAAATTTAGAATCCATAAAAAAAATTGATAAATTCAGCTACATTAAAAAAAACAAAAACAAAACAAAGCCTTCTCCATGTAAAAGTAGCATCAAGTCAAAGAGAAAAACATAATTGGAACTCATATATAGACAAAGTGCTCATTTCTCTACATAAGGAGCTCCTAGAAAAGAAAAAGAAGTTAACAACCCAAAATAGAAAAATGAACAAATGACATGAGCTAACAGTTTGTAGAAAAAGAAATACAAATGCAAAACATCAAGATTATCAGTGTCACTCGTTACAAGAGAAAAGCAAATTAAAAATATACAGAGATGCTATTTTTCCCTGTGAGACTGTCAAAAATCCAAAAGTAGGACAACACATTCTTTCGGTGAGGCAGGAAAAGAGGAGCTCTCATTCACTGCTGGTCAGAGAGCAAAATCGCAAATTTGGAGGTAGGTATTGGGGTGGCCAAAAAGTTCATTCAGGGTTTTCTGTAATATCTTACTTTTTGGCCAACCCAATGATTTGTCAGTACCCCCAGATTAACAATGCATCGGCCAGAGTTCTGCTTTCAGCCATGATAGAGTAAGATAAACCAAATTTACTTTCTTATCTTAACAAGAGCAAGAAAAAGGAAGAAACATTTTTTTTTTTTTTGGTACGCGGGCCTCTCAACTCTGCGGCATCTCCCGTTGCCGAGCACAGGCTCCGGATGCGCAGGCTCAGTGGCCATGGCTCACGGGCCCAGCCGCTCTGCGGCATGTGGGATCTTCCCGGACCAGGGCGCGAACCCGTGTCCCCTGCATCGGCAGGCGGACTCTCAACCACTGCGCCACCAGGGAAGCCCCAGGAAGAAACATTTGAAGCAAAAGTTTTTAGACATTGGACAAAAAGCAGCACAGGACAATTCTGATGGTTAATTTTATGTGTCAGCTTGACACATGGGTCATGGGGTGCCCAGATACATGGTCAAACATTATTCCGGGTGTGTCTGTGTGAAGGTTTCTGGATGAGATTAACATTTGAAGTGATAGACTGAGTAAGGCAGATTGCCTTCCTTCATCCAATCAGTTGAAGGCCTGAGAAGAACCAAAAGGCTGACCCTGTTGTGAGTGAGAGGGAATTCCTCCTTACCGACTGCCTTCAAGTCACGACGTTGGTTTTTTTCCTGTTTTCAGACACAAACTGAGACACTGACTCTTCCTGGATCTCGAGTCTGCCAGCCGTCAGACCAGAACTACACACCATCCTGGTTCTCAGGCATTTGGTCTTGGACTAAAACTACACTGTCAGCTCTCCTGGGTCTCCAGCTTGCTGACTACAGATCTTGACTACAGACCTGTCAGCCTCCATAACTGCATGAGGCAATTCCTTATAATAAATCTCATATATATTCTGTTGGTTCTATTTTTTCTGGAGAACCCTGACTACCACAACAGTGAACCCTGAAAAGAGAGAAACAAGTAAGGTGACGCTGTTGCTGCTACAGCCTACCACCTAGAGTCAGGTTCCAGCCCAGGGAGGGGCCTCCCCAAGAGCCCACAGCCTTGCTAAGGTGAGGAGACAGAGTTCAGAATTCTGAGAGGCCAGGGAGACTAGAATTCACAGGGCAAAATACCAGAGAGGTAAGAGCTCACAGAAAGTTCAGAGATCAAAGTGCTCCCCTTGAGGGTTCCCCTTAGTCAGGACTCTCTCGATCCATGAGTTAGTCAGTTCTGGGCTCTCATGGTGGGAGCATCTTTACAGACTATGATTCTTGACCTTAAAAGACCCATTTCCTACACAACAGGGTCTCTAAACTCCAACCTGCTACTTCATTTGGTGCATAAATTAAGAACAACAATCTACTCTGAAGGAAAATCTGACCGTGTTGGACTCAGTGGAAGACATGTGTTTGTTTCCGGCATGGTGCCTTTCTAAGAGATTTTCAGAGGCTATTTTTTGGACCATCTGCTATTTTGACCTGATGTAGGCTTCATCTCTGTGCAAAATGCAAATCAAATGAAATGGCAGGAGTGCTCAGTTTTGCATCAGGAGGCTTGCTGTTGGCTTTAGTCTGTCACATAACCTCTCTGGGTTTGTTCTCATCTTTACAAAAGGAAGTTGCCCCACTTTGTGATCTCTAAAGACCCTTGAGTTCTAGAATTCTATGAAAATTTCTGCTAATACATCACGATCACAAAGAATTTACAGTGCTCCAAGATAAGGCATAATTGCACTAGTTCTAAAATATATAGTTATGCTATTTAATTTTACAATGAGATTTAATTAACTTTCCTTTCCCACTGTCAAAAGCCTCAGTGGAATAATTGTCTTTGCAAATCGTGCAGAGCTTTGGTGCCCTGATCAGACACTCCAGATACCCAATTTGCTCTCATAGCAGCAGGAAAAACCTTGGAAAGCAATAATGCTTTATTCACTGGAGAAAAGGACAGCATAGTTGCCACAGGAAAGCCACCTCCATCCTCCTCTCCACAGCCCCAGAAGAGCTGTGGTACCAGGCGCCGGCTAAATGCCATGAGAAGGATTTAGCCAGATGGATAAATCTTGTTCCTTCGGCTGCCTCAAACAGGTGGACCCATCTGAAACAAATGTTACGAATTGGACTTTTTCATACAGCCTTGTGGAAATATCCATTGCCCTAGGTGCCCAGAGCCATCAGGGAATGTCTGACTTAACCACAGTTTTACTCATCTTTCAGCTGAAGCAGACCTTCAAGCATAAACCTGAGTCACGTTGGGGCACTGAGTGGATTTGTGACCTTGCCTGGGGGCGACTGGCTCCAAACCCCGGGAATGTGTTATATGAAAAAATAAATGCCTTTTTTTTTTTTTACCATCTGTAAATGAAAAACATTCTTCATATGTTTAACTGTTTCAAATTGCCATATGTCTCACACACACACACACA
Organism: Lipotes vexillifer; assembly: GCF_000442215.2. Classification (NCBI taxonomy): domain Eukaryota; kingdom Metazoa; phylum Chordata; class Mammalia; order Artiodactyla; family Lipotidae; genus Lipotes; species Lipotes vexillifer. The sequence goes on along the minus strand of NW_006779287.1, from coordinate 800,633 downwards.
CACACACACACACACACAAACACACGCACGCTGCATGCCTGCTGGGGGCTGGGATCAAGTTGGTACTCGAGATTTTAGGTCCCTCTTCCAACCCTCTGCTTTTTCTTTCAAGGAGGCTACAGGTAAGAAGCTTCCAGGTGGGCTTCCCTGGTGGCGCAGTGGTTGAGAGTCCGCCTGCCGATGCAGGGAACACGGGTTCATGCCCCGGTCCGGGAAGATCCCACATGCCGCGGAGCGGCCGGGCCCGTGAGCCATGGCTGCTGAGCCTGTTGCTCCGCAACGGGAGAGGCCACAACAGTGAGAGGCCCGCGTACCGCAAAAAAAAAAAAAAAAAAAAAAAGGTTCCAGGTTTGTACCCACCCGGAAATAGCACAATTTAAATCTTAGTGGGGATGCTATGGCTGGCTTTTCTGGAATTTCAACCATCTGCTGCAATTCTCCCCCTCCCCTTTCAGCCATTCACTTAAACTGTCCCCATGCTGCCACAGAATCATAAACATCTAAGGACTAAAACCATGGCAAAATAGGGTAATGCATTTTATGTTTTATTTTATAAGAGGGATGGATGGGTAGAGAGAAAGGGAGAAGGAAGGAACTAAAAGAAACTTTTGAATTCAATTGTCCCTCATTAACTTAGTAAGAGGACTAATCAGCTTCTTTCAGAGACTTTTTGGTTGGGTGTTTGCTGCTTGAATTAATTTTCCTGGAAAGCTAACAAGCCAGAGCTTTTCTTATTGTCAAAAGTTCCTCATTCCTCCCTCAAAACCGTTAGGGGATGAAGGCAAAACCCCTAACAGTACCCACTGCAGGATCTATTTTGGTCTGATCTGATCATGGTGATTGAGGAACGGTCAGCAAGCAAGGTGGTGACCCATGGAAGATATGATTCTCTAAATCTAGAAGGAAACCCTCTCATGAAGGACCTTTTAAACTGACTCACAGGTATTGCCAAATAAGTCCTTTTATAGCGAGCAGTGGATACTGCCGTTTGCTTATCCAGATCGATCCCCTTCCTGACTGGCTGGCACAAATGTTTCTTTGCTTCAGAGGGTTGATACTGATTCCATTCCCCCGATGGGGTTTCAGTGTAGTCATGATCATGTGACCCAGTTCTGGACAAAGAGATATAAGAGGCTTAGAACTTCTGGGAAAAGCTGAACAACATAGGTAACGTTCACTAATATCCGGTTTTCCTTTACTTCTGAATACATGGAAAATTGTACCTCCCTACCCCCTTGAAGTGAAGCAGGGCCATGGCAGGTTTCTGGCCAATGAAATCGAAGAGAAAGTTACAAGAACTATAAGAGGAAGTCACCTCGGGCCAAAAGATTTATCAGCAGCCTTCTTTTTTCTTGCCACTACAAACTCTAAAGTTCTTTTTAAGATGAGAACCTCCATTAGTCTGGGTCCAAGACTGAGCCAGCAAATCTGTGTAAGACATGGAGCATGGGCAAGCAATGTGCTTTTGTTGTTTTTAAGCCACTAAGATTGGGAGGTTATTTGCTACTGCAGTATAATCTAGTCTATAATGACTGATACAGCTTTCCTTGCGCTTGAGAAACAGACATAAGATGCAATAAGGAAGAGCTACTTTTCCTACCCTGGAGACAATTTTGTGAGAATATGACACTGGATCAATTTAGTTCAGAGGAGGATGCCAACACATAAAAACCTAAAGAAGCCAGGCCCTTGACAACATCATTGAACACAGAATAAACCTGGAAGTCACCAGACTTCTTTTTCTTATGTGAGATAATAAACATCTCATTTTTATGCCACTTTCAGTCTCATACTCTCTTATTGGCAACCAAAAGCATCCGAACCAATACACTACAAAAGAGGTGATCCACCTCTCTCCTTCTTTCTGTATCTTTTTTTGTTTCCATCCATCCATCCACTCATTCATCTCTATGACAAACAGATATATCAATTATTTTTCAGACCATACCAACCACGGGAAACAAAACACAGCAAAAGACCCCCATGGTTTTAACCAAAGCCATACACAGATTCCCTGGAACTCTGGCTCCACCAAATCCCCCCAGTGATCACTGGTGCTGTTCTTATTACTGACCACCTCCCAGAGTCCGCAGTGACTCTTAAGGTATTACTGGAAAGCCGAGGGTCATCTGGGCCTGTTTCTTTGCTACTTGCAGTTTTTAAATTTACTCCATCTATAAACATGTTTCCTGATATTAGCTCCATGCTGAGCACTGTAGTGACTGCAGGGGACAACACATAGTTACTGCCATGGAAAAGAAACAGGGTGATTGGGCAGGGAGGTGAGACAGGCAAATCAACAGGCCAGTTGAATACAGGGCCTGCCACTGTGAGCTGCAGATCCCCTGCAGCTTCTCACCATGTTCTCTTCTGGACACCAGTCTGCCTACCACATCTGGTCACTCGTGTCAGCAGGTTGTGCCTGTCCTATATGCTCCAAACCATCATAACCAAGGATCCGTCAGGTCCTGAAAGGACTTTGCTCTGCGAGGTCTAGACCGATGCCCGGAGTTGGGTTAGAGCTTTTCTTTCATTCTCCACTTGCAACATTGCAGCCTTGCTTTCCCTTCCTCTAACCAGTGATTGCTTCAGGACAGTCCCTTACCTGCAGTCACAAAGCCAGAGCTTTTCTATTGTCTAAATTGCAACATTGCAGCCTTGCTTTCCCTACCTCTAACCAGTGATTGCTTCAGGACAGTCCCTTACCTGCAGTCACAAAGCCAGAGCTTTTCTTATTGTCTAAAGTTCCTCATTCCTCCCTCAAAACCATTAGGGGATGAAGGCAAACCCCCTAACAGTACCCACTGCAGGATCTATTTTGGTCTGATCTGATCATGGTGACTGAGGAACCGTCAGTGAGCAAGGTGGTGACCCATGGAAGACGTGATTCTCTAAATCTAGAAGGAAACCCTCTCATGAAGGACCTTTTAAGTTGACTCACAGGTATTGCCAAATAAGTCCTTTTATAGCAAGCAGTGGGTACTGATGTTTCTTTACCCCGATCGATCCATCTATATGACAAACAGATATATCACTTATTTTTTCAGGCCACACCAGCCATGTGAAACAAAACACAGCAAAAGACCCCCATGGTTTTAACCAAAGCCATAAACAGATTCCCTGGAACTCTGGCTCCACCAAATCCCCCCAGTGATCACTGGTGCTGTTCGTATACTGACCACCTCCCCGGAGGTGGTCAGTAATAAGAGCTGGGTCTGCCAGGTCCCCTGGCAGGTGGCTTCCTAAGTATCCATTCCAAGGACTGGAAGGCATAATTCATCTCTGTTCCTTGATGCTTGGACCAAAGGCCCCTACAGAGCTTGAAATGGAATGTGTTCTCCAGAAGCAGACAATTAGATAGACTTTGGGGTACAAGATGGTTTGGTTTTTTTTTTAGTGAATAACGGCTGTGAACAAAAGGCAGGATTAGGCAGAGGAAGAAGTAAAACTATGACGCAGGACCGACCAACCTCAGCCAACCCAGTACACTACGCTGGGCTGAAATGGCCAGGCCTCCATTCTGCTCCTGCTAGCTCAGTCACCAGATGAGAGGGGCTCCAAGAGGAGTGTGACCCTGAGTGAGGCTCCCCTACAGCTGAGGCAGACCATGACCGAGCTGACAGGGGGAGCTGTGTCTGCTGGGCTCCCCGCAACTGGACGGCAAGTCCTTCTCCGGAAGGGATCTGGCAGACCCAGCTCAGTGTGCACCACAGTCCGCCCTTTGGGCTTCTTGTATCTGCTTCTCCAGGTGTGCTCAGTGAGCAGCTCCTCCAGGATTCCTGTGGGCCTCTTGTAGAAAGCGGAAACAGGCGGACAATTATAGCCCCCAGTGTGATCGTCTGAGCAAGGCTAGTGCTTTCAGGGCCCACAGTTGATGCTTATTTTCTCCTCCGCCGTTCACTCTTGGGTACCACCTCAGCAGACTCAGACCATCCTCTCCAAAGTTCACCATATCCTTCTCTGATGGGGTTGCTGAATCTGTCCATCCACAGTTACAATTGGGCAAGGAAGTGAAAAGGGGCACCCATTAGGTTCCATACATATTCCTCACTGGTCCCATGGTGTAACAGAAGCCCACCTCCCCCTGATGATCAGGGTCAGCTACACCTGCAGTGATCTTGCCCACTTGTCCCTGGATACAAGGATCCTAAAATGCCTGGGCAGCAATGGCAGTTTGAATTCAACGGGATTCTTGCTGTGTCCCCTAAAGAAAGTCTGTCCCCTCTGGGACAACTTTGGGTTGCAGGGACATAAAGCACAAAGTTCCCCAGTGAGTCACTGAAAGTGGGGCGGGGGGGTCACTCCTACTTCCACCTGTTGGTTCCCAGATCCATGTATTCTTCCTACTGAGAGCATAGTGCTGTGGGGACACAGCGCCCTATAAAGGCCTTCGGTTCAATGCATGCGTTATATCCTTCTGGGCAGTGGGGAATGTGATACGACCAACCTGTGGATCCCATGGTAGTGTGCCCATTCCTCATATCTTTGCTGTAAAGTGGGTCCCCTGATGGGATGCCATGTTATATGGGATCCTATGCCAATGGATCCAATACTGCACAAGCCCTTAGAGAGTAGTGCTGGCTGAGCCCTGATGGTGGGAAAGTCAAACTTACGTCTATTCTTATGACAACAACTGCTGGCTTTTCCAGAATGGAAGAGGCTCAAAGTAGTGAGCTTACCACCAAGTGACCAGTTGATTTCCTTCAGGACTGATGCCATATTGGGCACTCAGTGTCAGTCACTGTTCCTGGAAGGTGGGACAATTAGCAGAGGAGTGGCTAGATCAGCCTTGGGCGGTGGGAATCCATGCTGTATGTCCTGCATGGAGACTCTATCTCTGTTGCCATGGCCACCACATTCATGTGTCCATTATGCCAGCACTAATGTGGCTGATGACAAAGGCTAGATAATGTCAGCTGGCCTGGTCATTTCGTCTACTTGGTTGTTTAGTTCTTCTTCTGTAGTGGCTGCTCTCTGGTGGCTTTAGCATGTGGGATGATGTCTTCACACTTGGTGCCACTCCCCATGTTCATCTGCATGCCTCTGCCTCAGATTGGCTTATCCCCAACCTTCTAATCTTTTCTCTATCGGGCATCTAACCAGAAAGCCAGGACATTTGCTATATCTAGCCCACAGTATATATTCTAATCTTGGGTCATTTCTCTTTTTGCAATTTGGTGAAGAGGTACATTGGGAAACTTCCCACGGGGAAGATCTTCCCTTGATGCTCTCTTTCAAGTCCATTGCTGATGAGGCTAGATTGAAGCTGCTGTCCGTTTTTGGCTTAAACCCACATACTGAGCCAATCCGTGTACTAAACTCAGGCGTTTCCCTCTATTTTAAGCTGGTCGTACAAGATGTCCTGTGCACTCATTAGCAAGAGCTGAGGTGGGAGAATGTACCAAAATGGTGGATGCTCTGGTCTGGGCTACCTGTTCATGCAGCTTGCTTGTGCACTAGGTCCTCCTTGGGCTTGATCCCAGATGGATCATATCCACCTTACGATGGATTGCTGCTGGGCTCACCCAACCTTCTGATGTGAAGGGTGTGACAGGACCCAAACCCTGATGGATAATCCCTGGTAACTTAGTATCCTGTGCTTAGGGTGACTATCTGTTAATGCAGGACTGAGGGATTTCCCATGATAAAAGACTTTCAGTGTTAAAACTGAAAATCTGGGGAAGTCTTGGGCAAACTGGGATGTGTTCGCCATCCCACCCATGGTCAGTCACTCTGTCTCCAGGCGGGCCCCATTAACATGCCAGCAGTTGTATTTCAAAAGGTGCATAATTCTCCACTGAAGGTAACATGGCTTTGTTCCAGAACCCCAGGAGCCTCCTTTGTTGTTCTTCCACTGGGACTTGCCACAACTCTTTGAGGACATCCACTCAGATATTGTTATTGCGTGTGTCAAGGTCCCAGGTTTCCCAGCCCGGGTCCTGACCTTGGGTTAACATACCTGTCTTGGTTGGTTCGTCCACTCCGACTTGAAGTCCTGGGCTTGGTCCTTGGCTTGCTGCACTCTCCAGCTAGAGAAGATGAGAGCTTCACTGTGTGTGAGCAAAGAGGCCCTCGGGCTTTCATCCCTGACTTTCAATTAGTTGCCTGTTACTCATTTTCAGGTGTTCACGATCTTCTGTGGAGTAGCAACAGCACCTGGCAACAGCCATCCAGTCCCACTTTAGGGCTAGATGTTCATAAGTTTCAGGTGCCTCATATACTGCTTTCACTAGTACATTCTCTGTTACAAATACACCATCCCAATTCACCACTGAGGAAGTTTTAATGATAGGACCACCACCTGGTGCCGGAAAATGGGGCCTAATTGCCAGCCAAGGTGCGAGTGATTCAGCTTTAAAGCTCCATCTTACCCTCTGCTTTCTCAGACTCTTCTCAGCACCAACTGTTGCAAGGCTGGTTCTTCAAACTGAGACAGTCTGGGGAGCAGGATAGCTATTACAGATGAATACACCTAAAAGGGAAAGGGGGAAGAGACAGGATTGGTCCCAGGAAGAAGGTAATCTGTGATGCAGGCCTGGCCAAGCTGGCGAGGCACTCTGGAATGAATGTTGTCTATAGAATCTAGTGCAGGCTGCCCTGAAAGAGTATGACGGACCACGTGGCTTCTGTTGAAGGTGCCAACACCTGGAGGCTGGCTGTTAACTGCACCCACTCCCTGTAGCTGACCAGGAAGTCCTTCCATGATGGGGGCTCTGCACAGTGCACCTCCGCGCCTACCACCTAACTCTCCTCTGACAACTCAGAGCCCCCCCTGAAACACGGCTGTGGCATTGCACAGGGCCCATTGTAGGCATGGACCCTAAGCCATAGTGTGATTCCTGGCTTGTGGGTTCTACAAAGTGAGTCCTTTGTTTTCCCATCGGGGAAGAAGGGGGAAGATGGTGGGGAGAACCCAAAGAATCACTGTTTGTAAACTAGGAGGTACAAAGAAAAAAGCACCACAACAATCTGAGGAGAACAAAAATGAAAGCTTGTCTCTCTCCAGATATCCTCTTTCAATGTCTTTTCTTCTCCATATTTTCCAGTCCAAGACCCAGAATAAAAGCATCTGGACTAGGACTCTTCTTAAAGTGTCCTAGAAAAGAGCCAGACATGTCTGTATGGACCTTTCTTCCAGCTTTCTGCCAGAAATATTCAATCAAATGATGACTGCTCTTCCTTGTACTGGGGTATCCAAATAGAGACAGAGAAATCTCTTATCTTGTTCCATAAACGCAAGTCCTAGGAATTCCACCACGGGCCCCATTTCCCACTCACTCCCCAACCATCCAACCATCCTGTGTTCACCCAACGCTGACCATCCTGCAGGGAACTGACCAAGTGTGTCCCTTTGGCATGACCAGCCATGCAAAGGTAGTGAGACCACTTTCCAGAGGTCTTACTACATTGCATGTTTAAAAAGTTAAGAGCAATTTAAAATGCAAGTATTACTTTGAAAATGCTCCCTAATTAATAAATGTTCTACATTTTTATGTGGGAATGTTTAATATTTAATTTTTCAATAATTTTATCATTTATAATTTATTAAATTTATTTTATGGCTTGTATCTATTAAAAATTTATATACTTCCTATTTCTTTCATCCAATGTTAGATTTTTATGCAAAGTGAAAAAAACTGGTGCTTTTCAGTCATGTGACTTTTTTCAAAGACTCAATTGCAGTGTATTAAGGCTCCAACATCCTAAGCTTCGCTTATGGTATCTCTCCTGACATTTTCTCAATGACTATTGCATTTGTGTAGGTCAGGGTATCAGCAGCTCTTTGGAAGGGGGCTAAGATGTTCAGCTTTTTTCTCCAATGAGCTGGTTATAGCAGTTATTGCAGCACTAAAACTTCATGGTGTTGGAATCGTATGGACTTGGAGCTACAATGTTCTATATGCCCCTGAAAATTCAGACCCTGTATCAAGATGGGTTGAGTAGGGATTTCTGGCCCTCAGGCATTGACAGCTCAAGTGCATTAAGTTTCCAGTCAGGTAATAGAAGGGAGGGGCTGGCAGAGAATACTAGAAGTGGAGTTGGTGTTAAATGCCCCAACCATTGAAAATCAAATATTTCAAAGAAACAAAGCATGTCTGATGTCTTTGGTCTGGATTCTGCAGGTTTGCAGCCTCTGCAAGGGAATCCTTGAGACTTTGAACTGAAATCTGAATATTGGGCTGTACATCTTCGTAGGTAGAGGGAGTGCCAATATTAAAAGTCTCCTTTCCGTACTGTGGATTTTAGGCAAGCTCAAGTTATGATTAAAGTCAGGAGACCACATATGCGTTAAGTGGAGGAGGATTTTATACCGATAAAATCGGCAGGCACACAGGGGGTTCAGTTCATTCAGTGCACACATGTTTATTGAGCGTTTACTATGTGAGGTGCTCATGAGGTCAGATAAAAAGAGAGGTGCAAGGAGTGAGAGGGCATTTCGATGAACGATGCTGCAAAAACAACAGAGGGGAAGAATGACCTTTGTTACTCTGTAAGTCACCAAAATTCTATAACAAAAGCCCATCAAACAGGGCTGTGAAGTGTTTCAAGATGCTGGGTTAAGAAATATGATATAAAATCATTAATGTCAAAACCTACCACTCATCACGTTTGACATTTTTAAAATTTTATTTATTTATTTACGGTTGGGTCTTCGTTGCTGCGTGCAGGCTTTCTCTAGTTGCGGCATGTGGGGGCTACTCTTTGTTGCGGCGCGCGGGCTTCTCATTGCTGTGGCTTCTTTTGTGGAGCACGGGCTCTAGACGCAAAGGCTTCAGTAGTTGCAGCACGCGGGCTCAGTAGTTGTGGCTCACTGACTCTAGAGCGCAGGCTCAGTAGTTGTGGTGCACGGGCTCAGCTGCTCCACGGCATGTGGGATCCTCCTGGATCAGGTCTCGAACCCATGTCCCCTGCATTAGCAGGTGGATTCTTAACCATTGTGCCACCAGGGAAGTCCCACATTTGACATTTTTTATGACAACTCTTGAACATGTTTTCTCACCCCTGTTAGAACTGAGGGCAGAGCCCATCTCTGTTTTATCTTTACTTCCCTGCAACCTGTATAGTGCTTTGCTCACAGTAACTCCCATAAAGATGAGCTAAATGAGTTCATGTTTATACCCACACCATCTCTAGCTTGTAAGCTACAGGAGGATAGGTTGGATGCATTTTTTATTGATGTTTTCTAAGGAGCCTAGAATAGTGCTTTGCACTGAAGGTGCTGAATAAGTGCTGGTTCAGTCAAAGAGAAACCTCTGACATCCTATTCTTTTTATGATCCAGGCCTCCCCCAGTGCCCTTCTCCCAACCTGGCAATGCTGAGGTGGGGCTCCTTTAGTGCCAAACACAGCTCGCTCCTGTAATATAGCTGCTGAGTGTCTGTAGCATTTTGATATAATGCATTAAAACATTTCCTCAGCCAAGTGTTTTACACAACATACAAAATTTTCCTATGCTAATGTTTCTTTTATTGAGTTTTTCACAAAAAAAATTATCACACATTCTACAGATATTCAGCAACACTTACTCAACTGAAACACAAAATAAAATTACAGAAACACCAAATACAGACATTCTCTCAAATTAACTGGAAAGAACTGATTGTTAGTGAGGAATCTACTCCACGTAAATTGCTGCGTGGCCTCTGCATAGGGCTCTCTTTGCTCAAACGTCACATTGGTGGGGCACTTTCCAGGTGGGTCAACTCCACTGTCCCTTTATCTGCCAACCCAGCAATCAGGACAGAGACTGAGCATCCCAAGTTTAAGTTCACGGAAGAGGGCTTATATTGTAGCTCCAAGGGTCACAGAGCAGACAGTTGCTACACCTTGTACAGCCCAAGATGAAGGCAAGTGAGGAGGGTATGTAGACTTGGCAAGAGTTACTGAGTTGAGAGAAACACTTGTTGCCAGAAGAATGTGCAAGTGGCCCCTCCCTGTGGAAGGACCATTGTCTGGGGAAAAGGTGACTTAGAGAAGAGAGCAGATAGCAGAGGTCTGGGCATGGAGATGAAAGCATGAGGAGGAGGAGGTGTAGGGAGCAGGTCAGGTAGGAAGTCAGTGAGGGGAGGTCACGTGGGGGCACCTCCATCCTGGGAATTGAGACCACAGCTTGTGTCAGGTGCTCAGGGAAGACAGAATAACTGCCCAAAGCTCAATCGTTATACTTCCACTTGAACTCTAAATCACACCAATTTCATCCCCCTGTGAGGTAGAGGCAAAGGGTCAAGGAGCCTAGACCTTAGCTGATAGGGTTAATAGCATTCAGGCCTACGTGCATCACTTCTGATCCTTGAAATCACCCCCAAATTCATCAAAATAAGTATTTTCACTCTTAGTCAGCAAATGAGGGGACCAAGCACCAGGAAGTTTAAGTATCTTGCAAATTGTTGCACTTGGCATAAAGGGGGAGACCCAGGACTGGGATTCAGATCCTCTGGACACTCACCTACTGGTTTCCTCCCTTGTTTCCTTTATACCTCTGTGCAAATTTTACCCTCTCAGTGAAGGTGATCACCATTTATAAGTAGGAACCCTTACTCCACATCACTCCCTCACCCCCATCCCTTCCCGAATACTCATCAACGGCAGAAATACTAATACTTACTTGTCTGCTTATTTATTGATCTTGCTTCCCTCCCCTATTACAATGTAAGCTCAGTGCAAGCAGGATTGTCTGTTATATTCACTGCTGTATCCTCCAAACCTAGAACTGCACCCAGCACGTCACCCTTGCCTAATCCTATTTGAAATGTCTGGATTAGGACTTCTGAATCATCCAGGGATCTTGCTTGAATGCAGATTCAGAGCCTGGGATAGGTACTGTATGCTCATATGGCTGGTCTGGGGAACACTCGCCATCACATGTGGTTTTCCTTTAGCTCTGATTTGGTGGTAGGTGGAGATGGCTAAAGAAGAGGGCAGGGTGGGGCCCGAATGGAGGGGAATAGCTGAAAGGAGTCTCTTATAGGGAATTTTCTATCCTCAGTAGTTCCCCTTTGATCTCACGTGCATCATGAATGTGTAATATTTCTGAATGGTACTTAAGGAATAGGTATTCTCATCCCACAGCACTTTGACAAGCACCCAGCCTCATTTCCACTGGGCCTCCCTGATGAACATGCTAGGAGCCGCACTGCTGTTGAAAACTTGGTTCAATTCCGAAGCCTACCTTAAGAACAGAAAAGCCTCAAAGGCTGCAACTAAGGGAGCCAACTCTCTCAAACAGGGATTTTCTTTGGGATCTGTTTGGCAAACACGTATGTTTCTTACTTTGAGGCAGGCCATGTCAGCAGTTTAATTTAAGACATCAAATGAGAAAAAATCTGTCTGGCATAACCTTTTGCCGGTGAAATGAACAGCCTCTGAGCCAGCTCCCAGAGAACACTCTCATTATCCTGGTCTCCGTGACATGGGACATATTGTCTCTTTTCTTGACTTGACCTTAACACATCACTGATGCAAAACATATTTTTAGTTTGAAAAATAGTCATCTAGAAAATAAAACCATTTCATCGTCTCAGCCACAGTTCTGAGCCTCAATGCTATTGAAAATGTGTTTGATTTGTACCACTGACTGGTTCTAGCCTCTTAAAAAATTAGGGAAATATTTGTGAGCATAGAGGTACCCTGAAAAAATTTATTCTTTCCATTCAAAACCTAAGGTTAACAAACTAAGATCAATGGGAACATGGACTCTTTGGTCACAAAATGTTCTTGGAAACTGAGGGATAAAGGGAGTTTTGTTTGGAAGTAAAGACTCAAGATCAAATTAAAGAAAAAAAAAATCTCCATAACTGTTGAAAATAGCAAAAATGTGATCTACATCATGGAGAGTTCCAGTGGCATGGGGGAGGAAAATTAGGGACCATTTAGTTTAATGAGACATTTTCAGAGATGAGGAAACTGTGGCCTGGTAGGGAGACTTGCTCAAAAATATGTAGCTATAGTGGGAAGAGGCAGGACTAGAATTCAGGTCTCATGGTTTGTGGCTAATGACCTCCCACTTGACCTACTTTCTTCCCTGTAAAAGTCCTACGCGACAGATATACTTGCACTAATTGGTGCATTGCTTATATGAGAGCGTCTTGTACCTACATCAGTTAGGATTAGCATCAACTACTATTAATAGGGGCTAGAGCAAGATAAAAATTTATATTACACTCATTTAAAAGAAGCCTGGTGGTTGGCAGATCTGGTGTAGTGACTGCACAGAAATTAGGGACCCACTCTCCTGGTAACTCTTTACTCCATCTTTCTATTGCCAATTTATGACCTAAGATAGATGCTGAAATTCCAACTGTTATGTCCACACTACATGCTGGAAGATGAGAAGAAACACAGTGGACACAGGGGCTTCCTTCTGCTGTCTCTTTCTCTTTTAAGGTGACTTCCACAAATTTCCCCCCAACAACTTCTGCTTATATCTCACTAACCAGAACTTATATTGCCACAAGGGAGACTGGGAAATGTGACTTTCCATAAAATTGGGGTTCTATTCCTGAAGAAGAAAGAGAATATTGGTATTAGAAGGCAATGAGCTGCCTCTGCAACTGTATGAAGTATATTCATAGCACTGAAAGCCATCCTCTGGTCTAAATTTGGCTTTTTTAAGGTCAATACATTAGAAGTCATGATTCTGACAGTGGTATAGCAGCTTGTATTGGACTAACCATCTCACAGATAATGATTAAACTCTAGGGAAAAAACAAACACAAGAAGCCTCTTGAAGTCACTGGAGAACAACCCAAAGTAGGAGCTAAAGGGAATTCAACCGTTTAAAGAAAGGAAGGTGGCGGGGGGCAGAGTCAACATGGCAGACTAGGAGGATGCAGAATTCGAGTCTCCTCACAACTAGGGCACCTACCAGGCACTGGTGGGGGACCATGGACACCTAAGGGGACAGGAGGAACCCCCAGGTACTGGGTAGGATGTGGGGCATGGGGGGAGTGAAGGGGGGGGAGAAGTGGAGGCGGGACAGGACCGGCACCCCTGAAGGGTGGATGGGGGAAGGGAAGGGATCCCACAGAGGATCAAAAGGGAGCGTGGCCAGGTTTCCCCTGCCCACTTGGACGCCCAGGAACCTCTTGAGATCCCCAGCCTGATCCTCTGCCCACCGAGGCCCCCTCCAGCAGTGCGGTTCCTGAGGGAGTGGGAGGGAGGGAAGGGGGAGCAAAAGTAAAGGCCGGACCTCCAGGACCGGCACCCCTGAGGGGTGGCTGGGGGAGGTAGGAGTTCCTACACCCAGCGGGACCCACCCACAGTTAGGGGTCCAGCAGGGACAGGGGAGACCCTGGGGGAGACAGTGGGGGAGGGGTGCAGAGGAACGGAAGGGAACGCGGCCAGTTCTTTCCCTGTCCACTCAGGCATCGGAAGCATGTCGGGATCCTGGGCCTAATCCTCTGCCCTTGGAACCTCCCTCCTGCCATGCAGAGCCCAGGCCCCGCCCCTACACCCTCACCCAGGGCCCTACCTCCAAACTCCAGAAATCCACACTCCAGAGGCCTTCCTTTCCACGTGCTGCCTCCCCCCTTCCGCACCAGTCCTAAGCAGCAGCCTTGCCCCAAGCTTGAACGTCACCCCGTGGAGGCCCCACCCCCAGGGCCTTTTCCAGCTATGAAGGTCCTGAGCCTAGGCCCCGCCCCCCTCTCAAACTGTCACCATCCCACCCCTGCCTAAGTTCCACCCCACCTAAACTCCGCCCCCATAGCCAAGGCTTTTTTTTTTTTTCCTCTTTCAGATTGGGGTTCTGTTTTACCTTGTTGATTCACTGTTGATTCTTTTATATTTTTATTTTTCCTAATAAATCTTTTATTTTTCTAATTTTATTTTATTCTTTATATTTTGTTATTGTTCTCTTCTTTTAGCTTCTTTCCCACGTCCCCACCCCTTTTCTTTTTTTCTTTTTTCTGTTGTGGTTTTATTTTACCTTGCTGCAGTTGTTTCAATTATAGTTTTATTTTTCCTAATATAATTTTTATCTTTCTAATTCTATTTTGTTTTTTATTCTTTGATATTGTACTGCTCCTTTTTTTCTTTCTTTCTTTTCTTTCTTTTTTTTTTTTACTGCACCACAAAGCTTGCGGAATCTTGGTTCCCAGGACAGAGGTCAGGCCCAAGCTCCTGTGGTGGGAGCTCTGAGTCCAAACCACTGGACTAACAGAGAACCTCAGACCCCAGGGAATATCAATCAGAGTGAGGCCTCCAGGGGTCCTCATCTCAGCACCAAGACCCAGCTCTATCCAACTGCCTGCCAACTCCAGTAATGGACATCTCAGGCCAAACGACCAGTAAGACAGGAATACAGCACCACCCATCAAAAAAAAAAAAAAGAAACAACAAAAAAATTAAGTTACAGATGCAGGATCAAGGTAAAACCCTATAAGACCAAACAAATGAAGACGAAATAGGCAACCTACCTGAAAAAGAATTCAGAGTAATGATAGTAAAGATGATCCAAAATCTTTGAAACAGAATGGAGAAAATAAAAGAAATATTTAACAAGGATCTAGAGAATTAAAGAGTAAACAAACAATGATGAACCACACAATAAATGAAATTAAAAATACTCTAGAAGGAGTCAATGACAGAATAACTGAGGCAGAAGAACGGATAAGTGAGCTGGGAGATAAAATGGTGGAAATAACTGCCAGGGAGCAGAATAAAGAAAAAAGAATGAAAAGAATTGAGGACAGTCTCAGAGACCTCTGGGACAACATTAAACGCAAAAACATTTCAATTATAGGGGTCCCAGAAGAAGAAGAGAAAAAGAAAGGGTTTGAAAAATATATGAAGAGATTTTAGTTGAAAGAGATTATAGTTGAAAACTTCTCTAACATGGGAAAGGAAATAGTCAATCAAGTCCAGGAAGCACAGAGAGTCCCATACAGGATAAACCCAACGAGAAACACACCAAGACACATATTAATCAAACTATCAAAAATTAAATACAAAGAAAAAATATTAAAAGCAGCAAGGGAAAAGTGACAAAAAACATACAAGGAAATCCACATAAGGTTCACAGCTGATCTTTCAGCAGAAACTCTGCAAGCCAGAAGGGAGTGGCAGGACATATTTAAAGTGATGAAAGGGAAAAACCTACAACCAAGATTACTGTATCCAGCAAGGATCTCATTCAGATTTGATGGAGAAATCAAAAGCTTTACACATAAGCAAAAGTTAAGAGAATTCAGCACCACGAAACCAGTTTAAAAAAAAATGCTGGGCTTCCCTGGTGGCGCAGTGCTTGAGAGTCCGCCTGCCGGTGCAGGAGACGCGGGTTCGTGCCCCGTTTCGGGAGGATCCCACATGCCGCGGAGCGGCTGGGCCCGTGAGCCATGGCCACTGAGCCTGCGCGTCCGGAGCCTGTGCTCCGCAAATGGGAGAGGCCACAACAGTGAGAGGCCCGCATAACGCAAGGAAAAAAAAAAAAAAAATGCTAAAGGAACTTCTCTAGGCAGGAAACACAAGAGGAGAAAAAAACCTACAAAAAAAAACCCCAAAACAATTAAGAAAATAGTAATAGGAACATACATATCGATAATTACCTTAAATGTAAATGGATTAAATGCTCCAATCAAAAGACATAGACTGGCTGAATGGATACAAAAACAAGACCCATATATATGCTGTCTACAAGAGACACACTTCAGACCTAGGGACACATTCAGACTGAAAGTGAGGGGGCGGAAAAAGATGTTCCATGCAAATGGAAATCAAAAGAAAGCTAGAGTAGCAATCCTCATATCAGACAAAATAGACTTTAAAATAAAGACTATTACAAGAGACAAAGAAGGACACTACATAAGGATCAAGGGATCAACCCAAGAAGAAGACATAACAATTGTAAATGTTTATGCACCAAACAGAGGAGCACCTCAATACATAAGGCAAATGCTAATAGCCATAAAGGGGGAAATCAACAGTAACACAATAATAGTAGGGGACTTTAACACCCCACTTTCACCGATGGATAGATCATCCAAAATGAAAATAAATAAGGAAACACAAGCTTTAAATGACACATTAAACAAGATGGACTTGATTGATATTTATAGGACATTCTATCCAAAAACAACAGAATACCCTCTCTTCTCAAGTGCTCATGGAACATTCTCCAGGATAGACCATATCTTGGGTCACAAATCAAGCCTTGGTATATTTAAGAAAATTGAAATCGTATCAGGTATCTTTTCCAACCACAACGCTATGAGACTAGTATCAATTACAGGGAAAAAACTGTAAAAAATACAAACACACAGAGGCTAAACAATACGCTACTAAATAACCAAGAGATAACTAAAGAAATCAAAGAGGAAATCAAAAATTACCTAGAGACAAATGACAATGAAAACACGATGACCCAAAACCTATGGGATGAAGCAAAAGCCGTTCTAAGAGGGAAGTTTATAGCAATACAATCCTACCTCAAGAAACAAGAAACATCTCAAATAAATAACCTAACCTTACACCTAAAGTAATTAGAGAAAGAAGAACAAAAAAAACCCCAAAGTTAGCAGAAGGAAAAAAATCATACAGATCAGACCAGAAATAAATGAAAAAGAAATGAAGGAAACAATAGCAAAGATCAATAAAACTAAAAGCTGGTTCTTTGAGAAGATAAACATAGTTGATAAACCATTAGCCAGACTCATCAAGAAAAAGAGGGAGAAGACTCAAATCAACAGAATTAAAAATGAAAAAGGAGAAGTAACAACTGACACTGCAGAAATACAAACGATCATGAGAGATTTATTACAAGCAACTATATGCCAGTAAGATGGACAACCTGGAAGAAATGGACAAATCCTTAGAAAAGCACAGCCTTCTGAGACTGAACCAGGAAGAAATAGAAAATATGAACAGACCAATCACAAGCACTGAAATTGAAACTGAGATTAAAACTCTTCCAACAAACTAAAGCCCAGGACCAGATGGCTTCACAGGTGAATTCTATCAAACATTTAGAGAAGAGCTAACACCTATCCTTCTCAAACTCTTCCAAAATATAGCAGAGGGAGGAACACTTCTGAACTCATTCTACAAGGCCACCATCAACCTGATACCAAAACCAGACAAAGATGTCACAAAAAAAGAAAACTACAGGCTAATATCTCTGATGAACATAGATGCAAAAATCCTCAACAAAATACTAGCAAACAGAATCTAACAGCACATTAAAAGGATCATACAACAACAACAAAAAAGGATCATACACCATGATCAAGTGGGGTTTATCCCAGGAATGCAAGGATTCTTCAATATATACAAATCAATCAATGTGATACGCCATATTAAAAAATTGAAGGATAAAAACCATATCATAATCTCTAAATGCAGAAAAAGCTTTTGACAAAATACAACACCCATTTATGGTAAAAACTGTCCAGAAAGTAGGCATAGAGGGAACCTACCTAACATAATAAAGGCCATATATGACAAACCCACAGCCAACATCATTCTCAATGGTGAAAAACTGAAACCATTTCCCTTAAGATCAGGAACAAGACAAGGTTGCCCACTCTCGTCACTATTATTCAACATAGTTTTGGAAATTTTAGCCACAGCAATCAGAGAAGAAAAAGAAATAAAAGGAATCCAAATTGGAAAAGAAGAAGTAAAACTGTCACTGTTTGCAGATGACATGATACTATACATAGAGAATCCTAAAGATGCTACCAGAAAACTACTCGAGCTAATCAATGAATCTGGTAAAGTAGCAGGATACAAAATTAATGCACAGAAATCTCTGGCATTCCTATACACTAATGATGAAAAATCTGAAAGAGAAATTGAGGAAACACTCCCATTTACCACTGCTAAAAAAGAATAAAATACCTAGTAATAAATCTACCTAAGGAGACAAAAGACCTGTATGCAGAAAACTATAAGACACTGATGAAAGAAATTAAAAATAATACAAAGAGATGGAGAGATATACCATGTTCTTGGATTGGAAGAATCAACACTGTGAAAATGACGATACTACCCAAAGCAATCTACTGATTCAGTGCAATCCCTATCAAACTACCAATGGCATTTTTCACAGAACTAGAACAAAAAATTGCACAATTTGTATGGAAGTACAAAAGACCCTGAATAGCCAAAGCAATCTTGAGAAAGGAAAACAGAGTTGGAGGAATCAGGCTCCTACTCTTCAGACTATACTACAAAGCTACAGTAATCAAGACAATATGGTACTGGCACAAAAACAGAAATATCAATGGAACAAGATAGAAAGCCCAGAGATAAACCCATGCACATATGGTTACCTTATCTTTGATAAAGGAGGCAAGAGAATACAGTGGAGTAAAAACAGCCTCTTCAATAAGTGGTGCTGGGAAAACTGGACAGCTACATGTAAAAGAATGAAATTAGAACACTCCCTATCACCATATACAAAAATCAACTCAAAATGGATTAAAGACCTAAATGTAAGGCCAGACACTATAAAACTCTTAGAGGAAAACACAGGCAGAACACTTTATGACATACATCACAGCAAGATCGTTTTTGACCTACCTCCTAGAGAAATGGAGATAAAACCAAAAATAAACAAATGGGACCTAATGAAACTTAATAGCTTTTGCACAGCAATGGAAACCATAGACAAGACGAAAAGACAACTCTCAGAATGGGAGAAAATATTTGCAAATGAAGCAACTGACAAAGGATTAATCTCCAAAATATACAAGCAGCACATGCAGCTCAATATCAAAAAAACAATCCAATCCAAAAATGGGCAGAAGACCTAAATAGACATTTCTCCAAAGAAGATATACAGATCACCAACAAACACATGAAAAGAGCCTCAACGTCATTAATTATTAGAGAAAAGCAAATCAAAACTACAATGAGGTATCATCTCATACCAGTCCGAATGGCCATCATCAAAAAAATCTACAAACAATAAATGCTGGAGAGGGTGTGGAGGAAAGGGAACCCTCTTGCACTGTTGGTGGGAATGTAAATTGATAACAGCCACTGTGGAGAACAGTATGGAGGTTCCTAAAAAACTACAAATAGAGTTACCATATGACCCAGCAATCCAACTACTGGGCTTATACCCTGAGAAAACCATAATTCAAAAAGAGACATGTATCACAATGTTCACTGCAGCACTATTTACAACAGCCAGGACATGGAAACAACCTAAGTGTCCATCGACAGATGAATGGTTAAAGAAGATGTGGCGCATATATACAATGGAATATTACTCAGCCATAAAAGGAAACAATACTGAGTTATTTGTAGTGAGGTGGATGGACCTAGAGTCTGTCATACAGAGTGAAGTAAATCAGAAAGAGAAAAACAAATACCATATGCTGACCCATATATATGGAATCTAAAAACAACAACAACAAAAGGTTCTGATGAACGTAAGGGCAGGACAGGAATAAAGACACAGATGTAGAGAATGGACTTGAGGACATGGGGAGGCGGGAAGGGTAAGCTGGCATGAAGTGAGAGAGTAGTAGTGACATATATACACTACCAAATGTAAAATAGATAGCTTAGTGGGAAGCAGCTGCATAGCACAGGGAGATCAGCTCAGTGCTTTACGACCACCTAGAGGGGTGAGATAAGGAGGGTGGGAGGGAGGCTCAAGAGGGAGGGGATATGGGGTTCTATGTATGCATATGGCTGATTCACTTTGTTGTACAAAAGAAACTAACACAACACTGTAAAGCAATTATACTGTGAAAGATGTTAAAAAAAAAAAAAAGAAAGAAAGAAAGAAAAGAAGCACAGTCATTTCATGAGATCTACTTTTACATGGGTTTTCCCTTGAGGGGACTCCTCAGTCCACATGGTACCAGGAAGATTAGAACCTGAGAAGAAAGCTTCTGTCTATAGACCTGAAGGGCCAGGGAAGAGTCCAATAGATGGGCAATTGAATGGGAAATCCTGGAAATGAAAGAGCCTCATCAGAATCTGCATATAAACCCTATACCAATCCCTGGCTGACTCCTGTTCTGCACATACATGGGGAAGGCTATAAAGAGACCAGTGAAAGCAACAGCTGGAAGGCTGAAAAGATTAAAAAGATATTTCAGCTCTGCCAACACAGGCAAGAGTGAGTTGAGAGTTTAAGTCCTTCAAAGTTAGAGGGACTTGGCTATTATTTTTTAAAATAATTTTCACCTCTATTATTTTCTTCCTCTTTGCCTGGGATTCAAATTGCGCATACATTAGGCAAGTTGTACTACTTGTCAGTGAGACGTTTTTCTTCCCCCCCCCCCCAACGTTTTTCTCTCCATTTTTCAGATTAGATCATTTCTACTGCTATATATTCACATCCACTGACCCTTCTGCAAACTCCATTTGCTCTTAAACCCATATTCAATAAACTTTCTGTTTCAGATATTGTACTGTTCAGTTCTAGAATTTCCACTTTTTAAATGTAATTTCTATTTCTCTGTGGAGATTCCCCATCTGTTCACTCATTATGACCACTTTTTCTCTCAATATTTGGGCATACTTATAATATTTTCTTTGAAGTCCTTGTCTGCTAATTCCAATAACTGTGTCACATCAGGTCTATTTCAACTGACTGATTTTTTTCTTGAGTATGAGTCAGAGTTTCCTTTTCCTTCACATATCTATTAGTTTTTGATTGTACACAGGACATTGTAGATCATGTGTTGTAGAGATTCTGGCTAATGTTATCTTCCTCTGTTGATTTTTAACTTTTTTTCCATTAGGTAATTAGATTATTGACGAATGACCTTGAACTTGTGGAGGCTTGGTTAGAAAGAAACACAGATCTCTTTGTTAGAGAGAAAATATAAATCACCAATAGCAGGATTGAAAGGGGGTATCATTATACAGCTTACAAACATTAAAAAGATTACAGGGAGTTATAAACAGCTTTATGGCAATATTCTATAACTCAGATGTAATGAAAAATATCCCTGTGTTGTCCTGATACAAGAAAAATTTCACTGGGGAATTCTTTTAACTATCTAAGAAATAAATAATACCACTTTTACATCCTCCTTCAGAAAATAGAGGGACATTAAGAGGCTAGAGTACACCAGAAGAAAATAAAAGAATCTATATGATCTTATCAATCAATTACAATAAATACTAAAAAAAATGTTCTTTAGGATGGAGAAGAATGACATTAGAAGAAGCAATAGATATGAATAGATATTAAGAAAAACACGACAAAATTCAATATCCTTTTGTAATCAACACTCTCAGCAACCTAAAAATAGAAGTGAATTTTTTCAGTCTTATGATTGGCATCTACAAAACTCTACAACTAAGATCATACTTACTGGTGAAAGATTAAATGCTTTCCCCTAAGACCACGAACAAGGAGCTCAGCTCTCGTCATGTGTATGTAATATTGTACTGGAGTTCGTAAGCCAGTGCAATAAATCAAGTAAAAGAAATAAAAGGTATAAAGATTGAAAAGAAATCAGCATTGTCCTTATTATTGCAGATTTTTTTTGGATTAAAAAATCCTCAGAATCTGCAAGACAACTACTAAGAACTAATAAGTGAATTTAGCAAGGTTGCTGGATACAAAGACAATGTACAAAAATAAGTCGCACTTCTATATACTAGCAGCAAACAATTCAAAAATGAAAAAATTTAAATTCCATTTACAGTAGCATCAAAGCATAATATACATAGGAATAAATTTAATGAAAGCAATACAAGACCTCTACTCTGAAAGCTACTCTGAGTTGCTGGGAGTAATTACAGAAGACTGTAATAAATAGAGAAATGTACCATGCTAATGGACTAGAAGACTCAATATTGTTAAGATGTCAATTATCCTCAAATTTATCCAAACACTGAAATAAAAGCCCTATTAAATCTCTAATGGGCCCCTAAAATGGCTAAATTTGAAAGACTGACAACATCAAATGCTGGTGAGGATGTAGAGTAATTAAAACTCTCATTCATTGGTACTGGTAGTAGTGGAAAATGGTATAGCCACTTTAGAAACCAGTTTGAGTTTTCTTATAAGGGGTATGTTTATACAAATATCCCATGACTCAGCAATGCCACTCCTAGGTATTTACCCAAGCTATTTCACTCCTAGGAATATATCACATAAAAAGAGTTATAAAAATGTTTATAGCTCCTTAATACATTAGTCAAAAGCTGGTAACATCCCAAATGTCTATTAAGAGGAGAAAAGATAAATAAATTGTGGTATATTCATACAATGGAATACTACTCAGCAATGATCGATACACACAATAGGATAAATCTCAAAAACAGTCATGTGAGGGAAAGATATAAGACACAAAGAATACATGCGCTATGATTTCATTTATAAGATATTCAATAACAGGCAAAAATAATATGCAATAGAAATCAGAACAGTGATTGTGGTGGGGTGAGGTGATAGGGGAAATTTCTGGGATGGTATACACACACACATACACACATAAGTGTTTATATATGTATACACACATACATTGTATAGCTTGTTTTATATATATTATATAGCTTGTTTGAGGCATGTGTTACAAAATCTACATATTTGTCAAAATGCAAAGAACTGTACCTTAATACATGTGTATTTTATTGCAGGTAAGTTATGCCTCAATTGAAAAAAATGTGACTTTTTAAACCACGAGTGCCTATCAGTTGGGCATCTGTTTTGGTCTAAGCAGGTACAGTAAAAGTCCTCTTATCAGCATGGTAAGGACAGCTAGTTGGCCACTTACTTTTAAAAGCTTATTAAAAATCATTTAAAAACATGTATGTACATATATTTTTTCAATATTTTACTTTTAATATAAACACACACACACACACACACACACACACACACATATATATATATATATATATAAATATGCATTCATTTGCTAATCTTTTGATGTAGAGCCAAGGCCTTTTTTCTTTGATTTGTGTTCTACACTGACATTCTTGAATAAACTATCTCCATAACATATCTATGATTTCTAGTTTCAATTTCTTTTAAAAGCAGTAAGAAATTAAATTCATTTTTGAAGCAATCCTCCAGGTTTTAATAATTTTTCCACATTCTACATCTTGTGTGCCCTATAACTAACCTGAAAGATTTCTCTTGTGCCTATCTTTTCATCTGAATTTCCAAAGCATTCAACTTTGTTTTTATAGCAGAGGAGAGAGAACTCTCTTTTTCCCATTCTTATCTCACTGGTTTACACGGTATTTAATTTAATTACATCATCACAATAACCATACAATTACATAACTTTAATAACCATACAGCTACAGATCCCTGTAATTCCTCATTTAAATCCAAGATAATGGCCTCCTTCCATACAAAAAGATGTAATAATGTCATAGGAAGATAAAGGGCTAAAGTCACAGGAAGATGAAGGGAAAGAAAGCTTTGTCTTTTTAATCAATAAACCTCTTAAAGGGTCTCTCACTTTCCTTGCCCTCTTTACATACCTTTTTACCCACAAGCTATGATCCACAGTGAAACTGTGGCAATCCTCTCAGGCCTTTCCTGTCTATGTTCTTTCTTTTATCTGAAACTGGAAGGCAAACATTGGTTTAAAGGTCTTTACAACCATTATTTCCTAAGTAGCCAATAAACATATGAAATGGTACCTAGTTTTTTAATATTCTGGAGAATGCAGACTAAATCATGATAAGATACCACTACAGGGCAACTGGAAGCAAATAGGTGCTCAATAAGAACTTCCATACTCTGCTGGTAGAGATGTGAATTGGTTCAACAGCTTTGGAAAATGGTGTGGCATCACCTAATAAAGTTGAAGATATGCAAATAGTAGCACTTCCTCTCCTAAGTATGTATCCTGTGTGCTTGTGTGCACTATGACACTTGTACGAGAATGCTTTCGGCAGAAGAATTTTTAACTGTCCCAAGCTGGAAACAAACAAAATGCTTTTCAATAGTAGAATGGCATTTCCACACAATAAAATGGATGGATCCTACAAACACATTTCATCAAGTAAAAAAAGAAAGCTACAAAACAATACGCACAGTATGATTCTTTCATGCAAAGTTCAAAACCAAGCAAAACAAAACTATATTTTTCAGGAGGCATATAGGTGGTACAAGAAAAATAAAAGCAAGAAAATTATTTCTATAGAGGCCAGGAGAGTGATTATATCTGGAAGGAGGGAGATGCCTGGGCTTGGTTAGGGGTATTTGTGGGGGCGCTTCTAGGGTGCCAGTGTTGCTCTATTTCTTAAGTGGTGCTTGTTTTGCAATTTTATTACAACTGTATGTGCTTGTGTTATGTGTTTTTCTCTGTTATATTCACAACAAAATATTTTAAAACATGGAGTATTTTACATAATTCACTTAATTCTCCCTGCCTCTCCCCAGTTCCATGTTTGGGGATTACTTTCAAATCTATCATTAATCCTTGGAGGCATGAAGATCCTGATCAATAATTTTCTTAGACTCTTTGGTTAATTATAAGAATGAAGTAGGGCTTCCCTGGTGGCGCAGTGGTTGAGAGTCCGCCTGCCGATGCAGGGGACACAGGTTCGTGCCCCGGTCCGGGAAGATCCCACGTGCCGCGGAGTGGCTGGGCCTGTGATGGCCGCTGAGCCTGCGCGTCCGGAGCCTGTGCTCCGCAACGGGAGAGGCCACAGCAGTGAGAGGCCCACATACTGCAAAAAAAAAAAAAAAAAAATCCAACTATTCCTATTCTGAGAGTATGAGAAATGAGAACAAAAGCCACAAAAGAATGAAGTATAGCTAGGAAGAAATGGGGACAGTAACATTCAACAGCAGCCGCAGGAAGAGAGTAAGGAAGTGGACTAAACATCCATTAGTATACATGTGAGCAAATTAGGTCATCGGAATTATCTAATAACAAGGGATACCAGTAACTTAATTTTCACATTAAACCCAATTATTTAAGTTATCTATGAGTGTGTTTCCCAGTATTTGCCTCTCTATATTCAACCATGAACCCTGAATCGTAATCCATCTTTTGATTTGGAATTGAAGAAACACTAATAAAAGCTTCATTGAAATCCAATTATCAAAGATGTCTTTTTTTTTTTACTTAAGCCAGAAAGTGAGTCAGATGCAAGATGCTGCTTAAATTACAGTAGAATTATTTGCTAACAAAATCAAGCTTGCTGAGCTTTCTCCATTAATTTTGGTATTATTTATAAAAATCACCCGTGTCAGTAGCCACCAGGCCCATCAAGGCAGCATCTATTATTTTAATAACAATTCTTTTAAAAAGCCCTCCTTTAGTCACTGGTTTTTCATTTTTGATTATGTTAATCACTAAAAACTCCAAGGAAAAAGAAGACTAAATAGATTGCATTCAGTAGACGTCATTTATGATTGTATGGTGTATGTGACCACATGAGCGTACACACACACACACAGTCACACCATTGAAGATTTCAGGCTAGAGAAAGGAACTCAGTGAGTGCCCATCGGCCTGCTCTGGTCATGAATCCTCATGCCACTCGACATGATGCCAAGCTGTGGAAAAAGTACAAGAAACATCCATCCCTTATGTAGTGAATAAAAGAGCCGAAATAAACACTTGCCCTTTGAATGTTTCTTTTCTCTTGGGCTGATGGCATCCATACATGGTTTTATTAGCCAAGCAAAATCACAGGAAAGGAGATGCTCTTTAGGAGATGATTTTAGTTTTCTGAAGTTTATTTCTTGGAGACAGAAGGTTGCATTTCAGGGACTGAGGAAGCAATATTGATACATTTGTATCTACTCTCTCAAGAAACTGGGATTAATTTTAATAAGCATAATGCCCAAACAGGAAACAACCTAATATCCACCAATGGTAGTATGGGTAAATAAATTGTGGTTTATTCATATAATGAAACAGATAGACTTGACCCTACCTGACTGTTCCATTTCAGCTATAGATTATCACATTATCAGACAAGCCTCTGTATTACTAAAAGGTTTTGTTACCAGATTTGTGTAATTAAAAATGAAGTGATAGTTCTATTTTTAGTTTTTTAAGGAATCTCCATACTGTTCTCCATAGTGGCTGTATCAATTTACATTCCCATTGACAGTATAGGAGGGTTCCCTTTTCTCCACACCCACCCCAGCATTTATTGTTTGTAGATTTTTTGATGATGGCCATTCTGACTGGTGTGAGTTGATACCTCATTGTAGTTTTGATCTGCATTTATCTAATAATTAGTGATGCTGAGCATTTTTTCATGTGCCTCTTGGCCATCTGACCCAGCAATCCCACTGCTGGGCATATACCCTGAGAAAACCATAATTCAAAAAGACACATGCACCCCAACGTTTATTGCAGCACTATTTACAATAGCCAGGACATGGAAGCAACCTAAATGTCTATCGACAGATGAATGGATAAAGAAGATGAGGTACATATATACAATGGAATATTACTCAGCTATAAAAAGGAACAAAATTGGGTCATTTGTAGAGACAAGGATGGACCTAGAGACTGTCAAACAGTGAAGTCAGAAAGAGAAAAACATATATCGTTTATTAACACATATATGCAGAATCTAGAAAGATGGTACAGACGAACCTATTTGGAGGGCAGGAATAGAGACACAGACATAGAGAAGGGACATGTGGACACTGTGGGGGAGGGGGAAAGGGAGGATGAATTGGGAGATTGGGATTGACATATATACACTACCATGTATAAAACAGATAGCTAGTGGGAACCTGCTGTATAGAGTAGGGAGTTCAGCTCAGTGCTCTGGTGACCTAGATGGGTGGGATAGGGGGGAGGTTCAAGAGGGAGGGCTTATACGTATATGTATAGTTGATTCACTTCCTTGTACAGCAGAAGCTAACACAACACCGTAAAGCAACTATACCCCAATTTTTTTTTAAAAAAAGCTACTTTCAAATATTAAAAAAAAAAATGAAGTGATAATGAAAGGGCCCCCCACTGTTTTACAAAACAGTGTAGTGGTCCTTTGATTCCTGTAGTGGTAATGACATGACAGGTGTGCCAGAAGAATTCCCACAGCTGTCTCCCTGCCACATGGACAGCTGTTCCACTTAAAATTCCAATGATGGTCGGATAGAAACCAAGGAGTTACGCAACGCTATGCTCCCAGCACAGGAGAAAAGAAAGGTGAGGCTAGAATGTTCTCCCACTTCTGCCACCTGCTGAGACATGGGATTGTGTAAACTCTGCATCACACAGAGCTAACCTCCACTACCAAACAGGTAGGGAATCTTGCATCTAGGTTTAGCAATTTTGGAAAATCAATCAGTTTAAACAAGGTATAAAATTTTCTTTATAAAGTTAACAAAACATTCGATACAAAATAATTTGTTACATATGAACACATTATGAAGCACATTAATAAAGCAAACACTGGTGAATCTACACTTCAACTAATGAAGCAGAATCTGCAGATTCACTTGAAGCCCTCCATGTGGTCCCACGCCTGCCCACCCAAGGGTAACCACCACCCTGAAACTGTGCAGTTGTTCCCTTTTCCTTTTTTTTTATTAATACACTGCGTCCCTAAATAATAGCTTATTTAATTTTGCTTGTTTGCACTTGATTCTAGGATAGAACACACTCCTGGTTGTCCTCCTTCCAAATTTTGGAGTGACCAAAGACATAGGCCTAAAGTAATGGATGATGACCAGAGATGACGATTTCAGACCGGCTTATGGTTTGAAATGCCATCTGTATACCTCTCCTCAGAACTGAACTCCTATATCCAACTGCATACTCAATATACTCATTTGGAAGTCTAATGAGCATCTCAAAATTAACTCATCCAAAACTGAGCCTTTGATGTTCTCCTTCAAAATCTTTTTTTTCTTCTTAAGTAAATGGAAACTCCATTATAGCTTTAAACACTGCCATTCCCTTATTCTATTTTTTCTTCTGCAAGATTAGATATGTTGGAAAGTCTCATACTGTGTCCCATGTGTCTTAACCTCTCAGTCATCCATATGGAAATTATCCACGCAAAAGAAGAAAAGCTTCTTTTTTTCAATTTTCCTTTTAGTTTACTCACATCTACCTTTCTGTTTACGAATTATCCCTATAGCTGAATCTTTTCTACTCATGCCTTTCCATTTTAATGGTCAATTATATTTTTCATTTCTAAAAATTCTATTTAGCTCTTTTAAAAATATTTCTGTTCATTTTTTGGTAGTTTTTTTCTTATACGTTATAAATAATTTTTAATATATTTTAATATATCATTTATTCCAAATTATCTATCTTAACATTTAATATTGAAGCCTTTGAGGATGTGGGCCTATTGTTTGTTTTCTCTGTTGACTTGAACTAATGTTGGCTTACCCCTGCTATTCTCTGTGATTTAGACTGTGAGTTCATATTTGCTGGCAGGATATTTGTTTTTCTTTTGAGGCTTCGGATGATTTTTGTCTGCTTTGTTGGGCAATGAGCACCCCTGAAATGAATCCTTTTAAAAATAAAATTACAAGCGATACAAACAATGCAAATACTGTAGATTCAGAAAAACCCATGTGAATGGTAGCCAGTGGCCACTTATTTTCAGAAGAACCTTTCTAAAAAACAATCCATGAATAGCCAAGGCTGAAAATACTAATTTTTCTTACTGTCTACCTCTTCAACTTTTGCTTTGCTTCGCTTTGCTTTTAGTTCACTCTTTGTAAAAGGGTATTGCCTTTCCTATTTGTGCTCCCTCTAATGATTATATCGACTGTGCTCCGCTACTATGGCTAGTTTTTAAGACTGTCTCCTTGCTATGCTATGAGCAATTGCAGGATGGGAATGAGTTTTATTTATCTTTAAATGCCCAGTGCCTGGCACATGTTTTTTACTCAATAAGTTTATTTATTTACTTTTGAGAAAATGAATAAATGGCTAAGTAAATGAATGAGGGTTTAGGGAAGGGTACTTTAAACGGACCACCTGTTTAAACCCTTGAGGTTTTAATCTTATCTCAGTACTCACTGGCCAAATGCAAATCTCCTAAATTCAGTCTTGTTTATTATTCTGGGTTCACTGAACCTACATAAAGTCTGCAGTGAAACACCCAAGGACACGGACCGCTGCATGCATCACACCCAACCAGCATAAGGGAGGCCATTTATTGTCTCTAAAATAAAACAAAAGACACTGTGTTTTCTTTCTCTTTTATTGCAACCCATTGCAAGGTCAAAAGATTCACAGAAATATAGAAACTCGAAACTGGATGAATTTCCTTTATCCACTCAAAGAGACGTTAAAGACAAAGGACCAGAATTTTCCACCACAGCAATATATTTCATAGTCTTTATTCTGAAAATACTGTTGACATTTTGGAGAGGATAAAAAGCCCTGCATTAAACATGTTCACATATATTTATGACATTCTAAGCAAAAAAAGAAACTCTATATTGCCCAGAAAAATCATTTTAAGCCTTATTTCAAAGCATCTAGTGAGAGCACATTCAACAACCATCATAGCATCATTCAAGGTGATGCTTTTTCTGGTTGTTTTTGTGATTAATGCTTTGAAGCTGGATGTGATGTTTCTACAGATTCCTACAAACACACCAAAGCAGTTTTCCAGGTTATGATGCATCAGGCTTTCTGGATTAGTCAACATCTTAAAGAATAAGTGCAAGTCCCCAACCCACCCCCACCCCCAAGCTAAAGCATGTTATAGTGCTGTACTTGAGATTCAAACAACGCAACATTAAAAAAAAATCGATTACACACTTCTGAAACCATCTGACAACCAAACTGTGACATTCCAAGGATTATCACAACTTTGAACTGAAATGGCACCACCTATATCATCGATGGTTCTCCTTCCTTTTGTCTTTTTTAACTATTTAAAATATAGTGTGACATATATAAAAATTAAACTTTTGCTTATTCACTCAAGCTACTATTACTTTACATATTGTCTTATAAATTAATTTTGGATTAAAAATCAGTTAAAATATTGTGAATTAAGATAGTTTTCAGTAGTGGGGAAATGAACATGAAGGTGATACGGTTCAACGTTTAAGAAGAATTACAGTTTGTTAATAGTAAACAGCTTTTTTTTCTTACATAAATTTTATTCCCTTGAAATTAAATTAGTAAGCCATTTAGTGATGGAAAAAATACTCTCGGTGCTTAGTGACTAGATTTTCCAAACTGATTGGGATTAAAAGCAAAAACATGCCACATCAGAAACAGGTTGACATAATCAAAGGAAAGTTGTTTACACAAAACGAGTTATTATAAATAAGTGAGTGGCATTTGAATGTAAAGCTATTTTTCATTTCTTACAGCTAGTATCATTTTAGCAACACTGGGACTTATATAAAGTGAATCTCAAATCTTAGCATATCTGTTAAAGACCAAAAAACAGTTATGTCCACATTGGGAAAGAATAAACAGCAAGCTCACAAGTCAGGGTTTTGTATATCTAACTCTACTATGAAAGACAATCACTCTTTAGCTTAAAAAGCCTTCCTGCTGTCTTGATTATAAATCTAGACATAGGAAAGGTTATTTGAGCCTGAGTCTCCAATATGAATTACTCGTAAAGATGTGTGAAATCAAAACATATATTCATTTACTAATAGATACTGTCTAAACTGAAAACTGGCAATCTTTAATTAAACAAAGAAATGCTTATTTCTGACAAGTGTAAACAGAAGCTTAATGAAAAGATTTTCTAATTTTTCTTCTTAACTCATACATTAACCAGCAACAGATCTTTGCCATAGCATAGTAATTATTCAAAATATGATAACATGCATATATCCAAAAAACCTGTTCTAAAGCCCAAAGCAAAAAAAAAAAAAAAAAACTTAATAGAAAGATTGTCTACTCATATCTCACTCATTAACCTTCTATTAACGTGACTAGCCCCAAATCTCAGAAATATACTTTCATAATTACCAAAATTAACAAAAATAATTAAATGATCTGTAGAGTTTTTTTTTTTAAATAACTGCACACTAGTAATTACATTGGTGGCTTTAATGTGGATAATGCTAAGAGTAGCTCCAAATATCATTAAAACATATCCAGACCAGTTACTATCCATTGTATTATAAAAGCTAATACAATGCTAACATGAAACTCAAAATACTTAGTACTCAATAGAATTTTGTACAATAATGAATAATTAACTTTTGTGAGCTGGTCAGGGGAGTTCAGATTGTTGCCTCCATATGAAAACTTCACAAAAGGTTTTGTCCCCTATAGTCCCTAAGTCGCCCACCAGACAAGCAGGTTGGGCCACCTTTGGGGACAGTGAGTTAGGCAGAGTGACAGTGGATGCCATGCTCCCTCAGTGGCCTGGAGAAAGGCCCCTGTGTCAGAAAATGATCTAGAAAGAAAGTGCTGTGGGGTGTGTGTGTGTGTATGAGAGAGTATGAGAACCTATGTGTGTGTACGTGCTTGAAATCTTGAAAAGTACTGGTTTCCAGGCTTCTAATTAGCGAAACGTGGCTCCTTTCCAGTCATCATCAGTAGAATCGCACAATTCTTTCCCATCAAAAAAGAAGGCAGTTGCCTTCATTTGGAGGCATCTCCAGTGGCAGTCATTAGAAGCTCAAAATAATGGATCCTTTTTTTTTTTTTTGATTCTACAGAAAAAAAAAAAAAAAAAATTTTTTTTTTTAGAGAAATAAGCCTTTGAACTTAAAAACTAAAGGTCTGTGCCTGTCAAAATCATTATTTAAGGAAAAAAACCAGCTCACCTGGGAACAAAATAGCAATTGAGCTTATGCTACGCAGTATGCAAACGAGACACAGATATACACACTCGGGTACACATGGAGACACGGGACAGTCAAAACCTTTGCAAGAGATCACCCACCCCAGCTCTACAATTCTTCTCCGCCCTGCTGGCTGATCCACATGGACCCAAGCGTGGGCAGAGCTGTCAGGAGGAGGCAGCAGACATGTTGGGGGTCCAGCCCATCTGATAGGCTCTCTCCAGGGTCCTCTTGCAGTCCTGCAGGACGGTGCTGAAGGTGATATGGGGGTACTGCTGCACCAGCTGCTCCACTGTCACTTCACTGACCTGCAAACACAAAGAAGAGCCACGGTCACCCACAGGGACCACCGAAACCACCAGCTGCCCACGCTCACTGGGGTGCACTTTCCACGGCACCGGGAACCCTCGTCTCCTTCCTTTTCAGCAGTGTGACCAACGCTTCGTGAGAAGACAGTGTCGCTTTTTGTGTGACCTCCCTGATTTCCTAAGTACTACATTCGCCCTAAGGGATTTTCTGAAAAGGCACGATATCAAGAAGTTAGTGTTTTCTAGATGCATAGATGACTGTGACTTGTCAAGATCTTAACAATGTCCATTGAAAATGGAGTGCTTGGGAGGTGAGGCAGCAGTTAGCATCCTAGTGTGCACTGGACTTCATCGTCCACCTGACAGCTTTTTTAGGATAGAACTGTAGATTGGTGGAGAGGATACACAGGATTCTGGATAGAAGTGTTGGGGAAAATGTTTATATTTCTTCCCTTTAAACGTTAAGGTACTGCAAACTTCAAGTCCCTTTGTGGAAAGGGCTGAATTGTGAAGAATCAATAATTAAAACATACATGGCTGGCAGGTCAGGGATGGCCCCAATAGACCTTAACCATCAAAGATACCACTTTGATTCTTGATTAGACAAGGCAATCAGACAGGCCTAATTAAAACTAACACCTTTACAATTGCTGTGCTGTGAAGGGATTAATTTGTCAATTATTTTTAAGCTGATTGCAGTTCATATCACAAAAGTAGACAGCTTCCTTCATCCTTTAGATAAATAAATGATTAACCTAAGAACTGCAACTTTTAGGTAGCTTTATTTAAAATCTTTATTGAACACTCGGGCATTTTCAAATACATCAATATTTCATTTATAATGGGTAAGCTGGTCTGAAAGAAGGTGCTGGTGATACACATTTTTGTGCTCCCTCTCCATGTCTGTCCACTATTGAAAAAGATCAGGACCACAAGGAAAAACCTAAAACAACATCAAACCCTTGCTGTTTGCTTTGAAAGCACGCTTGGGAGTGTGATGACCATGACATTAAGTCATCTGCACTTTTCTGAAATAACATGGTGTTTTCTGGGTGATTTGGTAAACCATGTTATATATAATCTTTCTGTTAAATTTAGAGTTGATATTTCCACATTGCACTGATGATACTTAGTCTTTGTCAGCATTTCTATACAAGACTTTCTTGTATTAAAATCAATTTTCATTCCAAATTCAACCAAGCCATGCAGTTAATTCTTTTTGTGATGTAGATACAATGTATAACATTTTATTCACAAAAACACAAAATAATTTTGAATAAAAAAGAAAAACTGATATACAAGTTAGAGTTGAGAATATCAACTGATGATCTCAAAAGGAGTTCTAAGCAATATAATTTTTGATTTTTTATATTTGAATTTCTATCCTAAGTCTTGCTTGAGTTGAGGCTGCTTAGAACAGTACACTTAGAAAGTCATGCATCATCTAGCCATGCCTATCTCTCTAGTATATTTTTGATACTAACCAGTCACCTGACCTAATTTAAAGTTATCAAGCTGTCCGAGTTCCTTTGGGCCTCAGGATCTTTGCACATGCTGTTCTCTTTATCTGGAATACTGTTAAATCCACTTCCACCTGAATGTCCCCTTCTCATGCCTACTCCACCTTATTCTCAGTTCAGTGTCATTTCCCCAGGGAACTTTGATCACTGCCCTCACCCTGCTCCCCTCCCCACATGAGGTAAGGCTTCCGGGTTATTCACTCTTCCAACACTGCCTACTTTTCTTTCATGGTACCTTCAAAGTTAGTTTATAATTGCTTTGTTTAATGTCTACTCCTGTTCCCATGTAAGATCTTACAAGAGCCATGATCATTTTTGTATTCATGAGCCAGGCCTACTTCTCAGTGAATGAATGAGAAAACAATAACAAACTAGAAATAAAAAATAGAAACCCAAGAGCAAGGCAAAGCCAGACACTAACATACTAATCACAACATACTAAAGACCAACAATTCCCAGAGGAACTTGTATTCAGCTCAGGAATTCCCTCCTTCAGGAAACCTTCCCTAAGCAAGCCTATCTCCCCACGAGGTTGGTCTCGGTACACCTTCTCTGTGGACCCATGGCGGGTAACTGCAAGGCTTGTCTCTTATTTAAGCACTCTCACATTGTGTTGCAATCATATCTTTACTTGTCTCTCTCTTCTACCTGAACCAAAGTCTGGGGACCAGAGACTGCCTTTTATCTTTAAGGCTACAGAGCTGTGTACAAAGTAGAGAAGAAACATGACAGCTGTAGCTGACTTGAGAGTCAACCAGGCACAGGTTGGAATCCTGGTTTCACTTTACAATTTGGTTTCCTCAACTGTAAAAACTGGATAATAGTACTGATGTCACAGGACTGTTACAAGGATAAATTAATATGCCTAACACTGCGACTGACATAAAACGGTCCCCAAATGGTAGCTCTTATTAGTACAGCTGGCGTTCAGTAAATGGTCATTCATTGAATTAATTAATGCTATGGTAGGGTGACCAGTTCTCTATAGTGATGCTCAATATTGTTCAACTTCTGAGATATTTCAGAAATAAACCTTGATAACATAAGTTGCAATGCTCAAAATAAAATCATCGCAGGACAAGAAGTAACTATACACTATTGATACTATGTATAAAATAGATGACTAATGAGAACGTACTGTATAGCTCAGGGAACTCTACTCAGTGCTCTGTGGTGATCTAACTGGGAAGGAAATCTCCAAAAGAGGGGATATATGTATACGTATAGCTGATTCACTTTGCTGTACAGTAGAAACTAACATAACACTGTAAAGCAACTATACTCCAATAAAAATTTTTAAAAAATACTTCAGATACAAGAAGAATCTATTCTATCTTAATGCTCTCTGGAGAAGAGTTCAGAACTTTTCTTAGTAATACAGTCCGGGTTTTAAATATCCACTTTCAGGAAATCCTCCCTTTTCTTTACCTGACATTCCCCAGGCTGTGGTTAGGTTACGTTCCACCCTCTAGCCCTGAACAAACCCAGAAGGATGCAGGTCCTTCTAAGGGACAGCTGAAGTCATCTGGTCAGAGGACTTTCAGAAAATCTGCATCGAATTGGAAAGGAAGTAAACACAGCTCAAATCACTTAGCATTCAAGGAACAACTAACTGAAAAAGAGATGAAAAACGGAGGGAGAAGAGAAAACGTTTAAACCCACCATAAAGATGGGGCCTGTCTTCTGCAGTACATCTTTTCTAATCTACACATAGGCCTGTACAAAGTTTTATACCGAGGGTTGACAGGCATTTTGCTTTGGAGGTCCAATTTTTTCTTTTTTTTTTTTGGTACGCGGGCCTCTTACTGTTGCGGCCTCTCCCGCTGCGGAGCACAGGCTCCGGACGCGCAAGCTTAGCGGCCATGGCTCACGGGCCCAGCCACTCTGCGGCATGTGGGATCCTCCCGGACCGGGGCACGAACCCGTGTCCCCTGCATCGGCAGGCGGGCCCTCAACCACTGCGCCACCAGGGAAGCCCCGAGGGTCCAATTTTTAAAAAGAGAAAATATCACTAAGTGACAACTGTTTTTCAAGAGGAGATATAAAATTCACCTTAAGCAAACTTGATACATGAGATATGGATTTATGAAGTACATAAATTAGGAGATAATTGTTCACTTTAGCAAAGACTTTCATGGTATGGTTATTTTGTCAGCTCTCTTAATGTGTTCTCTATTCCTCTGATTTACCAAAATTCAATTTACCTATTTCTGTTGCATAAAGTAAGGTCCACCTATAGCTAAGAATATCGAGTGTGTTAGATCTCTGGCTTTCATAGGTTATGGGCAAGGACAGTAAGTTGGCTTTGTATAGCTGTATGAAAAACGTTACAGGTAATCCTCCGTGGATATAACATGTCTTCTAAGCAATCTTTTTGCTAACTGTGTTAGCAAAACAAAGCAGTAGGGAAAATGCCAATTTTCCATTTTAGAGCTTTGTTGGGTAGAAGCTATTCAGGGGAAATACATGTACTCCCACTAGGGAAGGTTCTATCTTTTACTTATAGGGTCTCCTGGTGATACGGTGTGACAAATTTTATACTGAAGTTATTTTCATTTACTCCTCAGAAGTATAAACTATGCTCACCTCTTTGTATAGACTCCATAAGTGCTTTGGTGCCTTAGAGAAAAAGTTGGGTGTAAGACACCAGGAGGGTCCAAATCATTTTAAATCGTTACGCCTACATACACATTTCTGCAGACATTTTGTCATGCACAACCCCACTTGCTAGAATGAAAAGAACCATTCTCTGTTCCAACTCATAAAATGTATGTAATATAAAAAAAGGAATATAAAGATGAATTTTAAAAAGTTTCCCCATGATCCCTGGTTTTCTATAATTTCTTTTTCACCTGCTGAAAACTATCAATGGCAATTCTTATATTACACATAAGATTTGAAAAATGCAGCGTATCTTCCTAAAGAAGTATGCCGCAGTGTCATTTGAAGAAATTACTGTGATTAAAGGGGAAAAAAAGCTTGTACCACAGGTTTTATTTTTAATATAAGAAATATAGTTCTCTCCAAAGACTGTATAGCCATAATTTACATTTTCAAAATTATTATAACTCTTTTTAAGGTAATAGCAATTTGTCTGGTATTTTAATCTATTTTGAGTTAACATCTATTAGCACTTTTTGAAAATGTGAGGCAAACTGCTATGCAAATTAAGGTAAAATCATACTATAGTTTCATCCTATTGCAGCTGCTACTATAGAAGGGTGAGGAGAGATCCTTCAGAGTTTCTGAGATTAAGTTTAACCAATTTATCCAGACCATCACCCTGTTTCTTCACCTCCTTATTGACACTTTCCCCAGAAAATTCCAGAAAGTGCAAGCCTAGGCCTGAATTACCTCCTCAATAATACCTATTGTTCAAAAAACACAATTTCTAATGGAATTTGCTGCAGAAACCATTTATATTAAGTGATTCTTATTTTCTCTTTGACTCTTGTTATAAAATAGAACACGCTTCTTATGTCGGGGGGAAATATTTGACATCTGAGTATATTAAAACCACACTTGAGAATATAATGAACCACTTAGGACTTCCCTCGTGGCGCAGTGGTTAAGAATCCACCTGCCAATGCAGGGGACATGGGTTTGAGCCTTGGTCTGGGAATATCCCACATGCTGTGGAGCAACTAAGCCCATGCGCCACAACTACTGAGCCCACGTGCCACAACTATGAAGCCCGCGCGCCTAGAGTCCGTGCTCCACAACTAGAGAAGCCACCGCAATGAGAAACTCGTGCACCACAACAAAGAGTAGCCCCTGCTCGCTACAGCCAGAGAAAAGCCCACGTGCAGCAACAAAGACCTAACACAGCCAAAAATACATTAATTAATTTATAAAAAAGAATATAATGAACCACTTAAAATCATTTTTTTTTAATGAAGAAAGTTTCTCTGCAAAAAGTGGACACTATTTAAAATACCACAAGCAATAAATGTATTGCATTTTTCCTAGACCGTAAGTTCCTTGACAGCAAGGAGGATTTTAGTCATCTTCTTGTTTTCAGTCCTATACACTCTCTCTGGCACATTCTCATCCCATTAGAATATAAGCTCATGAGACAGGAGTTTTTGTTGTTTCTGTTCACTACCAAACCCCTAGCAGCTAGCGAATGCCTGGCACATAATAAGTACTCAATAAATATTTGTTGGCTAAATTAATATAGTAGTTGTTCCATGAGTGTGTATTGAGGAAACAAAAAGGCACCAAATACTACTAATACCCAGAAATCATGGAGATAAGCTCACCTTGTTCCCAGGGCATTTAGCTATGGTGGTGGCAGTCTCTAATGTCTTGACATTAGGGCAGCTCCAAACTCCTTTAATCTTCTGAAGTTCACAACCAAGGTGATTGTTTGTGCTACTCTCCTTTCTCTTCTTTCCATCTGATATCACCGGGTGCCTCCTTCCAGATACACCTTGCCTGGGCTTTCCAATAATTTTGCACAGGAGACCAAAGCAGCCCGTGATGGTGGTTCAGCATCATGAGCTGGTGGTCGCTGGGCCATGTGGCTGTTGGGCAGTGCCCAGGAAATGCCTAGGCTATACTTCAGATTAACTGACGGCAGCCTTCCTACTGGAGATGAGTGACACACTACACTGGGTAGGTGACACTGAGAAACATGCTGATGGTCACTGCACATGCGCCAGTTTCCAAAACTTTGTGAAAACCCACATGGTTCAGAAGATTTCATACTTCAGCCTTCAGCATCCAGTGCCCTGCTCAGGGTAGCAGACCCAGGAGGGCCCCACAGAAGATTCTGAAGTTTTGTGATATCTAAGGTTCCTTCTGATGTCACAGTTGTCTGGCGACAGGGGGAACTGTGGGCAGATCTCCTGACTCAAAACAATGCTATTTCCACCCTCTGATTTCTTGGGCTTCAGCAGTTCTACATGTCTTCACTGTTTACCCGAGGGGCTGGTTTTTGGCTGTTGTTTTCCTTGTCACAGCGGTATTTGGCATTTGTTGTCCCAGGGAACATGTAAACAATATTCCAATATACAGTAAAGTCCCAGACAAGGAAAAATTCTCCAACTAAAATTGCCTCATGCTCCCTCCCGAGAGACACTGTACTTATCAGGATTAGGCTCTCATGTGCTATGGGATAAATCAAACGCATTCTTCAGCATGGTTTATTTTGGCAAAATACTTGAAAGCAATTTGTTAATTTTTCAGCCTAATGACCAATAGGCAAAATAAAAGTGTGTTCCCATTCCAGTAAGGATGGAGGAAGAGGACTAGGGAAAAACATTCAGTGAGCATCTACTATTTTCCAAGCATCTGAGCATTAATACCACTGATTACAGATGAACTGTGGCTCATACAGAATTAGTATTTCACACAGGGTCACACAGCTAGTAAATGGCAGCCAGGATTTGAATCCGGGACCCTGCAACACAGGCGCTCTCTGCCCTGGGACACATTGCCCTGCACACAATGTGATGCGCGAAGCGTCAGACTAGGGCCTAGCTGAGCACCCACTCAGTTCACTGAGTTCACTCAGTTCACTCAGTTCACGTTCACTGACATTCATTTTCCAGCTAACATTAAAAAAGTGATGGCGGTTTACATATAAATACAATTCAAAGTCCTTTACAAGCTCTTCAAAGTGGCTGCTCTATGGGAATGTAAATTACAATAGATCTCACTTGGCCTGGGGAACATTCTGCTGTGGAACTGTGGTTGTGGAGACTTTGACACATGATGGAAACGTGACGGAGCCTTTTAGCAAGGCACCATGCCATAAACTGGTGTAGCTTTCCCTCCAATCTTCTACCCTTCAAAACGTTTTTCTGTGTCCCAGAGGTAGAATGGCCAACATGACAGATATGGTCCCTGCCCTCTTGGTGTGGGAAGATGGACAATTACAGCAACAGCAGCAAGGCCTGAGAAGTGCTTTCTAGGGGAAGTACAGGTTGCTGTGGACAAAACTTAGTAGCTCCTGACCTCCGCCAGGAGGGCTGGAAAGGGCTTTCCAAAAAAAGTGATACTTAAGGGGACTCCTGAAGGACGAGGAGGTATCGGCTTGTATACCCCAGGCACTAAATATACACATATTATTCAGGGGAGAAAGGAAACCCGCTCATGAGCTAGAATAAAACAAATAATCTGTCCTTCACTTTGTAAGCTTTGTAAGGCAATGTTTCTCCAGCCCATCTAACAAACTCAAGGGTATAACTGAAGTAAGTTCTTGTTTCCAATAGCACTGCTCTGAGGATGGGGGTGGGTGGGTGCAAAGAAAAGGCCTCCCCTCCCCTTTCTGCAGGCTGGAAAAGTAAGGAGCCCACAGTAAGTCTGTGAAAATGTCACAAATAGCACAGTCAACTCCTGCGTCCTAATTCAGGGCTCTTGCCCTCACGGTGGTCTGTCACTCTTCACAGACTCCTGGGCAACAGCCACTCACTGCTAACAGCCCCACAGGCTGACTCCTGGGCAATATGCCTCCGGAGTCGGCCTCCCTCTGAGCTTCTTGGCTCCTGGGACAGCGTGCTGGCTGTCCGTGGGACCTGGCATTCACCGGGTGCCAGCTGCTCTTTCACCGAGTGCCACTGGCCCCAAGACGGGCACGTATTAAAACGGATAAAATAAGGGTGACATGAATTTAGTAATACCTCAAATTTGCATGTAAATGAAATGAGTCATCTAAGTGCAGTCTAAAATATTGTAAATAGGACACTAAGAAGAGAATAAAAGAGCAGACAATAACGGTGATTTTGCCAGGACCCTCACAGCCAACCACATGCACTGGGCTCTCCGCAGGCCAGGGTAGATATTTTTTATGATTCTATTTCCCTCCCTTTGCAGCAGGACGTTTCATGTCCCTGTTTGGGTGGCATACCCCATCCGGCTAATGTTTCCCTGTGATCAGAGCAGGGAGGTCCAGGACACCAGGAATCTGGCGCCACTGTTACAATCTCTCACTTCATCTCTTTCC
>NW_006779287.1:745527-760202 GCF_000442215.2 Lipotes vexillifer | reverse complement strand
TCAGCTGCAAGCCTAGCGTCCCAGCAGCCAGCCGCTCAACAGGCAGAAAGAGGCTGCAGGCGGACCCCACAGGGAAGGGAAAGGCTGGTGAGGGCTGTGGAATGATTCTCGGCATGAGTGGAGCGCCCAGCTCCTTTTCTCCACCCTGCAGGCAGCTTCACGTGCCTTTCCTTCCAGCTTCCTTTCTCAGTCAAACCAAAGCCTTTCTCCACACTCCACAGTGACTCATACGTAACAAATGATCAATCCACGTTTGCTGATGTGGGATGAATTAAGCTGTGTCAATAATGCCCCCAAAGGAGAATCATTTAAGAGCTCTTTGGACTTCATCCTCAGAAGTAGCCAAAGAATTCGAGGGACAGTTTACCCCAGAAAACCTTTTGAAGTTATTGAAATTAGGGTATAACTAAGAATGTTCAGAACACCACACACACAGTTTAGGTGGTCTTAGGTATATAACTCATAGTGGTGGGACAGCAGTGATTGTGAAATGAAAGTAATTAACCTGAACATGCTCTGTCTGGGGGCCCTAAGGGGAAACAGGTGTTCAGCCTCGGAAAATGTTTCTCAGTGGATTTCCTATGAAGTCAAAGTGGCTTGGATTTAACTTTGAAATACAAATAATGAATTTAAAAAATTAAACTGTGTCTGCAACCAAGAATACGAACAAGAACACAGTGGTTCTCAGCCCAACTGCTCATTAGAATCACCTGGGGATCTCTGAAAAATCCCAGTGCC
The DNA here is from genome assembly GCF_000442215.2 of Lipotes vexillifer. Classification (NCBI taxonomy): domain Eukaryota; kingdom Metazoa; phylum Chordata; class Mammalia; order Artiodactyla; family Lipotidae; genus Lipotes; species Lipotes vexillifer. Next base: position 759,464 of record NW_006779287.1, on the reverse strand, counting down.
CAGGCCATAACCCAGACTAAATGTAACCCAACCTTGGAGGAGTGGAACCCAGGCATTAGTATTTTTTAAAGCTCCTAGGAGATTCCAATGTGCAGCTCAGGCTGATTGAAGAGCTCCTAGAGGGCGCAGGTGGTTTCTGCACTTGGGAATCTGAAACCAAGGTCTGAACTACCATCACTTACAGGTAACAAGTACCCACCCACCTCCCATGCCACCCACACATTAAACACTGAGTCAGGCGTTCTGGAGGAAAGAAGCTGTTGCTCCTACAGCTTGTTGGTCCATCTTGTTTCAGATATTCATCACTGTCTGAAACAAAATGTATATTCTTTGAGTGTAGTAAAAACAGACTGGTTTCCTGTCCTTCCACCTTGGTCTTCCATCTCCAGTTGGGCACAGCCAAAGGAGGTGGCCACCTGACCTTCCCAACAGCTAATGGAGGGAAAGATTCCCCTAAACCCAGTTCACACAAGGACGTAGTGCTTCCTCAAGGACCACTCAAGAGGTGGGAGGAGAGGGCACACATGACTGAGTATTTAATATAATTTTTAAGAAGAAAATGATTATCTTATTGGAGCCTAAAAGCCACCTGCTAAATTATGGGCATCAGCTGATTATAGGACACCCATAATGCACTATGCCTCATGCATGAACCTCATACCAAGAGCCTGAGGGCTTTAAGGATGTATTTTTTTTTTTTTTTTATATAGAGGTAAGAAATATTACTTTTGGGTGGCAAAAAACTCATCTAAAAATCCCAAAGCGTAGAAGGAGACAGATACTGAGAATGCAATGAACCTGACAGAGGCAGGCTCATAAATTCAGTCAACTTTGTCAAATGCAGTCATTCCATTTCAGGATCTGCAATGACTGGAAGTGCCATGCTCTGTCAATATCACAACAGGCCTGGATTCATGCTGTCTCTTTTTCATGAAATGTGGGTTTCCTGTTAACACTAGCATTGCTTCTGTTCACCTGAATTAGCACGGTGAGAAAGCCGCAAAGAACCTGGGAGAATGGAGATCACAGAAACGCCTGCAGTACTAAGTGAGAACCGGGGCTCACCAACCTGAAGCCTCTGATTAGAGATTAGTGTGACAGGAGTCCAAAAACTAGACTGTCAGAGAGAAAAATTAGTGACATTTTCATTTCCTGTTTCACCAAGTGATCCTTCACCCGGAAGGATGTTTCAAGCCAATTGGAAGCTCCAGGTACACAGTATTCCATAGGACGTTCTGAGGCCACAAACCCATGGAACTGACCCATCGTGCAAGTCTGTACATTTTTGGTATAGATTTGCATGTGTAATGCAGGTTAGAACCAAAATTGACATGTGTGGGACACCAGGATGGAGAAAGCCACTTGGGGAGTCTTGGTGGCGCTCTAAATGATTCAGTAAAAGACTATTTGAGAAAACCTGGGTCCTAATAAGATAATTAACACTGACACTAAGTGAGCCGTAAGTGTAATATATTTATGGAACACATCTGCGTGTTTCTAAATTAAACTTGCAAAGTTAAGCTGAAAAACACAATTGAGGGAGAAAACTCTCAGAACCAAAAATTATGTTTTCTTTTGTGCGTAATGGCTTCCTTGATTTCAGTTTTTATTTTCTTACATAAAGCCTAGGATGGTGGTAATTACCCGTGGACACCTGACGAAAAAGAAATCTTTCTAAAATTGAGTTTCCATCAGGTAGAATTTATGGATTTGACCTGTTTCCTAAAACAAGTTTATTAGCAGCAAAAATGTATTCTGTATAAAAGTGATAAATCCATAAATTAAAATTAAAAAACCTGAAAATAAGTGATATTTTTGGCTTTCAGAAGAGAGACTCTACATAAATCAGAGCATTTCAGGGTTAGGCTCTGAAGGATGATGAGTCCTGTCACACACAGCAGATGTATGAACTCTGCCCTTGACTGACCTGAACCCTTGAGGCTGCACTCAGAATTCCCCAGCTACAGGAAACTGGTATTAAATCCAAGGTGTCAGCTTTCTTTTTTATTTCCCTCTGTCTAGATACTTTTTGTTACCTATCAAATTATTCAGAGGCAGTGGGATATAATGGTTTTCAAACTTGCTTTTGGCTGTACAATACTTCTGCACACCAAAGTAATAAATAAGTATACAAACCAAATAAATAACTGGATAAAGCAATAAAAGGGGGGTTGCTTTGGCTGATGTTAGGTGCAAGGACCAGGCCCTGCAGCCTCTTAGCCACTCTCATTCCTAGAGGCTCTGAGGAACCTCCTCGGAACCTTGGAGCCACACAGAACGCAGATGAGGAACAATCCCCAATCCATCTGTCCGTCATCCAACACATATTTGTTTAGCATCTGTTACGTACCAGCCACTGTGGTAGGGCCTGGCAATATAACATAGACTAGAAGCCCATGGATCTTATATTCCAAGGAGGAGGGGAGTCATGGGGGTGAGAATGTAAGAATTCACCACCACTACAAGTAAGAGCTAATATTCACTGTTTACTTCATGTAAGGAATTTTACACATATTAACTCACTTAATCCTCTCAATAGCCTAGGAGATAGCTGCTGTTTTTATTTCCACTTTACAGATGAGAGAACAGAGGCACAGAGAAGCAGTATGGGAGGTGGAGATAGAAAAGCCAGGAGTGTGGCGACACTGGAGACAAGAGAAAAGAATCCTCACTAAGGAGGGAGTGGTTACCATGTGGATGCAGCTGCTCAGAGATGGAGCAAGTTGTGGTCAGAGAAAATGGAAACTGGATTTGGTGACACGGAAGTCACTGGTGACCTTGCAGAACAAAAAGAGAGTGTATGGAGTGGTGAAAAGTAAGGACAACTGTGCATAGTCAATTCTTTTCAGGAACTGAACGGTAGAGTGCCAGAAAGATAAAACTGGAGAGGACCATAGCTGAAAGCCAGGTGGGACCAAAGTGAAGTTCTTCATGTAGAAGAAACAGAGTCGCGGGTGCCGCTTTTGAAAATTAATTTGCAGTCTGATAGCACGGTAACTGCCCATTTACTTGTCTGTCTTCCCCAGCAGGCTGCAGGCTCCATGGGGTAGGAACTCTATCTCGTTCACTGTTTTTTCTGACCTGTCTCCTATTACAGTTACTGGAACACAGTAAGGAGCTCAATAGATATTTCTTTTTTTTCTTTTTTTTTTTTTTTTGCGGTACACGGGCCTCTCACTGTTGTGGCCTCTCCCGTTGCGAAGCACAGGCTCCGGACACTCAGGCTCAGCGGCCACGGCTCACGGGCCCAGCCGCTCTGTGGCATGTGGGATCTTCCCGGACCGGGGCACGAGCCCGTGTCCCCTGCATCGGCAGGCGGACTCTCAACCACTGCGCCACCAGGGAAGCCCAATAGATATTTCTTGAATAAATGGATAAAATATATAATAAAACTTGGATGCTGGGGAAGGAAGCTTAGGTTTTCTCTTGAAAAACTACTTGCCAAACAAAGTTTTCACTAGACCCAGCACGGCGGAGCCCCAGTAACCTGCTGCTGAGTGGCTGGGCCTCGGGGGCAGACCGGACGGTTCCTTTCCACGGAGCCACGGTCCCCCAGTCTCCTGAGCCTCAGCAGGACATCCTTGTTTCTACTTTGTGAAGTCAGGTGCTTCAGAGTTCTGGGATCTAATCTGAGCTCCATTAAGAAACTGCTGTTACCTTTTCTATTCCTAAATTAGAAAAATAATATGATCCTGCAACCTAATTCTTTCTCATAATTACTTAAACCAAATCAAAGTTCCAAGGAGATTATTTACTGCAAAGCAATGATGCTCCAGGGAGCCTTCAGGCAAAGTCCAACATAACATTCTATTCACCTCACAGCATTTGGGGAGCAGTAGGCCCCTGCTGCCTCCTTTTTTTAAAAAAACAAAACCAATTTCACTATACATCCATCCCGTAAGAAAAGTGAGCAAAACATAAGCAACTACTTGCACACTCCCTTAAAAGGTTCCAGGGAGATGCCGTTTTTCTTGAAGAAACAAACCAGCCTGGTACTGACTGGCGGTCAGACTTGCCGAGTCTTACTCTTACTTACCCTCTCTGTTCACAGAGCCCTGCTGGTCTCTAGGTTTCTTCTTCCTCTATAAGTTTGACTGTAATTTAATGGGTCCTAACTATTAAAAAAAAAAAAATGGATCATATATATATTTTTTAAGAATTGCTGTCTAAGTCTCAGGGGCCTAGTTTTCTTTAGAAGATCTTAGTGTGTGAATTTATATTCATGGCTAGCATATATGAACTAGGCAGTTCATATCATGGTTAAGTATCAGATAGGATTCCAGAGCAGCCATGTATACATGAATAAATAATAATGATAATAATTATAATAGTTGACATTTACTGAGTGCTTACAGAGTACATGACATTAGGCTAAGTGCTTTATTGCAATATCTCATATAATCTCATAACAACCCCCTGGGGTAAATATTACCCCCATTTTCACATGTAACACAGGGTTTTAGAGATTAAGTTGTCCAAAGTCCCACAGATAGTAAAGTGAAGGATGTAGAATTTGAAAACCTGGTGGTTTGACACTAGTGCTCGCCAATTTAACCTCTGTCATAAAGCTCCACACCAGTGTCTCTTGCTTTATTACTGAAATACAGGAAAGGCCTTTCAGTTACCACTTCGTAGAAGTTTAGGCGAGAAGGGCTGGAAGAAGAAGGGATGGGAACTTGGCTAAAATGAGGTTGAGAGATAACCTCTGAGTTTCAGCTGATGTGTTTTTCCCTGTTTCAATTACCAGCAATAATCAGGAGAGGGTTGTAAAAATGTGTTTTAAAGTATTCCTGTGTGGAAATCACTGGAAGAAACTGTTTTATCAGCAAAAGGAACAAGATGCTGATACTTCAAGTGAAGGACTTAAGTGCAGATTTCAGAGCCCCAGCCATACTCTCTCCCCATTTTTCATCTCCCCTTTCTCTTGGCGCGCATGGCATTGCGGGCTGTTCGGGTAATGGTTATGTCTCCCACGATCTATAGGACTGCACAATCTGATACAGTCAGACCACTCCTGTCTCATTAGGAGAGAAAGTTTTGTTTTGTTTTTTTCACTTTATTTTCTTTGATAAGGCATACTTTGCAATATTCAATTTTGGCCATGGGCAATCTGGAAATAGCTGTGGATACACTATGGGGAGAGGGGAGTCCCTGCAGGTATGCACTTTGTTTCATGGCTGAAGTGCTACCCAAACAGTCCTGGACACAGTGCCCCACAAATTATTTTTCCCTTAAACTGATTTTTCCAGTTAGTTCTGTATATTAGTTACAGAGTCCTATATTATTTTCCCCATAGGGCTTTCCTGCTCATGATTCCTAAACAAGCTGATAAAAACTCCATTTTCCCCACAGAAATCTTTGTGTTGTTGAGGCTTTCTCTTACCATAATTACTTCCTGAAAAATGCAGTGGTCAATTCTTCCTGAATATTTTTACATTAAAATGGGCACATAAAACTTGGCCCTTGAGATTTTAAGTTTGCAAAGCAGATTCCTGGCTTTAAAGAGCTGACTGGTTGCTATTACTTGCCTTCTGTATTGACTTCTCATTGATTTGATTCGCTCTCTCTACCATTTCAATGAGGAACTCTGTGCGAAAACAAGGATTTCTTATGACCTGAAGAAATCTTTTCTTAGGAAAAAAAATCATCTGTTTCATTCCTTCACTAAGTACTTCAGGAATTAGGCCAGGTGAGGAGGAAGGTCTTGGCAGTGGTAGTTTGATGAGAAAGAATTAATTTGATTATTTCCATGGTGTGGATCAATAATAGTCAGCCTCCACAGAGGCCCCTGGCCTGAAGGCAGCTGGCTAGTCAATAGGAACACACAGAGGTGCTCTCCTTCCCCAGCAGCCTCTCTGATCTTTTCTGGGTGGACTCTTCACGCCTCTGTAATTCTAATTTATGTCAAGTAGAAATCAAAGAAATTCCAAGAGGCTTTGGTCATAGGACGTTGGGGTGGACCTTTCAAAATCTATTTATGTCTATTCCTTAAGTAATGTGTCCCCCACGGCCCTCCTGGCGCCTCTACAGGCCAAGGAGAGGTAGCTTCTCAGCGGAAGGGCTGCTACCTGCTCTGGGCAAAGGCAGAGAGGAATGCAGTTAGGTAAATCGAGGTACCCTTTCTCCTTCCTACTGACAACTCCGCAGAAACATAAGAACTAATGAGCATTTTAAGCAAAAGGCTTTGCCAAGAGTGGCTCCCTCAATAACGCTCTTTGATGATACCCCAGACGCTGGCATTTTCAAATCAAACGAACAGTGTATAAAATTAGTTCTGCATGAAGTTTAAAAAAAAGTAGAAAGTGAAAGGGAGCTTTTAAAAGCTCCAGCATTTCTTCATCCAACTGCTTTTCACAAGGGTTTGGCATTTGAGAATTGTTACATTTATGATGCTATTTGCTGCTCATAATTCAGGCCCTCCGTCTCCAAACTTCTGTATAGAACACTCGCTGCAGAGGTTTCCACCGTGACATTTTATCACTGAGGTTTCCCAAACCAGCCAGGCTGCCTCTGGTGAGGTCTGGTTTCTCAGCCAATACCATGCCACTGGGCTTCCTCCCTTTTCATCAACCTTGTTACCCCAAACATTTTTCATTAACACTGAACATTGCATTTCCATTTGCCCTACAGCTTTCCCAGGAATTTTTTTTTCTTTTTGTCCTTTTTAGTTTTGTTCTCCATCCAAACTGCCATGTAAGAAGTGAGAAAAATATCATATTAGTAGAAGAAACAGATCTGTATAGAATCTAGAATTCACTGAAGTTGTGAAAATGATTTCTATGACCAAAGCCACTGCCTGTCTGTAATTGTGGAAAGCAGAAAAAACATACTGCTCTTATTAGACAGTCCCATTGGTTATACAAATAGTTTTAACTAAATCACCAAATAAGTGCGTGTTAAGTTGATAGGTGATTTTGGGTCAACTCTAATTCCCAAGGTCAAGTAAGCCTTTGAACAGTCTTTAAGAATATAAGTTCACCCCAATTCATCAAAGCCGTCTCACACAGCGCTTTCTTCTCTGGGTTCTTACAATGCGCTAAAGTTTAGGAGATTAAGTGGCCTCGGCTTCAAAACTGAAAGTAATGCCTCTAACGTGCTTATCCATCCAGCAATTGGAAAAGCTACTCAAACAGGGGCTTCTTAATGCGCTTCCTAATTTTACAAGTGTGTAGGGAACACTGCATTTGTCTAACGGCTGGAGGACTCCTTCCTAGGGGTCACCAGTGTTGCAGCCAAATTTACTGCTGTTTAGCTTAGACCCTGACTGATAATCTATATACATGTTGCTTTCATCTGCAAAGAATACATTTAATGTTTCTTATCTGTTCTTTATCTACCTAATGAAAATGGGAGAAAAAGAAACAGAGGAAAAACACTTTTTTTCCTACAACAAATACAATGCATTTTGTTATTTAATTCTTCAGAAGCTCAAGTGAGGAAAAAAGCAGACGTTTGGTATAGCTTCCAAATCAAATATAAGTGGCCCCAAATGAAAGAAAATATAATTAGCCTTCAATATTTCTGAGAACCCCAGAATTGCAGGACACGAACCCTGGGACACACAGATATCACAAACCGCATCTCTCTCCAATGCAGGGATCCCACTGGCAACATGCCTGACAAGGGGGCTAGTTGTGGAAACCAGTGAGGTCTCTTGCCCCCTCCTTTAGCTCCAGTTGGTGTGCAGAGGGGAAAGAGAACTCAAATGAACAAGTTTTTAGTGGTTAGCAGGAGGTACAGGGAGAAGAGTAATAGGTCCAAATTAATTTTGTTCTTTAATTCTTTGTTGGCACAGATGATCACGTTGAGACAGACAGTGGCTCTTTGTCTCTGTATCCTAATCGTAATTTCACTGTTTCCTGTTTCTGTTCTGTTCTTTCTCCATTATTTTTCTTATCCTAGCCACTAGACCACCAGGGAGCCACATCTCCATTATTCTCCTTAATACTTTCTTTTTGTTTCCTTACCTATTTGAATTGTTTTATCTTCAACTCACCCTTTTCCCCCACTGCAAATCTTTCTTCAGCATTACGCCTGGATCAGTAAGTTGATTCCAAATATACTGTCCCACAGAGGCGTTAGTTTTCCTTCGTAAAGTGTGTTGAAAATGTAATTATTGATATATTTAAGTAGAAAATAATAATCTTAAATTTAAGTGACAAAAAAGTAAAAGGGCAACATCTTCTTTGATCTGAGTTAATTTCTTTCTTCTTTTTTAAAATTTCCTTTCAAAATGGCAGGCAATACAGTTTTTTTCTCATTTGGAAATTCAAATATCAAAACACAGGTTAATATAATGATGATGATAAGAATAATCATTAACACTGAGCATTTTATATATAACAAGCTTTACTCTAAGGGCTTGATATATGTTCACTCATTTAAATGCTCGTAGCATTTCCATGATTATCATCCTTATAGTAAATGACGAAACAGAGAGGTTAAATAACTGCCCAAGATGACACAACTAAGTGCAGAGCCCAGATCTGAACCTGAACTCTGGCTCCAGAGTCCATGTCCTCAGCTACTAACTTCTTTTCTTTGCTACTCATATCTTCCTTTGAATCTTGATAACTTTAAAATCTGGAGACGGACAGTGTAATACAAATATCAAAGACAGAAGAGCTAATCACGCTAGATCTCCAACCAACTAAATCAACCCGCAGGCTTTTAAGTGCAAGGTTTTACGTGCACTGTGTGTGTGGTTTGGAAACTTCTTCCGTCCTCACAGAACTTCCTGTGTTTGGCCCTGAGCTGCCTTAAGTCTGAGGATGCCAGACGGCAGGGCTGGGCCATGCTGCAGCAGGCTGTGGTCGGATGGCTGGGTGCGAGAGCCAACGGGCTCTCAGAGCAGCAGGCTGGCTGGAGAAAGGATTCAGAGGCCACCTGAGGAAAGGGCTAAAACCCTCAGGAATATCGCTCATCAAAACCGCCTTCTGATCCCATTTTGGACTAATTTGCATTTAGGTAGAAAAGGATCCATTATCTAACTGAAAATTGGCAAAACGCTGGTCAGCAAATATGTCTGGAATAATCTTCTGCACTAACTGGAACACAAATTTCTACAATTCATCTCTGAAGGTGAAGCTGATCTCAACAAATCTAAGGAGTATGGACTAGAAACATGGTGACTTCTGAGAATGGTTGTGGCTACAAAGATACATTTTGAATGCATACATTTTGGCATCCTTGCTTAGGTAGTTCTCATGTAGCAATTCCTTCTGGTGAAGCTGAGAAGCTCTGCTGTCACTGTTTAGTGTTTCTAGAACACTCTGCCTACTGTGGACCCTTTTATCTGTTTTAAAAGAAGTCATTTTAAAGTGACAGGGTTAGTAGCAGTGTTAGGTTAGTTAGTAGTGAAATCTGAGGGAGACTTGCAACCCCTGGGTCTCCGCTGTTGCTTAGTAACAAAGTCAGTCAGCTTTCTAGGCTGGGCTTAGAATATATAATAAAATCTCTCTAAACATAACTAACTGGCAAAGGCCTAGTATAAGTTGGGATTGTAAAGCATATGGAGAAAAGAACTAGGTCAATTAACAAAAATGACAAAGATCTTGGGCCATTCTTCTTATTTGCCCCCAGATTTGCTACATTTAGAAAATGCATGTCCTTTGAGAGGCATACATATTTAGATTCACTCTCATTGCTGGATTTGCTAGATTTGTCCCTAATCACCAATTGTAAAAGCAGCACACATGTGTAAATCGTTACATGATGCCGGCACTTTCGGAGCAAGTATCTGAGGTGGGTCTTTTCCAAGGAAGCATCCCCTTGCCTGGAGATAGCCCCCAAGGTTGGCCACAGGCACTGGACACAGACTTGAAGATCTGGGGTAAAGTCTTGGAGGAGTGGCCTTGGGCCAGTGCCTGGTCTTCCTGAGCCTCTATTTTCTCCCCTTCACAGTACAAATGATTACTTCCTAGATGTGTTATAGGGGAAAGCATAAAAGTGACAAAGGGGAAGGCACCTCTCTAATGCCTGGTTATCAATTCAGGTTTTGATCATCTTTAGTAAATGCAGCACAATTTCTCAAACTCATGCTCACGTCTGTGGCCAGCTCCACTGACCTTCCGTGGGGCCTCTGGGATCGTTTCTCATCATGTGCGAGAAGTGGCGCCTGAGACGTGGAGAGAGGCAGATTCCCACATAACATTCCCTCACTGGCCCTTTCTTGCCCCCAAATGGCCAGAATACATAGATGTTGAGCACTGAAATGGCACACTTCAGATTGTGACAAAACAATTTGGCACTGTGCTTTCCATCTTACTGTTGTAGGAAACTTGGAACCCAGAACAAAATTTTACTGTTAGACCGTGCACATTGCAGTGTGCCATGCAAACATTTTTAATTGTGGTCCATAGACTTATGGATAGGAAGCCAAAATCTAAGCTGAGCCTGTGTATGATTGTTTTTTCTTTCTGCATAAGCACGAAATTCATTTTTAAATGGAGAAATTCAAAAATAATCTCAGATAAGTTTAGAAAACTGGGCAACTTACAGTGTAATGGTATATGCATGTGTGTGTATACAAACATATATATATAGGGAGAGAGGAAGAATATAATATCAAGCTATTAACTACAGTGATATGTAGAAAAGAAACTTTATAGGCAACTCTTACTTTATCGCATCTCATCAGCCCCAAATATCTTAGAGACTTGCTGCTCTGTGCAATCAGGGTGGCTCCTTGGTCTGTAATTTCCTTACACCATCCAACATCCACAGTCTCTATTGTCATGCTGTATCGCCCAATGGCTATCAGTGCTGCAGGGAGGGACAAAGGGGAAGAAAGCAAGCATAAATGTTAGCAGGGTAAGGGATCTCTCTATCTCATTATGACTATTTCTCTCATTTCCTCACTAAATTTGTTCCTGAAATGTTGTCTGTAAATGAATGTTTTGTAAATGAAATTCAATTTAAAATGCTTTAGGAAAGCTTGGCCTATGCAAACCCTTTCACAAAGTGAATAATCATGCCATAATTTCCCTTTCATTGGAACACAACATTTTATCAGTTTTACTCATTACAAGGTTACCTGTACTTCCAAACATTCGTATCTGTAGAAGGCATAAATTAAAATGAATTACACATATAACGTTACAGAAAACCCTAAGCAGTAATTAAATTTTACCCAAGATAACTTTAATAATTTTAAAAAAGAAAAACCATGTAAACACCATTTTGAGGTGTGTTATACTGCATATGAATTTCTTTACCAATTGGCATTTTTTTTCCCATCTGTTCATGATCTGTAAAATGTAAGAGTATATAATATTTTTCACGTTAGTCCTTCTTGGGACCGCTAGGAATTAAACGTACATTACACATACAGCTGAATTTAATTGGTGCTATGCTAGAGCACAATAAAGGGAATGCATTTCTTATGGGGAATTTCCTCACCATATCAAAAGTCGTCCTTCTATTAACATATGAAATGAAGCCTGTCATCTGAACATTACCACAGTATCTCTAGTCTTCTTGACTGTTTAGCACTGTACCACTACTGACGTGCAGATGCTTAGCCCACCATCTATGATGTGTACTACTTATCACTGCAAAGCTCCATAACCCATCTCCCTGTCAGAGCAACCAGTCGGTGAATTTGGCTCTTCGCTACAGACTTCTGATTAAATAGACGTGCACAATTCTACCTTTGCAGCACAGGAAAACAGATTTCAATACCTCCAGCCAGAAAAAGTTTACGGTGCATTGGTTTGTAAATGAAAACCCTGAAAACAATGCCAAGAATGTTAAAAAGGAATAATAAATTGTTTGCTAATTATTTCCTCATCCTAAGATAGGATGAGTTGATTTCTGTGACATTAAAAGCGGATGATATTTTCCAATTGATAAGAGCACAGTGAATTACTTATGTAAATAAACATTAACTCTTTTTTCACTTTAATTTTTTTTATACAGCAGGTTCTTATTAGTTATCTATTTTATACATGTCAGTGTATATATGTCAATCCCAATCTCCCAATTCATCCCACCGCCCCACCCCGCCTCCATCCCCGCTTTCCCCACTTGGTGTTCATACGTTTGTTCTCTACATCTGTGTCTCTATTTCTGCCTTGCAAGCTGGTTCATTTGTACCATTTTTCTGGATTCCACATATATGCGTTAATATACGATACTTGTTTTTCTCTTTCTGACTGACTTACTTATAGCTCGCAGAAGAAAAACACTTGGCAAAATCTCTTTGCTAATTACCTAAGTAATTTTTTTTTAAACTAGAAAACTCATGCCCATGCATTCAAGTATCAAAGCACTCCGAGGTAGCCAGATACTTAAAGTTTATAAAAACAATAATCATGATCCCAGTGTTTTCCAGTGAAAATGCTATACAGGAAGAAAAAAGAAATTCCTGGAAGTTCCTCATGTTATCAGTTCATTGATGTTCTCATCTGTGCACATGCTATTTTGGCATTTAGTTTTCCGAGGAGGTGGGGCGGGGCAGGGGAAATCTGCAAAGGTTTGCTGAACGGTCTGAGTGATATTTTCGTGTAGTATAAGCAATATCCCAGGTTAATCCCATTGGTGTTCCTGACCTAAGAAAACTATTGTTATCTCTGATATTGTCATAAATTTCATTGGTTATGATATCCTGAGGATCTTGTATGATAAAAGAAGTAGAAGGTGCAAAAAGAAATTCCTTTCAATACAAAGTACTCAAACTGTGATTTCAAAAGATGGAGCAGAAGATGCAGGATGACCCCACATTAGTGGATAGCGTATTTTTACTGAGGTTTGAGACTAGAATGTGAAAGCCCTGCACTATCCAGAAAACAGTAAATCAAGTGATCTATGGAGTTTCCAGAGGCTGCTTGATAAGCAAATGAAGAGTTAACAGCTACTAATTCCAGATGCTAAAATCACTAGTGTTTGGTATTTTCCTTTTTTTTCTTTCTTGTCCAAATTGAAACAAACAGTAAATAAGACAACTGAAGATAAATCAAGGTATTCAGTTTTTGTTTTGCCATAGTTCTATTTACTGAAGTAAGAATTAAATTTTATTTTTCCCTAATTCATTCATTTACTCAACAAACACCTCATGAGCACTCACCCTAGAGCATTTCTCTCCAATACTTATTGACTACCCATGTGCTAGGCATTGGGCTAAGAATTTTAGGTGCATTATCTCATTTAATCCTCACAGCAACCTTACAAAGTCTTATTGGTAGTGCCATTTTAAAGATCAGGAAACTGAGACACAGAATGATGGAACACCTTTCCCAGTATCACAAGATAGTAAGTGAGGAGTAGACAGTAAGCTGAGAGCTGGCTCTCAGTCCTCGCTGCACATCAGATCTACTAGGTCAGAATCATGGGCCCAGGCACCTGGCAATTCCAACATGCGGCACTGCCAGCATATGGAACTGTGGTGTGACACACCTGGCCTGTGCTCGGTCATAGGGACAGAAAGGTTCACAGACCTCAGAGGTCAGTTCAGTGGGGATTGAGTGAGGAGGGAGGGCTGGGTGGAAATGAGGAACAACCAAGTAAATGGTCACAACACAATGCTCATCCCCCATCTCTTCCCATCCCTAACTTCTCACTTTTCAGATCTCGAGTCAAAGGTCAGCTTCTCAGAACTGATTGCCCTGTCATTTTCTGATATCGGAAAAGTTACTATTTATTTGTTCAGTTATGTACTTTTTTTGCAGCTCACTTCTCCCATTAGAATTACGGATTTCCTATTCACTATTGTATCCCCAGCATCTAGCATACACCTGGTACAGAATCAGTTCTTAAAAATATTAGTTGAGGGCTTCCCTGGTGGCGCAGTGGTTGAGAGTCTGCCTGCCGATGCAGGGGACACGGGTTCGTGCCCCAGTCCGGGAGGATCCCACATGACGCGGAGCGGCTGGGCCCGTGAGCCATGGCCGCTGGGCCTGCGTGTCCGGAGCCTGTGCTCCGCAACGGGAGAGGCCACA
>NW_006779287.1:712889-745415 GCF_000442215.2 Lipotes vexillifer | reverse complement strand
GTACCGCAAAAAAAAAAAAAAAAAAATATATATATATATTAGTTGAACACGCCAATGACTATAATGTGGTTTGGTCTATTATAGAGGCACGCCAAGAGGCATGCGAGCCCCTCACTCTTCAGGGGAGGAGAGAGATCACGGGAGCCCTCATGGAAGAGTTAAGCTAGGTCTTAAGGGATGAGTAAGGATTCTCCAGAAAAACAAAGGCGTGAGGGCTACTATGTCGGGCTAAGGAAATAGCATATGTAAGGGCAGAGAGATGTGAAAGGACTGGGAAGCTGCAGGTCATTCCGTGTGGCTGAATGCGGCTGAAATAAAAACAAGTACAAGGAAGTGGCAGATTTATTCCAGAAATATTCACTCCATGATTAGTAGCACTGGGGTTGGCATAAGACATAAATGAAGTAGCAAAAATAAGCAGAGTCCTTGATGTCATGAAGCCCATATTCTAGAAGGAGAGAGAGATGTGAAGTGGACACAAAAGTATATATAATTCTAAATTGTAACAAGTGCTTTGAAGGAAATGGAATGATTATTGTAAGAATGACATTTAGATGGCACCAGGGATGAGTCTTCCTGGTGAAGTTACTTTTAATCCCTCCAACAGCACTGCAAAAACAATATCCATGGTAGAGGTAAGAAAACTAAGGTTAAATACCTCACCAAGGCCCCATGCCTATTTAGTGGCAAAACTAGGGTGCAAATGGAGATAGTTTGGCTCCAAAGCCAGGGCTCATTCTTTCACAGCAGCAGCATCCAGGGTGGTAGAGGAGCCTGTGTATGTTCAGAATATATTTCCCTTTACCTCCATTCAAAATGTAAACACTACTGCTCACAGGTAGCCAAGTATTTACCCTGTGACTATAAAACAGGGTCCAAGAGTATCTTTAAATCCCAAAATATATACTGAGTAATTTACCTCTCTGTGAATATATCCTACCTTTGGATATATTTTTTTATTGTTTTTCATGAGCTAGCTGTGGTAGTCTCAAATTCATTTCCAGCCTCACTACTTAGTAGATGTTGACCTCAGGATGACATTTAACTTTCCTGAGTCTCAGCTTCCTCGCCTGCACAATAGGGATGGTGACCATATGTCCTGTCTACTTCACAGGGTTGGTCTGAGGTTCAAATGAGATAATACATGTAAGGGACCTTGCACTACACAAATGTACTACATAAATAAAATACTGGTTTATTCGATATTTCCCCACGCCATTCTACAGTGGTGCAGTTGATTTAAAATGAAAAGACTTGAAAGAGTTTTGAAAAATAAGAAGCTCTGGGCAAATGGGACCATTATATAAATACTTAGTCATTATGTCACTGCTAGAGTTCTTGAATTGCCTGCTCTCCATCGGTGATCACGAACTTACAGACTGCACCTGGGATGATAGGGCTGTAAATGGAATGTATCATTACTATCTTCACTAGGGGCTGTCGACACATTATAATGGTATTTATTAAGCCTTGAAAAGGGATAAATTATGCAAGACTAACTCCTTAACCCAATGCAATTTTAATGCACTTTTTAATGTGCTAAGTGTAACTAATAAAGTTAAATTTTAAAAAGTTACACAAATTCAAAGCTGTAATTCAGACACATATGATGATCAAGGATATACATTAACTCACTAAAAGGTGTTTCCATAGGCATACAGAGTGACTGAAAGACATGAGCATATATGTAGTTAATTTTGATGAAGAAACTCCATTTCTAGGAATCTATCCTGAAAATATACTTCTAATTATACAAAATTACACACATACAAGTTTATTCATTAAAGCATTGATTGTAATTGCAAAATAATGGAAACAGCCCCTAGTGCCCATACATAGGAGAGTGGTTAAATAAACTATGCTACATCCTCACAGTTGAACACTATGCAGCTTTAAAAAAAATTAATGGGGGAAGATCACTAGGAACTTCCAAATCATTCAGTGAAAAAACCAAAGTGCAAAAAAGAGTTTACATGATGTGCTACCACCATCCAAAAGACAATGCAATTAAAAAAATAAACAAAAACAAAAACATGAATCTGCTCACTTGTGAAAATAGAATATGGGAAAGACACACCAGAAACTACAGAGACTGTTTAACTATAGGGGGTTGGTGGGAAAGGGGAGAAAAGAAGGGGGCGTGGAATGTGGAGGTGAGGGTGGGAGAGTGAGGGGGACAAACACTTCTTAGACTCTCTCTTTGGCTATAGCTTGGACTCTCTGAGCCATAGTAATGCTTTACATACTTCCCAAAATAAAAAATTAAAACCAGCCAGGATGGGGAACCCGAAGTGGAATACCAACAGTAACAAATGAACCTAACTGTGTTACAAATGAATAACATGGCCCCAGCAAATAATATAACCACACCAAAGGGGATGGGAATTAAGAATTAAGTGGCTTCGGAAAACATGATTTTGATTGGGTATTGTAAAGTGAAAACCAAAAAGAACTGTCAGCAAATACTGCACTCTAGTTAGGAAATCTATTTCTCACAGGGGTGTGAGTTAGCAATTCAGTAACTACTTTACGCATAATCTAGGACTATAAATAATGAAAGCCAGTCTTTTCACTGTTAGGAAAAGAAGTTACAAATAAGAAAAGGGGGGAGGCTTATAATGAATCTTGTGGTATTGAACTGCAATCAGAGATATTAGAATGAACTCATGGTATTTTATACACACATTACAGATAAATACATGTAGAAATAATAAATATGATGTATGTGCATGCATGCATGGCTTAGTATACATACATACATTTCCTAGCTCTTTCTGCTGAGAGGAACTCGGAGCAAGGATACCCCAGTAGCAATGATCTACTAGCACCCAGATCTTAGTTTTTAAGTATCATTCTCCAATAAAGTGAATAAAAGAAGTCAGGGCTTCTTAGAAAAATGGTTGATTGCAGAACTGGGGCCGGGAAAATAGACAATGATTCTGGGATATCTTGTGATCGTATAAACAAGAAGTGCTTAGAAATGAGTGAGGGTACATCAAAAAGACAGAGGATCCAATCAGAAAGAGCCGCCAATGGCCACAGCTGGAACAATTTGAGCAGCAAAATAAATAATGATAGTACTGGATTATAATTCAGAAAACTGAATAAGCATTCACAGATTCATACTGATATAAATAAAAAAATAGCCAAGGAATGGCACCTTGCAGAAGAATTCCAATTAATAAATGTATAAGGAATGAGGGTAATAAAAAAAAAACGTTACCTGGCGAAGACTAGAGTAATAATTATTGCAGGCAAGATCCACCAATGGGTGCAAAAATCAGTGAGTGAAAGTTTGAGGTGAAACAGAATATTGGCATAGTGCCAAAGATATTTATCAACTACCGAAAATTGTAACTTTATAGTGGAGAGACCCAGCAGACACCACCTTACCCAAATGATCAAGGTTAACATCACCAGTAATAACATATAGAGATATAATGTATCGCCTGGTCACTTCTGCAGTATTCTCACCAAAATGAATAGTTTCAATCTACTCATAAGAAAACATCACACAAACCCAAAGTGAGAAACATTCTATAAATAATTCACCAGTACTCATCAAAAGAGTCAAGATAATGGAGTATAAGAAAAGAATGAGGAACTGTCACAGATTAGAGGAGCCTGAGGAGACATGACAACTAAATACAATGTGGGATGCTGGATTGAATCCTGGACCAGACAAGGAAATTAGGGAAAAACCTGGTGAAATTCAAGTAAGATTTGTAGCTTAGTTAATCTTGTTGTTTTAAGTTAATTTCCTAGTTTGATAACTGTACTGTGGTTATATGTCCTCAACATTAGAGGTAGCTGGATGAAGAGTACATATGAACTCTCTACTATTTTTGCAACTTTTCTGTAATTCTAAAATTGTTTGAAAGCAAAGAGAAAAAAACATGGATAAGTTAATAAGAGGTACCAAGTGAATGAACTAAGTAGAGGACTAAAATTTTCTAAGTGAAAGCAGGTATTATTTTTACACTGTAAGATCTGATATATAAATGTTAGGACTAAAAATACATTTTTTCCTCATAGGAGAAAGATTAGTCATATGAGTGCACTAACAAGTGACCCGCATGTGCCATTTTGTCCCTTCCAGTTCTATCATCTGCTGTAGATCTATGTACCTGTAATAAAATCAGAAGAAATGCCCTAGTGCATGAAAGAATCAGGGTTAAAATTTAACAGTAGGATTAACATCTTTCATGTAATACTTGGATAAAAGCCATTTGCAGAGAAATTTCTTAGCACGGATACAGAGAGATAAATATGAAAAGTGCTCTTCTTTGTGGAAGCCACAGAAGCCCCCAAAACAAAGGAACGGCGCTTTGAGAGACACTTGTTGCGTCATGGTCCCTGCAAAGGCTCTCTCTACCCCGCAGGGACTACAGCAGTGGCTCCTAACCCTGGCAGTTCAGGAGAATCACAGGTGCCTAAAAAAAGTACAGATGCCCGAGTCCCACCCCTGGAGATTCTGATTCAGGAGAAGCTATAAAAGCTCCTGTGATCCCAATGTGAAGTCAAGGCTGAGAACCACTGGAACAGAGTAACCTACAACTCCAGCAAAGTCAGTCAACTAAAAACAAAAGAACCCATTTTTAAGGATATAAATAACTTATGTGTTCTGATATTTTAAAACTTTGCCTCTCAAACAGTTATGACTTCTTGTACATAATCCAATGCTTTTACTCCCTTTATTTCTAATTTATAGCTTTAATTCCACTTTTAAACATTATTCTGTTCCTCCCATTATTATGTAGCAAATCCGACAGTGATTACACCCTACATTTTTCCAAGTTGTCCTTTTTTGTAAATATTTTTCTTTATTTCACTGAACTTACTTATATTTCTAATGCTGCACTTATCAGAGTTTGTTTCATATAAGAATTATTTATCAACATGCCCGTCTTCCCCAAGGCTGTAAAATCTTTGAAGCAGTGAACATGGAGAGTGTTTTCCTAGGACCCCTGAATCTCTGAAAATCAAGTGTCACTCATTTTTTATAGTTCTAATATATTTTTTGGAAGTATAACATACATGTAGAAAATTACACAAATCCTCAAGGTACAACTTGATGAATTTTGACAAAGTTAACATAGCTGTGTAACAGTATCTGGACTGAGAAACAGAGCATGACTAGCACCCCTAAAGCACCCTCATCCTTGACTCCAGTCACTACTATTCCCCCAAAAGGATAACCACTATCTTGACTTCCCATCACACAGATTAGTATTCTTGTTTTTGAACTTCATACAAATAGTCAAACACCCAACACACTTGTTTCTGGTTTTTTAGCTGTCCATCATGTTAATGAGATTCATCTACATTGCTATGTGTACTGGTGGTTCGTTCATTCTTAATGCTGAAAAGTATTCCATTCTACTCTAGATGGACATTTGGGCTGTTTCCACTTTTTGGCTATTAGGTATAATGCTGTTATGAACATTAGCACACATGTCTTTGTGTGAATATATGTTCTCACTTCATTTGGGTAAATAACCTAAGAGTGGGATTTCTGGGTCATATGGTTAAGTTTATGCTTAACTTCCTAAGAAACTGCCAAAATGTTTTCCAAAGTGGCTATACAATCTTACATTCCCACCAGCAGCATATGAAAGTTCCAGTGACTCCACATCCTTGCCAATGCTTGGTAATGTCTGTCTCTTTGATTACAGCCACTCTAGTAGGTACGAAGTGGTGCCTGATTGGGGGTTTTAATTTTCATTTCCCTAAGCACTAATGATTTTGTGCATCTTTTCATGGTGTCATACATTTTTAAAAAATCCTAGCTTAGTGCCTCTATCCTTGCAAGTACTCAGTAGATATCTATTAAATTAAATTGATGAAGAGGAAAAGCACATAGATAATTTTTCTATTAGACTATAGCAGAGAACTAGCTTTCTAGACAACAGATAATTTTCCATGTAATTTGAAGGAAACTACCAGTAAAATAAACTTAGTCTATCCTCTGGAGACATGAAAAGTCTTGAAGTTTCTTAAAATAATAAAGTAAACTCAGGGAAAAAATAAGGTTATAGATAACTTTCCAAATGCTCATTTACTTCTGGAAATTTCAAAGACTGTGGAGTATGCTTTACTTAGGAAATCTAAATCTCTAAAAATCAAGTGAAAAAGAAATCTGTATGAAAACTGTCCAAAAATGGTGGATAACAGAGTGGAGACACTGAATTGGGCTAGAATTTTCAAGATGCTGCACATAGGGCATTTGTTTTACATAACTCTGCTTACTGAGTTCAGAATAGCAACATGCGAGTATTGTCTGACTTACAAAGGCAGCAAGCTGGCTGTGGCCCTTGACCTTACTGGGAAGAGGCTCTCCTGCCCTATACATCCTGAAACAGAAATGCAAGCACTATTTATAGGCTGTGTCTGCTTTCCTTCCTATGAGATAAACAAGTTGGTGGAAAAGTAAAAGTTCAAGTGAAGGAATTTTTTAAATAAAGGTCTTTTGATACATTAGGAGCAAGGATAAGTATTTTTCCTGCTTTATCCCTTCTTAATTATTTTTATTTTAATGCAGAAAGATACAAATCTGATTGAGTAAGTAGAAACTATTTCTGAATATGTGACATCCAAAAATGTAATGAACAAGGGGTGCATTTAGAACTAACCTTCATTTAACAGGAATCTGATCCACTACTCTGGTTTTCAGTGGTGCTGTATTTGGTGGTAACCAGCCCTTTGAGTGGAATGTTAGGTTCCCCTGACAATCTCCTTATTAAATTTTAGAATTTGAGATGAGAAAGAAAAAACGCCTTACCACTCTAACGTTAGCTGAGAACCTAAAGTCCCTGGTTCAATGATTCTTTTTTATTCCAGCCTGCATAAATACATACATTACTTATCAAAGAATTATGCATCCGTTTCAAAATCCTGACATTATATTAGATTTCCTCACTTTATGAGAAGTGAATTCTGGGCTTAAATATGTTGGTTCATAGATATGGAAAAGTACATTAGTGTCTCTGTCATCTGTCTGCCTTGGCCACCTTTCTGAACTGAATTTTCCACACCACCGTAAAGACAGGGCATCAGTTTCAAGCAGGTGTCAGATACAAACATCTATCTGCCCCAGTGTGCAGAAAAGTAGGATGTGATTTCAGCGACTACCACTTAAGAAATACCAAGGTTAGTGACAACATGTGTGTTGTTGAGCTGCCCAGTAAACATTATAAAAGTATCTTTATACTGAAAGGAAGGAAACCAAAGGAAGAAAGAACATGTGGGGATGTCAGCCGAGTGAATATATTATCTCTTCTTTCTTTCAACAAATACTAATTGAGCACCTACTATGCACCAGGAAATGTTTTAGGAGCTGGGGATAAAGAGATCAAATCCCTGCCCTCGTGGAGCTCGTATTATGAATACAAATAAATAATACTATATATTTTGGATGGTAAAAATGCTTTGAAGAAAAATAAAGCAGGGACCAGAGGTAGGAGTGCTCTAATTTTAATTAGGATGGAAGGAGAAGGCCTCACAGAGAAAGTAACATTTGCACAAAGATCTGAAGGGGAGGGGATCAAGCCATACAGGTATCTGAGGGAAAAGCATTCTGTGCAGAGAAAACCCAGTGCCAAGTCCATGAGGTGGGAAGGTTGCTAGCTTGTTCTAGAGTGAGCAAAGGAGCAAGATGGCAAGCAGTAGATTTTAGCTCAAGGAGTTGATGGAAAAGGGGGTGGACAAAATCATCTTACAGGCCAATTTAATGACATTGGCTTTCACTCTAAATGAAGTGGGAATACATTGGAGAATTTGTGGCAGAAGAGCGTTATGAACTAAAAAATTTTCAAGGGACTTCTCCAGCTCCTGGATTGAGGACAGAGTGTAAGGAGGCAAGAACAGAAGCAGTGAAACCACTAAGGAGGCCACTGCAATTATCCAGACAAGAAGTGATAGTGGTTTGGGCCAGGGCAGCATAATAGAGATGGAGAGGAGTTGAATTATGAATAGAATTTAAATATGGGCCCAACAATATTTGCTGATGGAGTGGATGTGGAATGAGAGAAAGAGAACAGTCAAGAATGTCAAGAGAAAAGAAATCTTTTTGGCACTTAGATTTGAAAGAAATTTCCTACGTGGGATTTTACGCAGCTGCTCTTGGTGTCCTTGTGCGTCTAAGTGTCCTTGTGTTGGTAGGGATTTGTTGGCTTCTTCTACTGGATATAAATTCCACTGAGAGGAGCAAAGGCCACCTTTATTCATCTTTTAATCATCATTGTCTAGCATAGGGACTTTACTTGTTAGTACTCAAGGTATGTTCATTTAAATATGGGTATCTTAGATATCACAATTACAGGCACTTAGGGAAAAAAACTCAGAAAGGGGTTTTATGTGTTCTCTAGAGTTCATATTATTCTTTTACTCTAAAAATATTTATTGAGTAGCTCTAGTATGTCAAACACTGTGATGACTGTAGGTATCTTTGGGGAGATTATAGGTAACATATATTTCCTTAAATATTTATGCATTCTAAAATGTTCAACACTAGGCAAGTTTTACTTTTATAAAGGATTAAAAACCAGTTTTTAAAAAGGTGCAACGGGACAGATCATTTAATTTTACCAAAGTGAATAACTTGACATTTCCCATAATACCATTTCTCTCCAACTCAGCGCTCCTTAAGGCAAACAAACACACTTACTGGTGCCGAAATTCAATATCTAAAATCATGGGAAAAAAGCAAAAAGCTATTTGTAAACTAAAACGAAACACAGAAAGTTGAGCTCAGTTATTCCTCCCTGACTATAACCAGAGCAGCTGTAACTCAGGGGCTGTTGTGCAGTGTATGGACTAGTTTAGAAACTGGCAATAATTCTTGCTGATGGGCATTTCTGCCATAAGAAGGGCAAAGTAAATAAAAATACGAAATTCAAAGTATCTCAATCTGAGATTTTAAAGTTTAGTGCAGAACTAGATTAAAATGTAGAGAACACTAAACTTTCCTATTCTTTTTGCTTTTGAGGGAGAAGAGAGAGTCCCAGCCCTGGATCCTCTTACCTGGGAGCTTGAACCATGCACACAGGTTCACACGCTCACATGTGCACACAGACACAGATGCAGACATACAAAAACACATTTATTCCTAGGCCCTAGCCCACAGGTAGACCTACCCTGAAACTAATGAAGGTTAAGCTTCAGGGTCCATCATTTACATGGACCTTTACCAGGGCCTGGTCCTAGAAATGTATTCACATGGTCATATATTTTTGTAAAATCGGTTAAAGCAAGATATTTTGCATTCATTTTCTTAAAGAGAAACCCCGAACTGTACAAACCTCAGGCCCTGAGAAACCCTGACTTTGTGCCTGACCCAACCCAAAATATTCTGATTCAGTGGTTTTGCGGGTGGATACCAGGAGGCTGTATCTTTCCCTGCTTCTCCTTTTTTTAAAATGTCACCAAGTGATTTTGATACACAGCCAGGTTTGGAAATCACTGACAAAGGACTACAGACTGATCAGTTTAATGAGTCCCTGACATCTAGGTAGCATTTCTTTCTGGAGCTTTGCCACCATTGATTGGGACATAAACCATATAACACTATGTAGTTTGGAAAAAGCTGAATATTGGCAACATTCACTTCCTCATTGCAGTGATGAATCACATAACCCTCTGTGCAGAGTAATTAACTATCCATTTGTATGTATTGGCTGTAGTGATAGAGTTTTTTCCATGAGGAAGGAAGGGAATTTGGACATAACATTAACAGTTGTTAATACCAAGCAAATAGAGTAAATTGGATTTATTAAAAAGAGTATGTGTGTGGATTTTTTCCCTAGAAGTTGATATAATTTGTCTAGCTCTCTATAGATAGGACAGAAAACGGCTGAACCCAGAGACCTCTCACGGTATCTAATAAACTTTTACTTACAGGGAGAACATTTCTTGGGCTGGAGAATGACAAATAATTTACTAAGCTTTTCCTGAAAGACAGCTAAAGGTGTTTCACCTATATCTAGCTGATGAATTAGCTTTAGCTAATAATCAGTGTCACGAGACAGGGAAAAAGCAGCCTGTAATTACCTTGAAAGGAATGAAGGAACAGATCTGATAAAGAAACTAAATCAGTTAATTCCTCTAGAGGCATACTGAGTGAGAGAAGCTTACTTTACTGCAAGTTTAAAGTGAGGCAGAGACGGGGGCATCGGTAGTTTTTACCTGCCCGGCATCCATTCATTCCCGCTTTCTGGTAACAAACCTTCAATTTTCCTTTCCATAGGTACATTTTGGGAGCTCTAATCAAAGGTCCCCTCCCTTCCCCAGGCTGCAGGTGGGCATGTGCCCCAAACTTGACTAAGCACACTCACCAGCAGATATCTGAATTCTGCCTGGAATGACTTAAGAAGAAAAACAGCTGGAGTCCATGCATCCTTGGGGAGTTCCCTAAAGAGACTCTTATTAGTCTCAGCTACTTAGAGATCCCACGTGCTTATCCTTCCCAAGGCCTACCTTACTTAGGTTTTATTTTTGATTCTGGGAATTACCCCATTTTTTTTCAATAATTTCTGTGCTTTTGTTCTTGGTTTTGTTCTCACTTAAAGTAGCCTCCGTTGGTTTCTGTTACTTGCAACCAAAGAATCTTAACTGATACCGAAAACTATGCACAGGATGGCTCAGTTATTTTCTACAATAATATGAAAACCCCAAAAGGATTCTCAACAGTGTTCAGCTGAAAGAGTCACAACAGCAGAATATATAAATATGGCTCAGTTAATAACCATTTGTTTTGTTGGTAGATGTTACTGAAATATCTGTACTCACTTTTTAAAAATTTACTTTATTTTTTATTAGAGTATAGTTGCTTTACAATATTGTGTTAGTTTCTACTGGACAGCAAAGTGAATCAGCTATATGTATACATATATCCCCTCTTTTTTGGATTTCCTTCCCATTTAGGTCACCACAGAGCACTGAGTAGAGTTCCCTGTGCTATACAGTAAGTTCTCATTAGTGTACTCACTTTTTTAGCTGTCAAATGAAAATAACTTTATTCAGTTCCATGATTTTTAAACAATGACTCTATTGAGTAAAAATGGCACAACTTATTACAAAAGTTAAATTAATAAAGGCAAGTACAAGAAAGCTTAAAAATTATCCCAAATCCCACTATCCAGAAATAGCATCACTAACTTTGGTAAACATTCTTCTAGCATCTTCTGCATATACACAGCAAAAGAAAGATAAAAATAATTTCAGAAATATATATTATTATACACGCTTTTAAAAAGTATTTAATTGATTTTTACTTGAATTTAATGAAAATAAAGAAACTGAATTGAAATTAAAAGAATCATAGAACTTTAGTTAAATATTTCTTCACCATAAAAGATAGCAACTCTTAAAAGAGTTTACATATTAATTTTAAAATTTCATGAAAACTTTTAAGAATTCTGAGCTATTTTAAAAATTCTAGGGCTTCCCTGGTGGCACAGTGGTTGAGAGTCCGCCTGCCGATGCAGGGGACACGGGTTCGTGCCCCGGTCTGGGAAGATCCCACATGCCGCAGAGCAGCTGGGCCCGTGAGCCATGGCCGCTGAGCCTGCGCGTCCGGAGCCTGTGCTCTGCAGCGGGAGAGGCCACAACAGTGAGAGGCCTGTGTACCGCAAAAAAAAAAAAAAAAAAAAAAAAAAAAATTGTACACTTTAATCTCAGACAGAATCTATTGACTCTCTTCTAGGAAAGATGAGAAAACTGGCAGGCTTTTCTTCCTCCTCTCATATTTGTTAACTATATTATTATTTTTACATTATCAGGTTTCAACATTTCCATCTGCTTTTCTAACCACAATTCTCATGGCTGTTTTGCTCTGGTTCTATATTAAATGGGTGAAATACCATGAGTCTCTCTGTGATTGTTTTATTATCCCTGAGTTTTTTTGTTTTTTCTTTTGATTAATCTCTTGGGTGGCTAGGTAGAATCTTTAAGTAGTTCTGCTTTTTTTCAAAGACAGATTCGTTATATAATTCCCTAAGTTCTTGAATGTTTGAGAAAGACTGTTACCCTTATGTTTAAGGAACAACGTGGCTAAGTATTAAATTTGGGGGTCATACTTATTTTTACTTTCAGAGCTTTACAGACAAGTACTTCAGTTTTGCTGTGGAGAAACCTAAGTACAACCTGATTTCTCCCCCTTCAAATGTGTCTTGATTTTAATGTCTAGAAGTTATGTGATTTATTTCTTAGGATCAATACTTTTATCAGGACACGTCTTGATTATTCTGTAGTGATTTAATCTCCTGGAACCTGTCAGATGCTTTTGACTTTTCTACAAAACTCTTTAGACACAAGATCCATGTATTTCACTCTTGTTCTGTTTGCCTAACTTCCCCCTATCCCACCCCTCACCTTGCAAACGATGTGCTCAAATGAAATGAGAAGCATAGATTTCAAAATTGTCTTTGATTGACTGGGATTGGTTATCTGTGGGGAATGTGGGGAATATGGGGAGGTGAGTCATGAGTTAGAACCATTTGCAGCAACTACTTGGGAATCTTTATGTCTGGTGTCTTCACCACAAGTCTATAATTTCCTTTATCCTCTCAGGTTTCTAAGTTCAAGATGTTACATATTACTAATAACTAAACTATTGGGGTCATTTTTGTGTTGAATTTTGGAACTTTCTGCTTCTCTCCCTCATGATTCACCCACTTCACTTCTAGCAGTCCTCCGCATTCCAAAGCAAGCTGGTAGCTGAGAGAGATGGCTCATCAACATGGTTTCTCCTTTAGTGACCTCTTCCCCAACATTTTTGCAATGTGAAACTGGGACTCTGCTTGAACATTCCCACCTCTTCAGGGACTTGGAGACCCATGGCTCTAATCAAAAATTGCTGGATGTGACTTTCTGAATAGGAGATACCTATTTCATGTTAATCAAAAGTATCCCCCAGGATTTTTTTGTTTGTTTGAGAATTATGAAGTTAAAGAGAGTCAATAATGTTGAGAAATAACAAATTACATAGAGAATTGTTGAACTGTAGGTTAATTTGACTAATGTTTGTTGTATGATTACTGTATGCAAAATGACAAAGGGGATAAAAAATGAGTAAAAGAAAGTCCCTTTCTTTTATGTTCACTGCTGAGCCAAGTAGTATACTATGACCAACGTTTATTCCCCAATTTTTATCTGGAGTTTATATTTGCATCATTATTTTTTGAATGTTCCTATAGATGGTTCAAATCCCTACCAATATTTTTCCAAAAGCTTAAACACTTAAATTAACTTATTAGTTCCATTACCCAACCACACCCTCCCGTGTCTATGCTCTCCACTCTGAAGTCCTCCAAACTCCTGCTCCTGCTGAGGTGAAGACTGCTACAGATAGGATGTCTGGGCACCTAAGATTTCCCTTTTCAGCTGTCCTGTGGATCCCATGTCTTCCCCCTATTGTAGTTTATTCTCTTTTGTGATGAAACACATCTTCTAAAGTGCTAACGGGAGATAAAATTTGAGCCCTTAAATGTCTAAAAGAATCTTTATTTTATTTTCACAATTAATTACTAGTTGAACAGTGTATAGAATTCTAGGTTGAAAACCATTCCTCCTTAGTTTTGAAGGTATTGCTTCATTATCTTCTAGCTTCTCGTACTGCCTTTTCCCCTCTCAGCTTAATTGAGATATAACTGACATATAACATTGTATAAATTTAAGGTATATGTTGATTTGATACACTTATAGATTGCAAAATAATTATCACCTATATGGCTTGTAAGAGATTTGGAGCCATTCATTTCTGATCTATAGCATGAATCCAGGCTTCTTTCTCGGGTAACTTCTGGAATTTCCTTTTCATCCTTGGCAATATAAAATTTCATGATGATGTGCCTTCATGTAGATCTATTTTCATACATGTTGCTGGGCATTTGGTGGGCCCATTCAATCTGGAAACTCATACTCTTCCTTCTTTCAGAGCAGACTGTTCTTTTTCAAGGATGTAACTGCTTTTCTTATCTCTGAGAACAGTACTTAAGGTTCTTGATGTTTTCTTATGCTATTTGCATTGCCTCTGTTTCCTCTTAGCCTAATTTTTCTGTTTGTTTTCATCTCTCTGTTTTACGTCAAAAGCTTTTCTCAAATGTCCGGTCATTTAAGGATTTTTGACCATATCACGAGGGCCTTTTAGCATATCTGATGCTTCTGAGAACTGAGCCTTGCAGGGGTTCTGCAGGCCAACAGGCTCACTTGCAACAAGCTCACCTGTCATGGAGGCCCTCTCTGAAAGCATTGAGGGTATGAGTTCCTCTGCTTTGTTAAGACAGTTAGCACTCTTCCTTCTGATTTCTGTTTTCTAAGAAAAGTGTTGACATCTTTCTCATCCTCTCTTATATCCTTTCCTACTCTCTCTCTCTCTTTTAATCCCATTAATGTCACTTTAAAAAGATTTTAGGAGGAAGAGAAGATAAATGCATGCGGTCCATCAGCCATTTCATTTGGTGAGAAAGAACATGGGAAACCTATGGTCTTCCCTAATTGTTCCAGGTCTTAGTCATTCATTAAAAATTGCTTTTTTGGGGGCTTCCCTGGTGGCACAGTGGTTGAGAGTCCGCCTGCTGATGCAGGGGACACGGGTTCGTGCCCTGGTCCGGGAAGATCCCACATGCCGCGGAGCGGCTGGGCCCGTGAGCCATGGCCACTGAGCCTGTGCGTCCGGAGCCTGTGCTCCGCAACAGGAGAGGCCACAACAGTGAGAAGTCCGTGTATCGCAAAACAAACAAACAAACAAACAAACAAAAAAATTGCTTTTTTGGGCTTGAATGAAATATAGTTAAAGGAAAGGTCAGTCTCTTTACGTGTGTACATGTTACATACCCAGTCTATTAAAAACAAAAATTAAAGGCAGAGTAAAAAGTAGCCCAATTTAGCGTCAACGGTGAGCAGTATATCCTGGAAAATATAAGTAAACCTAATAATTAAGTAATAATATCTTCTTAGTTATTCCTGGTTCCTGCACTATTAATCTGCTCTATATTTTATATTACTCGTCTCTATATTTAGGTTAATCTATGTGGGTGAACAGATTATTTAAAAAATCTATTAGGATATATGTTATCAGCCAGAGTAATATGTTTACCATTGAGTAAAACAATACTTGAAATAGAATCTCAGATGCTTGAAAATTCTCCATGTATTCTCAAAGAATAGTTTCTACAATTTAAATCTTTCCTTCATGACATATTTGAAACACTTCTTCTGATTTCACCAAAACCTTAATACACTAAATATTTTTATTTCAAGATATTTGAAAATAAACAAGTAAACACCTGGCATTTTATGGAAAAGTATAGTTTCAGTAAAGGGACTATTTTTGCTAAAGTAAGTGTATTAACATGACTTGATTCAGTGTGTTTTTTGGTAAGAGAATTCAACTCGATTTAATTGCAGCAAATCTTGATGAAATTCCATCTATCTACAATATATGAAATAGTCATTAAATTCAGTCAACTATTTTTCAGGTCCAGAGAGAGATGTCTTCAAGAAAATAGACTATGATTGACAGTTCCCTTAAATAAATCAGTAATATCATAAATATTTATATACACATTTATAAACAAACTATTATCAGTTTAGGAAATGCAATTTATCCTCAGTGATAATAGCTTCAAAATTTAAAAGCAGAATTTAAACATTTTAGTTCTCTGAAATTTTATGCTTTAAACAAAACCAAACCCTTCCAACTAAAGAATATCAGATAATGTAGTTCTCTACTAATTATTACAGTTCAATTTTTTAGGATATGTATGTAGCATAGGGTAACCACCATGTGCTTAAAAATTATTTGTGTGCACTAAATACATCACTTGCAAGAATGGTTCAGATGCTAAATGAAAGATTTTAAATAAAACTGCATCCCCAAAAGCTTCTATTTAAGTCCTTTGCATTTACTGAAGATTCTTATAAAAACTACTGCATTTCAGGGGATGATCTCTTTCTCAGGTAAAGCCTATAAAAGGTGAAAGTTGCATCCACAGAGGAAAACAAAGTGCAATGTAGTTAATTTCTAGAACATATTTATTAGATGCTAAATAGAGTAAGCCTCTCTAGAGAAAGCATTACATCTCAGGGGATTAGAAGATTTGTGAAGCTACTATCCTCTCATAATGCAGGTATCATCAACTGTGAAATATTTTCAATCATTACACTCGGAGTACATTATCACATCCATGAACATAAGCTATATTTCAGACTGTAATGAAGCATGGTACTGTATGTTTTAATTGCTTTTATAAGCTTCACATAATATCTGTAACTATTCTTCTATATATTTTGAATTTTATTATCCCAGATAAATCACTATCTCATTTTTTGATATTGTGGGAAAAGAAGGAATTCCATATAAGTGAAATAAGCAGGTGGCAGAAACTTACTACTTTATAGTAGGTTCATTAATGTGAAGCTGCCATTTTTTGTGGGTTGAAATTATTAAATACTGGCAGCTTCAAATGCTTCAACTTACACACTGAAAGTTTCTTATTTTGGCTATTCTAGATTGAAGTAATTCTGGAAAGTTTTATCTACTTCTTTATCTTTTAAAATAGCATTTACTGGACCTAGCAAAACTTTTCCTTGATTATTATAACTTTACTGTAATGAGAAGCTGTGCTCCAAGCTATAGAAGAATTCTTTACTAAGCGTAAATGCCTAAAGGGTCGTGTAGATAAAGTAAATGAGCAAAGCTGCTTAATTTATATTTCTTTGACACAGACACACTTTGTTCGCATATTACACACTGAAACATTTTTCTCCTCTATAAAAAAAAAGCACTTGCTCCCTGTCTTTTAATAACACTCAGCCCACTAAGCCTGCCTTTCCATTCCTCACTTTGATGGACACTCAGATGTAACAAATATTTTCTTCAGTTTCTTTTTAGCCAGACTGTAGATAAACGGCAACCAACACGAAGCTTCAGTATTGGTGAGACAATGGGGATGAGTGGGGACTGTGAATATGGAAATGCCCTCCCTAAAAGTAGGGGCAGTAGAAAACCAGATACCTCCATCTGCAATCAATATATTGCAGTCAATCTAAATTCCCAAGAACTAATTACTGTTTTTTAGGAATGTAGATTCAGTGCTTCCAGATCTTCAGTTCTTCCAGGGAGACTTGAAATAATTTTTTTTAAATGTGAATCACCTGATACTTGTGTTAGGAACTGAAGAAAATCAACAAACAAAAACAAAAATACTGTGTAGATCAACAGATTGGGAGCTAAACTAAACATGTTTGTGAGATGGATATGGACCATAAAGCATTAGTTTGGAATCTCTGCTCTACCTGTTCCCACATGATGCTGTGTGGTTTTGCATCTCTCTATGTATTTCTCATTTCCCTGTTGTCATAGCTATTTTTCAGTAACTCCAGGTTGTTGGACAGCTTGAGAAATCAGATAATCTCACTTGTCACAACAATATATAAGGTTGGAATGAATAGGTTTGGCAGGAGTAAAGGACAAGAGGGTTCTTTGAAAATATTTAAATTTACTTTATTGATTCCAACATGACATCACAGGGTGGGTTTTAATGAAACATTTACTATTGGTACAGTACTAATGCAACTAGGAGTGCCAGAGGGACAGGCAAGAAGAGCAGGTGCCAAGGATATTACCCTCTCACAGCATCCCCCTTTTAGGGTAGGAGTTACAGTCAGAGCCATTAACACTATAACATTTCAAAAAGCTAAACAAGGATTATCCTTCAGTTACTAAGCAAAGCATGGGTATCTCAGAGTTGTTTTCTTTCTTCCATAAAGTAAAGCAGCTATCTGAAGATGATGCAGTCTTGAAGACCATCTAAAAATATCTTTTCATACTTTCTTCTCATCTGCCTTTATTTATTTCTTAAAAGTTCTTATTATGGAAATTTAAAAACAAAAGTACAAGAGATTTTATGCATGTACTTTGTGGTATCTATTTTAATTGCACAGGGTTTTTTTTCTTTTTTTAATAACTTGCAGGCTTTTGGTTTGTGTTCTAGTTGAAGTTGGTTGATAAGTGATTTCCAGACAAATGAAATTTCCCTACCGTTTGTATAATAAAAATCACCATTCATGGCACTGCCTGAATAAAAACTGAAGAGAACAGAAATGTTGTTGCAGAGGATCCCTACAGTTTGTATAATAAAAATCATCATTCATGGCACTGCCTGAATAAAAACTGAAGAGAACAGAAATGTTGTTTTATCTCAGTCATTTATGAGACTGAAGAACTTTTCTTGTGTATTTCATCAACATCTATATAATAAAAATGAAAACCATTAAGTCATTTTGATTTTGTCTTTTTAACTTGATTTGTAATCTTTTTTTTCTTTCACATCTTTATTGGAGTATAATTCCTTTACAATGTTGTGTTAGTTTCTGCTGTATAACAAAGTGAATCAGCTATATGTATACATATATCCCCATATCCCCTCCCTCTTGAGCCTCCCTTTGATTTGTAATCTTAAGCTTAAACAAAAAGATTAGGAAACATACTTCTGGAAAACACTGATATTTCATATTTCACAGATCTTATTGTAAGACATTTCCTCCTATATTTATTTTACTTTAGATTTTCAACGTAAGCAATTTTAACTTTCCTGATATCATTTTGAAAATAGTTAATTGAGGCAATGTTTATAGTGGTAGTAGTCAATCATATAATCATTATTAAAAAATTTATTTATGGAGCACTTTCAAGGTAGTCTAAACACAATATCTCATTCTCACTGTAACACTGCACAGTATTGGATTGAACCACTTGAAATTGTTGTCTCTGTAGACTGAACATCTGCAATTGCAAATGAATCAACCCATAAGTAATATTAGCATAATCCTTATGCTACAGAAAAGAACACTGAGCAGACAGAGGTGGAATGTAGCCAGTTAACAGCAAAGCTAGGATTCACAGCCAGGTCGACCTGGTCCCAAAGCCTGTATTCTTAAATTGAAGAGCTGTCATGGGGGCATGTGATGACAGGTGAGGACAGACAAGGGGAAAAAGGAGGAAGACAGTCCCTTAACTATAAGACGCTTACAGTTTGCTTGGGGAGAAAATACTAGTCTCAAAATTAACCAGGAAAAATAGAAACCATCATACCACAAAGTGCAAAATGACGGGACATTTGCTTTCACACCATGGTCAGAGCTTTATTGTTACAATTGCAGAAGCAATTTTTCTCTGACCCTCTTCATCCCCCCTGAACTGGTTTTCTTGAGGCCATCAAGGCACCATGTCACAAGCTGGCAGGAGGAAAGCCTTGGTCATATGATCCAAGGACTACAAGGGAGCTTTCTTTAACACACCCATAATCACACATTTATAAGAGTAACATTTTGAGGGCGATCAGCTCGGTGCTTTGTGACCACCTAGATGGTGGGATAGGGAGGGTGGGAGGGAGACGCAAGAGGGAGGAGATATGGGGATATATGTATATGTATAGCTGATTCACTTTGTTATAAAGCAGAAACTAACACACCATTGTAAAGAATTACACTCCAATAAAGATGTTAAAAAAAAAAAGGGTCATATAAAGCTATTGTTATGCAACTTGTACTTTTCCCTTGTTGGACATCTTTATATTTGTAGAAAAGCACATTCTATTTATAGTAATGCTGTATCAATATTTGCCTAAAATCTGTCATTTTATTTTATTAAAAAAATGTTTACATCATTTTCACAAAAAAAAAAAAAGGAATAACATTTTGACTTTGATATCAGTACAATTCACTGTACAAGATTGAACTTCTAAAACATTAATGACTCCAAGCCTAGTCCTCTCTCCAGAGCTCCACATTGCATTTTTGCATCTGGGACCTCACCTAGATATTCCACAGGTGTTCAAAGGCCACGTGTCCAAAAATAAATTCATCATTCTTGACTCCAAACCTATTACTCCTCTGATTCCTTATCAGGTCATGGCACCAATGAGTTGCCCAGATCAGAGCCAGGAGAGTTATCCTTTACTCCTCCTCTTCCTTGGCCGTCATATTCAATCAGGAACTTACTGTACTATTGATTCTATCTCCTCAACAGCTCTTCAACCTCCCCCAGATTCTGCATCCCCACTGCCTCTGTACGTATTTGGATCCACAACATCTCTTGCTGACCAGTGGCCCAGTTCAATTAGTTTCCCTGCCTCCAGTCTTGCCCCACTTCAATCTAGCCTTCACAGAAAGAAAGCTTTCTAGTTTCCAGTCATATCAAGCATACATAAAAGATGAAGAAACAACCTTATTTAGTTGCAAAGCCCAGTTTAGGGCTTGAACCCCAAAGCCAGGATATAATAAACATCTCAATTTTTTGATAGGTAAGTAGCCCCCACTGACAGCAAGGTCAGGCCTATAAACTTAAGTTCTTAATGGAAAGTTTATACATGACAATAATCAAATAAAAGAGCGAAAACCAAACAGAAGTATATTTTCCCTAAATAAAGCTACTAAAGGATCAAAGATATAAAACGGTAACAACTATCTCAGTGCCTACGTATCATCAGTCTGGGGTCACGCTCGCATATTATCAGTCTGGGGTCACGCTTGCATATTATCGGTCTGGGGTCATGCTTGCGTATTATCAGTATGGGATGATCCTGAATTGCTATTTAGACTTTTTACTCCAGGAGTAACTTTCCAGCAGATTGCTAAAGAACCCTGAATTCTGCTGAAGTACCCCCAGGTACTTCCTCAATTCCAGGGATGGGGCAAAAGGAAGAGGAAAGTGAAAGAGAAAGCAGAGGGAAGAGGGAAGGAAAATCCAAGTAAGCTGGATTCCTGGTTTCCTGCTTCCAGCTCAAAGAGGGCAGTTCAACTCTGTTTTGCTAAATATATTGTGGCTCTTCATAAGACTTAATTATAAAAGGGTAATAATGCTTTAAATAGTAATTTAAAAGTTATTGCTCTAGTTTAAAAAATTTAGAGTAGATGAAAAATGTTAATTCAGGTGTACCAACTAATTGTGCAAAAATAGCTTTTAACTAAATAATCATTAACACAATACCAATCTCTCTTTCATAAATATAAAACTGTCTATTCTGTGTCTTCTTAAACATTCTCTGTTTACAAAATATATCTAAAAGCAGCTTATCTCAAACTCAAGATTTTATCTGATATTATTGTGATCAATCCTTTTTGCTCTGATTTCTAACATAATCTACTTTTGATTAATGAGCAAGTATACCCTTAAAACAAGGTATGTGGAATACCTCTTCAGACTTCTATCTTAATATTTGCTTACTACTTGTGGAATAATGTACACTTAGTACTTAGTATATACTGTGAAAATGAGACCTTGAAATACATCAAATACATACAATTGCAGATATTTGTAGTTAAATACAGCCAGTTACAGGTAAATCTGAACATACAATCACAACATATGTGATGTACATATATACATACATCAGATACACACAACACACCACATAGGTACATACATGCAACAGATGTACACATATACATACATCTCCTGTCTTTGGATATATAGCTGAAGCTATAACTTACCTACACTAAAAGATTATTTTCAGGCCTTTGTCCATCTGGAATGATTCTCATAGTAAAATTTCAAATCATACTATTTGAGTGGAGACTTGCCTTTTAATGCATTCTATATGTTTTATATTTTCTCGGGGCCTCACCTGCCTTAGGCAGCTGTGGTCTCCAGTGCTAATCTGTGGGTCTACCTTTGTGTCTTTGGGCAACATTTCTTGAGAATGATGTATGGAACTGCAGTTCAACTAAGCAGGAATATAAGAACATGACCATGTTGGGAACCAATCTAATATTAGGCCCAAATGAACTGAAAAGGAAAAGAGGTAGACTGCATGCCTGGAGCAGACTTTTTTTCTTGGGGAGTTCAGCAAATCTGCTTAAATTCCCTAGATCCAAATGTACATTTTGACCTTTTCTTGGAAGCTAGATGACAGGCCAGTCAAATAGTGAGAATAATTTCTACTAATACATATTTTTTGAAAGCATGTTCCTTAAACATCACAGGCATTCAAGGTATATCTAACATGTACATCCGGAATTTAGTACTTTAAGGCCTCATGTGCTAAAGCATAATGGGTAAAAACTACTTTAAATACAGGTAAAATAAAAGATAAAGCATACTCTGTAATGACCTATATGGGAAAAGAATCTAAAAAAGAATGGATATATGTATATGTATAACTCATTCGCTTTGCTGTACAGCAGAAACTAACACGACATTGCAAATCAACTATACTCCAATAAAAATTAATTTAAAAAAGAGATAAAGCAATATAGCAGCCATCAAAGAGACTATGAATAACATAACAACAACAAAAGGAGTGACAGGGGACTTCCCTGGTGGTGCAGTGGTTAAGAATCCACCTGCCAATGTAGGGGACATGGGTTCAAGCCCTGGAATATCCCACATGCCGCGGAGCAACTAAGCCCGTGTGCCGTAGCTACTGAGCCTGCACTCTAGAGCCCATGAGCCACAACTACTGAAGCCCACACGCCTAGAGCCCATGCTCCGCAACAAGAGAAGCCACCGCAATGAGAAGCCCGCGCACCTTAATGAAGAGTAGCCCCCGCTTGCTGCAACTAGAGAAAGCCCGCGTGCAGCAACGAAGACCCAACGCAGCCAGAAATAAATAACAATTTAAAAAAAAAAAGGAGTGACAGTTTATGAATATGTATTATCTGATAACATGGTGTTAAGTTCTTTTATATACATTTACTCAATTAATCCTCATTCCCTTCTTGCGATGTAAATGCTATTTGTGTCATATAAATGAGGAGGCTACATTTCAGATGAGGTTGTATGACTTAAGGACCACAGCTAATAAGAGGTAGGGACAGGACTGGAGCCCAGATCTGTTGATTGTACCAGACTCCAACATTGCCCCTCCTACCACTGGATAATTAGAAACAATTCATAAAGAAAGGAAGGCAACAGGATTCTGGTGGAGAGAACATATCTAGGAACACAACTAATAAACGTGAATTGTTATAAATAGTAAACTGAAGTAACCAAAGAGATTCAAAAGCAACTAAGGGCTTTCATTTAAACAGTCTGAACAAGACAAAGAAACTACTCAGTCATAAACATTATACAATTTTGGGGTCGCTTATAATACTACTGTTACATTAAACTTAATTTTCCTTTTATTAGGCATATCTCTAGTTTCCATTCTGTATGGAAAGTAATGTGATACTAGATTACAAGGGCAGACATTTCCCAGTCAGACTTGGAAATATAGTCAACTTTTGAATCACAATTAATACCTTCATAAAATAGATAAAACTCCCATGACATATATAGTAATGCCTTGATAGAGGAAAATATTAATAGCTAATTTGCACCTTCCTACCCTGTCGTCCTCTACTTCTTCTTGACCATATCATACATTTACACTTCACACATTTACCTTGTAAAGATCTATGAAGTATGACTACAGTGTAATGAATAAGGAATAGTCTCAAAAGATGACTAATTTGAAGGAGATAACAGTGATCTAAATAGGAAAGTTCTAGTATGTTGATTAAAGGTCAGTCACATTACTTTATAGACATCCTTTGGGCATTGCTACTGAACAGTTTCACATGCAATAGCCACAATATGTACATATAAGCTCAGTACCAAACACTGTAATCTCAGCACAGTGCCAAATCAGAATAGCTGCAAACTATTTTCTCTCCAAAACAAAGCAAAACAAACAAAAAATCAACCAAGCAAACAAATAACCAATAGGACTCTACTTGGTATCTCCTGTACTTAGTATTAGGGTAAGAACTAATTCTCATATATTTTGGTTATTTAGTCATGGTAGATTTATTTGCTAATTTCATCAATGTTCAAAATACTGTCTTCTGTATACAGAAAAATCCATTCATTTATCCAACAAATGATTATAAGTATCTACTAGGTTCCAGGCATAGTTCTTAGGCACTGGAAAATGAAAGAACAGGCTAGGTAGAAGATAGATAAAAAAATACATGATTTTAAAGCTAAAAATGTCCATATATTCAAACTTAAAGGAAGCTTGGGCCCATTCAAGAAAACTATATATACAAAAACTGAAAAATGTGACCAAAAATCTGTAAACAATTAATTCCCTATAAAGAGCCATGAGTTCAAAGAAAGGGGGAATCCCTGTGTCCTGGAATCATCAGAAAAGACTCCATAGAAGTGGGCTGTGAGCTGGATCATGAAGCATAAATGGGCTGATAAGTGATGAGAGGGTATTCTAGAAAGTGCGTAGGGGAAGCAAAGGCTCTGAGGTGGGAATGTACATGGTAGGATGGGGTTCAACAAGCACATCAGTGAGCATATGAATCTACGAAAAGAAACAGTGGGTATCAAGGTCATAAATGAAGATTGGGCTCTTCCTACAAGGGTCTGAAATGCTAGTTTGGAAAGTTGAACTGTATTGAAAGATCCCAACAGCCTTATACTTATGGATCTGGGATAGTGATCTCCTACTGAAATGGCTCTTTCTGCTGTGCCAACACACACTTTTGCTGACTGCAGCACAACAAGTGGCCACAGTGATAGATTCTGCCCCACGTTAATTATGACTAACCAAACCTGGGATGATCTCACTTGTATACTTAAATGAACATAAATAGATATTTAGAACAACTTATACTGAGATTCCGGGGGAATAAATGAACGAAATTAAACAGAATTCTATACTGTGAATCAATGCAGATTGAGTAAAAATACAGTGAAGGGAATGTTTCCAGTCAAACCATTTTGAAGACTCATTATTAACTCCTTTAAGTGGATCCTGAGTACTTAGAAAGAACAATTGCACCAAGTTTCCATGGAAAGAACCACAATTTGTGCATAGTGTCTCAAGTCTGTCAAATTAGTCTCAAATAATGATACCTACTGTATGTGAACAATGTTTATTGCTCAGTGGCTACACATAACTTACATATTCTTTAGACTAACAGAGCTTCAAACCATAATTAGCTGCCTTGCCTAATGAGCACATGGAACTTTAGGAAGGTGGTTGAATGAAATCGTCTTCAAAATCCTTAAACAACAATGGAATGTTGGAAATACAAAGAATAGCTATTAGTTCCGCAGGTCTTTGAAACATTTTCCCCTGAACTACAACATTTCTCCAGCCTATCCTGCATCATAAGCTTAAGTAGCAAAATCTTACTTTCCCCACTAATTGAGGCCTCTTTGCCTCAGGGATTTCTCAAGAAAACATAATACAAATGGCAGCAATCTCCTTCAAATCCTTGCCCAATGAATTCTGAGACTTTAAATACAATATAAATCTTGAATGCAAAAACAAGAGAGATAAGTGGGAGGGCTGCATCCAAAGATGGGGGAGGCTGTTAAAGTTAACCAACACTAAGGTTAACTTTCCCTAAAGAATCTTGCTCAGAATTCAGTAAAACTCACGCTTCAGGCACTGGGACCAGACCTGAGCTATCTTCTGCTTCAAGGAGGTTTAAACGTTTCAGGGATAAAATTCAATCTTGAGGAAGGTTAACAAGTATGTTTATATTTACCTTACTATAATTGAAGCTAAATGGCTTAATATATAGGATATATATTGGTTGCATTCTAAGAATCTGCTTCTTTAGAAAAGTAGGGTCACTAATTCTTCTTGGAGAGCTATGCTGAACTAAAGTAACCTCACCATAAACCACTCAAATGTTCAGAATCTCCAATGTCATTTGCTCACAGTATGGGACGGGGGTTGTGGGGAAAGATGTTCCAGGGTGGGTAAAAGCCTGGCCAGGGGGAAATAGGGGACAAACTATTCAAAGAAGTCAAGAAAAGAACCATTAAAGGAAGGAAAGAAATAATGGAATTGGGCCTGACTTTTCTGAAAACTAACAAAGAAGGAAATGAAGTAAATTAAAATTCTTTCATTCTTAAAAACTTAATCAGTGACAAATTACAAGTAAATATATTAGGGCTTCTGCTTTACAGATGACGAAGGCTGACAAAATTTTCAAGGCAAAAGTGCAAAATGAGAAACAGCATGGTATAGTAGAGAGAGTCCCACTAAAGAGTGTACATCTAAAACTCACAGCAAACATCAGACTGGAAGGTGCAATAATGTAAGTGTCCATTAAAGCCAGGAACAAGCCAGAGATTCTCTGACATTCCTAGCACCCAGGGTATTTATGGTCCTAGATAATGGCAATAAAATAAAAAGAAGAAATGTGAAACCTAAAAACTGGAAGGAGACAAAACGATCAGGATTTTCAAAAGATACAATTACTTACCTAAAAAATGCAAGAGATTCAAACTGACAAACTATTAAAAATACTAAGAAAGTTTAGAAAGTTGGACAGTTACAAGATTCATAAAACCAACTGCATTTCAATATAGTAACAACCAGTTAGATTTTTTTTTTTTTTTTTGAGGGTGAGCAGAGGAAGGTTATTGCAGGGCCAAGCAAGGAGAATGGGTGGCTCGTTCTCAAAAACCTGAACTCCAATCAGTTAGAATTTAAAAGAGAAAAAAGATCCTACTGACAACAGTAACACACAAATAACATTATATAGGAATATACCTAACAAAACATGAAATAGCTTTGTGAAGAACATCATAAAACTTTATTAAAGGGCATAGAAGAAGATAGAAATGGAGAGTTGTACCTAATTTACAGATGGGACAATTTAATGCTATGAAATACATCCTCTCTTCAGAAAAACCTATACATTCAGCGCAATCCCTCCAAAAACCAATATTGTTTTTAAATAAAATTTAAGAAATTGATTGCATAATTAGTATGAAAGAACACTGTGTAAGAATGAGAAAAGGCAGTTTTGAAAAAGAATTAAGGGGGAATAAATCTACTAGATTTCCTGTCAAAATATAAAGTTACAGTAACTAAAATAGTATAGTATTGGTGACAGAATAGACAACAGATAGAAGAGATTCCAGAAACAGGCCCATAAATATATGGAACTTCTGTCTATGAGAGAAGTGCCATATCAAATCAGAAGGGGAAAGACATCGATAAATGATTCAGAGACAACTTATGATCATTACGTAAAAATGTGTAGATCCCAACCTTACATGTAAAAAAAAAAAAAAATTCCAGGTCAATTAGAGACCTGAACTAAAGAAAATAAAATTAAAATAATTACAATACTATAGAAGAATATCTTCTTGACTTTCAGCTGAGGAGGGCTTACTTAATATTAGAAAACAAAAAAATAATAGAAAATAGAAAATGGTGCTCATTCTGTGCCTGACACTTTGCATGTATTAACTCATCCACCTCACAACAACCTATGAGGCAGGTATTATTACTATCCTCATTTTACAGCTGAGGAAATGAAGGCATTGAGAGGTTATGTAAGTTGTCTAAGATCTCAGGGTCAGTAAGTGGCAGAGCTGGGATTCAAATCTCAAGTCTCAAGGCCTAAAGCACATCAAAGAACAGACTGATAAATGTGGCCCCATAAAATTCAATCTTTTAAAGACAAAGATATTTTAAGCTAGGGTAAATTGAGAGAAAATATTTGCAGCATGTAACAAAGAATTAGTATCAAGAATATATTTTTAAAAATTTGAAAAAGTCTATAAAAATAGAAAAATGAACAATGGCTACAAATAATTTAGAAAATAAATCAAACTGGCTAATAAATACGTAAAAATATTCATCTCCACTACTAATTGAGAAAATGCAAATTAAAATGTCACTGAAAGGATTTTCTTATTGGACAGAAGAGTAAATAAAAAGGTTTGCTAATACAAGGTGTTGGGAAGAATTAGGAAAATGAGCACTCTTACACTGCTGAGGGAATTATAAATCGGTGTGGCCACTTTGGAGGGCAATTCAGAAATACCAATTAAACTAAAAATGAGAGTAACTCAGGATCCAGACATTTATGCTGTATCATAAATGCTCACTTTATGGAGCACTTACTATGTTCTGAGCCTGTAACTCAGCACCTGATATATATTACCTCATCTAACACTTATAACAACTCTATGATGAGGAGAATGAAGTTCAGATTGTTTAGGTAACTTATCCAAGGTCCCACAGCTAGTAACTCGAGCTGGGATTTAACCAGCAAAATATATTGCTTTGCTGCACACAAGAAGGTCCACCAAGGAACTTGTAATAGTGAAAAATGAAAAAGAGCTTAATGTTGATCAACAGGGGAATAGATGAATATGACATGGCATGTTCATTTCATGAAATTCACAAAGTAGTTAAAAGAATGAGTTAGGTATATATACATCAACACAGACAAATCTCAAAAGGATATTGTTAATACTGTAAGGGTACATATATATAAATATGTATAAAAATAGTCTGCAGGAAGTACACCTGTCACAGTGTTTTCCATTAGGGAAGGGGAGCGGTAGCTAAAAGGAATTTCAGATTTATTTGTAACATTATACATGTTTTTTTAAAGGACAAAGTATTCATATATTATTAATACAACTAAAATATATTATTAAAAAAAAAGTTCACAATTTGGTGCCCAAAAGACTTAGGTTCAGATTTTAGGTTTGCCACTTATTTCCATATTTAGCCAATGAATCAAATGTTGTAAAGAGGTCTAATATAAGGACTTGGGGACGACTTCAGGTTTGATGTCTAGGTGGGCACTGGGGACCATTTCTGAGGGAGTTTCAGTGGCTTAACCAGGGTGGGAAATAGCTATCATAAGACTATAAGTGGTTTATATAGGCAAAACATTCTCTGACATAAATAGTACCAGTGTTTTCTTAGGATAGTCTC
Source organism: Lipotes vexillifer (assembly GCF_000442215.2). Classification (NCBI taxonomy): domain Eukaryota; kingdom Metazoa; phylum Chordata; class Mammalia; order Artiodactyla; family Lipotidae; genus Lipotes; species Lipotes vexillifer. The sequence goes on along the minus strand of NW_006779287.1, from coordinate 716,718 downwards.
TCAAGGCAATAGAAATAAAAACAAAAATAAACAAATGGGATCTAATCAAACTTACAAGCTTTTGCACAGCAAAGAAAACTATAAACAAAACAAAAAGACAATCTACAGAATGGGAGAAAATATTTGCAAATGATGCAACCGACAAGAGCTTAATTTCCAAGATATACAAACAGCTCATACAACTCAACAACAAAAAAACAAACAACCCAAACAAAAAATGGGTGGAAGATCTAAATAGACATTTCTCCAAAAAAGAAATACATATGGCCAACAGGCACAAGAAAAGATGCTCAGCATCACTAATTACTAGAGAAATGCAAATCAAAACTACAATGAGGTATCACCTCACACCAGTCAGAATGGCCATCATTAAAAAGTCTATAAATAACAAATGCTAGAGAGGGTGTGGAGAAAAGGGAACCCTCCTACACTGTTCATGGGAACGTAAGTTGGTGCAGCCACTATGGAAAACAGTATAAAGGTTTCTCAAAAAACTAAAAATAGAATTACCATATGATCCACTCCTGGGCACACATCCAGACAAAACTATAATTCAAAAAGATACATGCACCCTTATGTTCATAGCAGCACTATTCGCAATAGCCAAGACATGAAAACAACATAAATGTCCATTGACAGATGAATGGATAAAGAAGATGTGGTATATATATTCAATGGAATACTACTCAGCCATAAAAAAGAATGAAATAATGCCATTTGCAGCAACATGGTTGGATTTAGACATTATTATACTAAGTGAAGTAAGTCAAAAAGAGAAAGACAAATATCATATGATATCACTAATATGTGGAATCTAAAATATGACACAAATGAACCTATCTACAAAACAGAAACAGACCCACAGACCAAGAGAACAGACTTGTGATTGCCAAGGGGGAGGGGGTGGGGAGGTGAATTGGGAGGTTGGTGTTAGCAGATGCAAACTATTATATATAGAATGGATAAACAACAAGGTCCTACTGTATAGCACAAGGAACTATATTCAATATTCTGAGATAAACCATAATGGAGAAGAATATAAAAAAGAATGTATATATATATATGTATAACTGAATCACTTTGCTATACAGGAGAAATTAACACAACATTGTAAATCAACCATGCTTCAATAAAAATAAATTTAAAAAGAAGATTGTAAGTGGTTTAAAGACAAGGCCATATTTTGTATCATAATAGTAATTAGCTTTTCACACAATAGGCTCACAAGAAATACTTACTGAATTATTAGAGATTTTAGGAGGATGTGTGTTTGTGTGGGAGGGTGAAGGTAGAAGGAGTATCAGGAAGCTGGTATGGACTCTGATACTGACTACCAAGAGGTTAGCCATGAAGAAAAAAGAGAAGGTGTCATTCGTGTGGAAGTGACAGATTGAAGAGAGGTTTGTTTTGCTGCCTTTGTTATATTCTGAATAGGCAGAGGGGGAGGTGGAGAAATGGTGTCAAGTTTTGGAATAGGACACAGGAAATGGGATGAGAGAAGCACACGTGCTGGGTTAAGAGAAGTGACATTTTATTCTGAGAAGGGAGCAAAGGAAAAGAAGATCTGTAAAGAGTTGGTGATGATGGTGATGATCACAATGATAATGACTGACATCACCTTGTAACTTCCCTTGATTCTCTTGGAACACTTCTTAGATACGAATGGTTTAGAGCTTCCCTGAGAATCTTTGATCCTTAAGTGAAGCAGATCCATTAACTCTTCACTGCACTGCATCCTGGAGACTAGGGGTGTGGGTCAGGAGGGATGAAAGGCCACATTCTAATCCTTAGACCCCTTCCCCTTTTTTGTCTAAGGACAGCATTCAGGGCTTAGCTTCATAAACTCAGCACAGGAGGATGATATTTGCTAAGGGCAACAGTATCATTGCTCATTCTGCAAATACTGACAGCGGTGGATAGAAATTCAAACCCAGTTGAGGGCCAAGCCAGGGAACTTTTAGGGCTGTTAAAAACAGCACAGGAGCATGTGCCACACAACTGAAATGGATGTACTCGGATGAGCACAGGTAAAGAAACAGGAAAAACACAGGGAAAGACTTCAGCTTTCATTCTATGAGGTTGGTTTGTTTTTGTTTTTTTAATGAGAGACACTTCACACAATCACATGAGTATACAGTGCAACCATGAGTCCACCATATGCAAGTTCAGCATTCTACCGGAATACACCATTATAAATTTAGTAGAAAATCTAAATGTAAAACTAGTAAAATGTTTATCAAATCTAGCTTTTCTCTAAACCGTATAAGCAGTTCACTGAAACCAGAACAGTGTTTCAAATCAGAGCATACAACTTAAGGTGGAACGATGAGGCAGTAGAGTCAAGGGGGAAGACTCCAGTTACATCTGCTGATTACACTACTCCTTTGAAAAGTGAAGTTGTTTTCAAAATGGATTAAGAACTAACATGTTGGGGCTTCCCTGGTGGTGCAGTGGTTGAGAGTTCGCCTGCCGATGCAGGGGACACGGGTTCGTGCCCCGGTCCGGGAAGATCCCACATGCCGCGGAGCGGCTGGGCCCGTGAGCCGTGGCCGCTGAGCCTGCGCGTCCATAGCCTGTGCTCCGCAACGGGAGAGGCCACAGCAGTGAGGGGCCCGCGTACCGCAAAAAAAAAAAAAAAAAGAATTAACATGTTGAAGTAAGGTTGCGAAAGTCCTACTGGAAAATACCCAAATAATGGGATTGGATGACCTCTCTGCTGAGAGGTAAAGGGGGATAATGGGCAAGATAAACTTCCCCCGACTGATTTAAGCCTAGGTATCTAAGTCTGTACCCTTTTTAGGTACACAGTTGCAGAGGATATTTGCTGGCTGTTTCCTAATTATTCGCCATCCTCCTGCCCTTGTCCTAAAAACACTCAGATTTCCTTTAAGAATCAACCAATCCCCAAATTCTTAGCTGTACTTGGGTTAAATAGAATCCATCTTTAACCCTGGAGTTAGGCTTTGAAGAGCTTAAACACATCTATGAATTCCATACACCCGGCCAAAGCGATAAGTGGACATTTGATACATGCCAGTCCCACTAGAGTAAACCCCAGGACTTTGCTGTGAATGCTGGGACACAGATTCTTTCTTTCCTTGGGATGATATTTGTGAATGATTGGGTCTACAACTACTATAGCCCTTTTTGCTACCACAAGGAGAGTCAGCCTAAGGACAACACCAATAGACTGAGGGAGACAAAATGTAAAGAACTGCAGGAAAACAGAACTGGAGCCCGAGAACACGAACCTCACAGGTAAATAGACCTACCTCTTCAGGTCCATGAGCCAATCAAATTCACCTTTTTTGTTTAAATCAGTTGAGTTGGTGTTTTTTTTAACTGCAACCAAAAGATTCCTAACTGACCATATTCCATTCGTTTGATTAATGGTTTTAAAAATAAATATGGATAGAACACTGAACTACATTTTAGTCTTTGATGGAGAGGCTAATAAACTATCTTTTGTGTAGAGAAAAACTAGTTTCTTACTATAATTGAAATCTTAAAATATATTATTTGCTTAGACCCAAGCGTCCCTTCATTATTTTGGGAACTTCCTAAAATTTATGCCATATGGAATCTGGAGGGGTATGTCTGAATTCTAAATGAAGAGTCTCAACCATTAAAAGCTGCATGAAGCATAAGTAAAACATTTTTGCCAATTTTTTTTTATTTGTATACCCTATTTTAGATCTGGGAATCTGACGCTAAAAATGGTCTCAGATTTAATGCTGATTTGTATTCAATGCCAACAATAAAAAAAAAAAAAAAGAACCCTAGTTAATGTCTTTGGTGTTTTTATTTTAGAGAACTGCTATTTCATAAG
>NW_006779287.1:641987-712879 GCF_000442215.2 Lipotes vexillifer | reverse complement strand
GGTTTCCCCGATTGAATAGAGGCTGGGGTCGGGGAATGGTTTATTCTTTATATGTGAAGAAAAATTTCCACCAATAGTCTGGAAAAAATATGCAACAGTCTTTTCTGCAAGAACTTATGAAAGTAATGAGATTTTTTTTTTCTTCCTTACCTTCTAAGAAATTTACAGTGAACCACATTGTTCTTGTGTAATCTAGTCTTGGGACATATAATTTTAGAAACCAGATGTACCTTTTCGCATGTAAAAATAAAAGTAATTTTGGTGCTTACAATAAATCAATAGCTAAACAGGAGAGCTGTGTTTACTTTAGTCTTGTCTGCTGCCTTGTTCAGCTGCTAGAACAAAATACCTTAATCCAAACTTGACTTCCCAATCATTTCATCGTTATTGCTAGTTCTCGCTGTCTCCCATCTGTGTTCAATCAGGCTGACATCTATTGGTTCAAAGAACTTTACACATATGCTAGCAGACAAAGGATGCCTGGTGCCAGATATCTGCGCTCACCCATAGGTACCTCTGGACTTCTCACCTCATCGTTTTGCAGATATTTTCTCTGACTATATAAGACCTCATTTAATACTTTCTTCCTCAGACAATAGATTTTTCTTCTTGTGGTGGGGCAGTCTAGTAAGCACCTAAACTGGTTGCTTAAAGATCTTCTGGGTAGAGCAGATTTCACCTATGCCCCACTGGGTGGTGTAGCTGGTGCAGTAAACACAAAATCCAGATCCCAGGTATTATGTCCATATTTATTCAATAAAGACTAGGTGGTTTGGGACTATAATAATCAATCTCTTGTTTTCACAAGGTTTTATAAAATGTAAGACCACCTAAACATGGTTTAAGGTCATGCTTTTAAAGTCTAAAACAAAATGTACCACAGAGATTGGGAAGGCTCTTAGTCACGGCTAAAGCTGCTGTGAGAACTCCACCTGATCCACATCCTAGGTGAACACAGGGGTGGGTAGAGTTATCCCATTAACTTCAATTTCTTTTCTGACGTAATTTTCCTTAAAGCTGCATCACCTCCTGCTTACCTTTTTTGTTGTTGTTGTTAATATATTGGAAAATGTCTTTTATTCTTTTTGTTGTTGCTTTTAATATATTGGAAAATCTTTTATTCTTCTTTTTTAAATGTTATTTATTTTTTATACAGCAGGTTCTTATTAGTTATCTATTTTATACATATTAGTGTGTATATGTCAATCCCAATCTCCCAATTCATCCCACCACTGCCACCACCCCCACTGCCTCTTTCCCCCTTTGTGTCCATATGTTTGTCCTCTACATCTGTGTCTCTATTTCTGCTCTGCAAACCGGTTCATCTGTACCGTTTTTCTAGATTCCACATATATGTGTTAATATACGATATTTGTTTTTCTCTTTCTGACTTACTTCACTCTGTATGACAGTCTCTAGATCCATCCAGGTCTCTACAAATGACCCAATTTCGTTCCTTTTCATGGCTGAGTAATATTCCATTGTATATATGTACCACAACTTCTTTATCCATTTGTCTGTTGATGGGCATTTAGGTTGCTTCCATGACCTGGCTATTGTAAATAGTGCTGCAATGAACATTGGGGTGCATGTGTCTTTTTGAATTATGGTTTTCTCTGGGTATATGCCTAGTGGTGGGATTGCTGAGTCATATGGCAACTCTATTTTTAGTTTTTTAAGGAACCTCCATACTGTTCTCCATAGTGGCTGTATCAATTTACATCCCCACCAATGGTGCAAGAGGGTTCCCTTTTCTCCACACCCTCTCTAACATCTGTTTGTAGATTTTCTGATGATGCCCTTTCTAACTGGTGTGAGGTGATACCTCATTATAGTTTTGATTTGCATTTCTCTAATAATTAGTGATGTTGAGCAGCTTTTCATGTGCTTCTTGGCCATCTGTATGTCTTCTTTAGAGAAATGTCTATTTAGGTCTTCTGGCCATTTTTGGATTGGGTTGTTGGTTTTTTTTAATATTGAGCTGCATGAGCTGTTTATATATTTTGGAGATTAATCCTTTGTCCGTTGATTCATTTGCAAATATTTTCTCCCATTCTGAGGGTTGTCTTTTCGTCTTGTCTCTAGTTTCCTTTGCTCTGCAATAGCTTTTAAATTTCATTAGGTCCCATTTGTTTATTTTTGTTTTTATTTCCATTACTCTAGGAGGTGGGTCAAAAAAGATCTTGCTGTGATTTATGTCAAAGAGTGTTCTTCCGATGTTTTCCTCTAAGAGTTTTATAGTGTCTGGTCTTACGTTTAGGCCGGTAATTTCTGGCCTTACACTTAAGTCTTTAATCCATTTTGAGTTTATTTTTGTGTATGGTTTTAGGGAGTATTCTAATTTCATTCTTTTACATGCAGCTGTCCAGTTTTCACAGCACCACTTATTGAAGAGGCTGTCTTTTCTCTTTTGTATATTCTTGCCTCCTTTATCAAAAATAAGGTGAGCATATGTAGGCGTGGGTTTATCTCTGGGCTTTCTATCCTGTTCCAGTGATCTATATTTCTGTTTTTGTGCCAGGCCCATACTGTCTTGATCACTACAGCTTTATAGTATAGTCTGAAGTCAGGGAGTCTGATTCTTCCAGCTCCGTTTTTTTCCCTTCCTGCTTACCTTTTTTAAATGTAGTTTCACAAGGTAAAAATGACATCAAATAAAGAGATTTGAGGATATACAGTTTCTGACAAGACTATTCTTTCCTCCAAGAAACTCAACAATAAATAGGCATTACGGTTAATCATTTTAAATGAAGTCAAGTCTAAAATTTGCTATTTTTATTCCAGACCACAGGCTATACAAACATCTTTCTTCTTTCTTATGTAAGAAAATAAACTTCTTAAATAAGCTATCCTATTTCCCCTGGCAGCTGGGCATAAAATGTGCCATTTAACTAAAGAGTATTTTACCTCTTCCCTTTATCCTGTTCATTTCCAGCAAAATAATGTACATCTTTTACCTTCAGAATAGACTGAATGAGAAAATGCCTCAAACATATGTGGTTAAAGAAGTTTGTTTTCTGAATTAAAAATCCTCAGAATGAGAAACCATTTTCTCAACATGCTAAAAATTTAGTCTTTGAGCATGATCAAGGTGTGTCACTAAGACATAGCAACTTTGGGTCTAAGAATCCTATTTAGGATCTCCTATTTCACAGCCTGTCAGGGCATTTCTATCCTTTCCTAAGGGCATTTCAAAGACATGAGTAAAAGTTTCTTCAATATATAAACCTTAAATATATTTAACCCTGTTAACTTGCAAATATTAGTAGATTAGGACCACCATGACCACCACTACTATTACAACTACGATTCCTGGTTGCTGACAGAAACTGTCAGTTTCCTAGAAAGGAATAAATGCAGTGTTGTGGGGAGGCTTCCCTATTTTTTTTGTTTTCTAATTTCTAAGATTCCTGAGGATTTAAAATGATCTTGTGAGGACGCTGGTAAAACCACAGCTGAAAATCCAGAGAATGAGCATTCTATAAAACCTAAGAACGAAATAATATCAAAAGCTTTAGAAAGCTGTGGATTTTGTTTTTTTAAAGAAGGTGAAAGATGAAAGGAAAACCTGCACAAGTAGCATACCAAGAAACAGATGGTCTTTTTAAAAAATGAACCGAGAGTGTGCCTTCCACAAGCATGCTTCTTAATTGTAGCATACTGAGCACTTTTATGCAGATTATTTCATTGCTAAGCAAACAGCCAAATAAACGGGGTTAGCTCATTGACATTAAATGACATAGTATACTTGGAGCTCATCTACTGTTTAGTCTGTAAACACCTGATATGCAAAATCGTATGAAGAAACTAGTGCCAAGAGGGTTTAAGATTGACCAATGTTCAGTGAAGATTTAAAAGCTTGGCTTTCATTTTGCAAAAGATGCTCCCTTTCATATTTAATCAATGAACTCAGTTCTGTTTCAAGCACTCGATTTAGAATATATGATTTTGTTTCATTTCAAATGAGTTAAAGGAAGCTTAGAAGCTAGGAGGGGGAGGGGGGAGGAAAAAAGTAAGAACTAATGTGAGTTAAACAGAAAATTTCGTAAGAAAATTTCTGAAACAAGTAGATTATCGACTTTACCTCCATTGGACAGACTGAGGAATAATGGTTTAAATGTTTATTTGTATTTAGCACAGGATGGTAGAAACATTAATGACAACCCTCAGCTAAGGTCTTCTCCCTCCTCACTCTGGTTTGCCAGCTTAATGTCCCCTCACTCCTTGCTGAGGAAGCCTTCCAGCAAGGGTAGAGGCAGACCTACTGACACTTAAGAAAGCCAGCTGCTGCGCCAGCTCCTTGATGGGACAAGAGCTGGACCACTGAGGGGCCTGCTCTGAAGAAGAGGAGGCAGATCTCCCTTGTGGGGGTGGGGGGGGGTGGAGGGGTGGGGCTCATGGTGGCAAAGCCAGAAGTCGTTCAGAGTCTGCACATAGCAGCTCTCCAACCTTCTGGGATGGCTGTAACCCAGGCAGGGGCACCTTTAGAGCTGGGAGGGAGCTCTTGGCACATCTACGAGAGTTGCTGAGATTACCGCACCCTGTTACTCAATGCACCAGGTTTTTTCAAGGAATCTGGATCAATATCTTCTCATTAACTTGGGTACTAACTTTCCAAACTGATCTTTTTATTTTTCTGGACAAAAAGCTTTGTGTAGCTTATATGACGTCTTACTTTACTATTGCTCTTACTGATCACAGCAGCCAAGCGAATTCTGAAGACTAAAATTTGGAACAAGAATATGCATAAGTTTGCACTCACATACCTATACTGCTGGTCTGTGTATACATAAAAGACGTACATTGAAATATCTATCTATACAGATCTATATTTAATATATCTATATTTATATTTGAAATAGTCACATTACTGACATATATCTCTGTAAATGATATAAATAAAATCCTAGTGCTCCACTGAGTTATGGAAGGCAAGCTACTTTCATTAGACCTTAAGCTCCTCAAAGATGAGGATGTGCCATGTTCCTTTGTTGATTTCCATGCTTAGCCTTGCTGAGTAACTATTGCAACCAATCTGTGTTCAGCCCTCCTCCGGATTTTGTCTCCCCATCCAGGGAATTCACGCATGAGCTCTTGTTTTTGTTCTTCCTATATTTCAAATTTGACCCTCCCTCTGCTTCCATTACTCATGGACTGTACTTTGGGGGACAGGGGTGCAGTACAGAACCTGAGCATCTGGTAACTTAATTCTCAAGCAGCATCTCTATTTTGTTACACCATAGTACAACTTTGTTTACCTTGCAGCAAATACTACTTGTATCATGTTGTTCTTTTTATATAGAGACACAGATTTTCACTGAGTCAGAAAGAGAAAAAATATGTAGGGTCCTAACTAAATGGAAATTGGATTTCTTGTTTTGGCTACTACATTACAAGTAATCGGGACTATAATGCTGGCAGGCTTGACTCCTCTCTTGCTCTCACATCTATATTTGCTCCATCAGCAAGTCCTGTTGGCTGGTTCCTCTCCATCTGCCCTTGTCTTCCTAGAAACCACTCTCACGAGCAGCCAAAGGGATCCTTTGGAAGCTAATCAGTGCAGGTCCCTCCTCCTTGCAGGAGCCATCATAGAGTCTCACCTCACTCAGAGTAATGTCCTAAAGGCTTTAATGTTCTGGCTCCCTTTACCTCCCGGTCTTATCTGCTTGTGCTTTTGATTTTGCTCACTCCACTCCAGCACACTGCCCTCTTCACTGTTTCACCAACAAACAAATCATCCTCCCATCTCATGGTCTTTGTACCAGAAGTTCCCCTCACCCAGGTATGCTCAATCCTCCCTCTCCCAAATCTTCCTGGCTCACACTCTCACCTCCCTCAGGTCTTTCAGAGTTCGCTTCTCAGTGAGAGGCTACCTTGATCCCCTTGTTAAATGGCACCACTTCCCACCCTCCCTTATCTCCCCTGCCCAGTTCTATTTGTCTCCCTATCACTTATCAGCTGATGCTACTTATTTACTTACACTAGAATGTAAACCCCTGAGGGCAAGAATTTTACCTGTTTTCTTCACTGCTTTATCTCCAGCAAGCCTGGGGTACAATGCTCAATAAATACGTAAAGAATAAATGAATTGAATGATGGCAAAATAGTTCAACCAAGCAAACTCTTAAGATCTAGTTTTATGCCATGGTTGCAGAATGCATACTTAAAACTTAAGCTCAAACAGCCAAGTTATTTAGTTTTGTGACTCTTTCAGTCATTAGATATTTCAAAATGACATATTAGTTCTTTTTTGACCAACTGGCAAATTGAGAACCAAAGTGACTGGGGCTGCTGCATTTATGTCTAAACTGTGGATGTGAATCTTAGTATATGGCCCACAAGTCTCTGCAGCACTGACTTTATCATTTAATCAGCAAAACTCTGGTGGCCAGAAAGGGTTAACAGAATTTTTAGGTGAATATGAATTATTACAGAGGACTGGGACAGCCTAGCTCAATATGAATCTGAGATTTTTTTGGATGGTCAACTTTAGGGGACAATGAAGTGATGTCTGGGACATGAATAAATCCACACCCCAAATTCTGAAGGTAACTTTTGAGAAAATTGAATGACTTCTGCATAACACCTTTTATAAATCTAGCAGAAACCAAATTTACATCAATGCCAAAGGCAGAGTGACACTTTCTCCAGGAAGTGCCTAATCCTGCAATAAACCTGTTGAAGAGACAGGTTTAATGTTCACCAAGGCTAAGTGTTTAAGAGGTCTCCACGGTATAATTTATCACTACTACAAGTTTTTGCTTTCCTTTCAAAGCCGTGAAAATTGCTCCCCAATCCCACTAGGAACTAAGTTGCTCATGTCAGGATCACAGTTTACAATTCGTTTCTATTTTCATAGCACTTGTTTATTCCTTGTTGAAAAAATATATGCTATTATATACACTACAAAGCCACAGGATGTAGTCACATGAAAATTCAAAGGATAAAATATTTAAAAACTAATACTGCTTGACTATAATAAACTGAGTAAAAGCAAGGCAGAATGATTTGAATAGAAGGTTTCAGATTTAAATGGGAATGAGGGAGGTGGTCATTGAATTTTTATTTCCAACCTAGTCAGAAGTTAGTTATCCACACTCTTAGCAAAACCTTACAGTCCATGAGGTTTATCCAGGAATTCTGAAGGCTGAACCTTCCTGAGTTCTTTTCATCACACTAGTTGTAAAAGAAAATGTGTGCTAAATTTACCTGCAACAGCGTTCAAAATTAATGCTGTAGGAATCTAAAGAGAACATTTTTGTATTTACATGCCAAATATATAAAAAGAATAAATAAAGACACAGTTGGCAAAGACTTATTTTCCATTTATTCTCCTTTAAAAACAAACCAATTGTTTAAAATTGTATAAGTCTATATGCACACACATGCTAATTTGATGTCACGGTCCATTTTCAGGGAGACATTCATTTATGACAGTACTGTTTATTAATGGTCACAAGAGGACTGATAAGGCTGAGGAGCTTCTATCATGAATGATAAGCTGAAACCTTTCTCAGATTTCATCTCAGAGCACCCTTTGACAGGGTTTTAGTGTAAAGTGTTAGGAGGAGATTTGGTACTAGTTTTTGAAAATCCTAAACATTTACCCCCAACATTTTTTTATTTATTTTTTTTTGCGGTACGCGGACCTCTCACTGTTATGGCCTCTCCAGTTGTGGAGCACAGGTTCCGGACGCGCAGGCTCAGCGGCCATGGCTCACGGGCCCAGCTGCTCCGCGGCATGTGGGATCCTCCCGGACCAGGGCACGAACCCGTGTCCCCTGCACCGGCAGATGGACTTTCAACCACTGCGCCACCAGGGAAGCCCCCTCCCTCCACCTCTTGCTTTCCAGGGAAGATAAAGGCACATAACTCAAACCTGATTTGGCTCAGATTTACTGAGTCCTGATTCAATTCAATTTCAATATCTATGGAGCACCTGCTGAATACAAAGCTCACATTTCCTGTGACCACACAGGTAGGACTGCTGGGAACCTAAACCTTGTGGCAGAGACGTGGGCATCACCAGGCAGATTCTGAGCAAGGATGCCTGAGCTGGCTTTCTTACAAGGTACCAAAGGATGGCAGAAGTCAGAGAGAGGCCAATAAGATGTGTTTTCCCTCAGTGTATGGAACATTTTATTTTCAAAATGGATTGAGGTCAGACAGAAATACCACAAGGCACGCTGAATCTCTGAACGTGGAAGGTTTGCAATGTGTGCTGTGGGCACTAGAGTCACTAATATGTATGGAAGTCCTCAGGACTATCTCACCATGTAATATATTACAGCATCTAAAAAATCAATGTCCTAGGGCACAGAAAGATGAATACAGAGCTTTTCAATTATCTTTTTTTTTCCTAAAAATATTTCTCCCTTCAAACAGATTCAAAAGGCAATATGATACTGTTTTCATTTTGGTTAAGAAGATGTTGAGTTTATGCAAGGATCTCAACTGCTGCAATCCCACTGGGTAATGACCCACTGGGCAAAAGCTGTATAGACCCTGAAAACACAGTAGGTTAATAAAACTCTCCCTAAGAGCTCAATGAATGAGGATGAGGCATCTTCAGTAAATTGACTTATCTGTTTAACAGTCTAGCTGCACCCAACTTCTTTAAGACTGATCCTTTTTTTTTTTTAAACCAATGTCTTCTGTCAGTTACGTACGTGGATCACAGTATTGTTTCAAAATAAAATTTCCTGTCAAACTCACATCTTGGGAAATATAACAGAAGCAATCCTAAAAGCCCAGCTTCTTCATATTCAGTCAAATAAAAAACCAGAGTGAGTTTGGCAGAAACTGAACTTTCAATCTCAGTTACCTGAAGGCGCAAGGTCATCTGCCACCTTTGAAAAAATAGGCCTGCACACAAATGATGCAATATCAAAAATAGCCTTGGAGACTTCCCAATTTCTCGGAGGGTGGGGGTATGTGGCAGAGAGGAATATTCTGGTGGGACACAGAGCATTTATCCTGTGTTTCAGAACATCTGTATTCTATCTAGTACCCAAGCACTCCCTACTAGTGTTAATAATGTGTGCAGAGAAGGCTTGGTGGGTTTGTTATAGTGGAAAAGCCCTTTTCCAAACCAAATTTTACAAGAGAAGTCAATGAATAATGAAGTCAAAAGCAGAGTGCCTCCGTAGCAATGGGTACGCAAGTGTGTTGGGGGTGAGAGGAGCAGGAAGGAATGAGGCTGGAGTCTAAATGGTTTGATAAATATTTGTTAAAAAGAATAAATGACCTACCATTTCAGGACAGACTGGACTGCTGTGAACTCCCATGGTATGTTTACCTTAAATACACCCAGCTTGTGCTTTCCCCTGGTGGCCTATAATGGCATTTTCATCTTTGTCCTGGTCTTGGTAAATAGGCCCCTGCAACCAGGGAATGGCTCGACTGTTTGAGCCATGAGAAAGTGGAGATTTATTGAGCCTTTGATTCCTCCTGTTTCTTCGCTGATTCATGTCATCTTAACTTCCAGGTACTTCCCAATTATATTTCCACAGCTGCCTGGCACACTGGCCAAGAGTGCTCCTGGCCATCCTCCAAAACCCTGCACCTAGTGTTCCCTTGTCAGAAAATCCACGGTCAATAGCTCAGCATTCTACTCCTGAGAGGATGCCTCTTTTTCAGACCTTTATATTATTGCTGCAGTGAAAGAAAATACCTCTTTTTAAGCTGGAAAGAGTTAAAGTTTTTTCCTATAAACCTAAGGCACTTGATATGCTACACTGATTTTCAAGGACACAGGATTCTTAATATCCATTCTTTCTTGAGTCATTCAACAAAAATTTATTGAGCGCCTACTCTGTGGGAAGCACTGTCCTTGACATTGGGGTATAACAATGAATAAGACAGATCAATTCTCTTCCTCCATGGTGGTAACGTTCCAGTGGGAGAAGTCAAACAAACATACACATAAAGGAACAAGAATAAATAAAGAACACAAGATAGTGATGAATGTGCTGAAGAAATATAACAGGGTGAGGTGATGAACTGAGTGGCCGGGACAAAGGGCTATTTCAGATGGGATAACCAGAGAAGTTCCACCTGAGGAGGTAACATCTGAGTCAGTGAGACTCGACTTTTGAGAGAGTGTTCCTTTGAGACTTCAGTTTGTATGTAGCTTTCACCAGAAAATATCAAAAATATGAAGGAAGTACATAAAAGATCTTTCCATTTGTCTGCATTTATGTGGTTTAGGTTCCACTAAAAGCTTAGCTTCAGAGCAGAGAGCCACATACATTTCTAATCGGGTACAAGGAGTCTTATTAGAAAAATATTTATTACATGTAACTGGGTAAAATACTCCAGATGGCATCCGGGCATTTGCATAGCACTTCATGTCAAATTAATAATCATTAATTAAGGGTTAGAGTATTCAGAATAAGCTGGCTTGAAAGAAAATAAATAAGTAGTCAGACTAGGACTTAACCCTCTATAAAACTTTCAAGCAGATAAGGTTGGGCCTTGAGGTTGCTCTAGTCTCCTTCTAGAATTCTCTTTTTATCACATTCACCACCAATGTATCTGGAGTCCATGTACTTTACAGTTTAGCAATTCTGGATTTAACAAATAATCAAAAGGATCTGCCCGGAAAAGAATCTGAGGAACCCTCATTTTAACCTAAAAGCAATATCACCAGATGATCTGTTTTAAATTGAGTAAACCATCCATCACAAAATTCTTGAAATCAATCTAGGAATTCAACAAAACTCCTTGTGCCTAATAACACCTTGCTTAGCTGCAGAGGAAAGCTTACGAAGATAATAAGTGAAATACAGCAATTCTGAAATCTTTGCATTTTCTGATTTGTGTTATAGTATAATACAATGAAAGAATTGCTTTTGACCCTGTCAAGTGGAACCTCAAGGACAAAGATTTTACTGTTTCTTTTCCTGGAAAATTGATGTAAAGATTCAATTTACTGTGGAGTGTCCAAGTGCTTCAGCAACTAAGGGGGGAAAAAAAGATTGAGTTTTCATATGGATTTTATGTAATTAAGTTCTAATTTGATAAAAGAGCTGATCAAAAAGTGGTGACCATTCTAAAATGTTCCCCAGAGCCGAACAATTACCTGTAATGCTTTTAGAAGGAAAAATTCTCAAGTAAATTTCCTTTATGTTATTCAGGTGTTGTGTTTCCATACTAATGTTCTCACCTTTATTTAAAAATATATACATGTAAATCTAGCATTTGTACACTCCTCTTATGTTTCTATATATTTTGAGCTTGCCACATTCAGCCTCATGTTGTAGCTTTTGGGTGAGGATCTATGTAGCCGATGCTATGGGTGCCCTCCCATATCCCTCTATAATTACTGTTTCTGAAAAGGCCAACAGTTTCCCATTGCAAGCGCCTGTGACTCCACTGAGAGCGCTCTCTGGGCCCAGAGCAGGCCTGGGCAGCACATGAGGCTGGTTGGAAATGCCACGGAATTATCTCCCCAGAAGCAGCCCTTGGCTAACAACATAAAGTCAATGGTTGATAAATATCCCATTTTCTTTTCTCCTTGGGGAGACATGTTCTATGTCAACTTCTTGAGCCCCTGAAGTGGGACTGAGCCCCAGTTGCCCACTGAAGTAATGTGTTCATAAATGTGCCCTCTCGTGGCTTTCTTTTCCTGCCCATTTTCCATCCCCAACCCTTATAACTGCTCCTTGAGATAGCCTCCTAAATACTTGCATTCAAATCCTTGCCTCAGAGTCTACTCTCAGGAATTAAAACCTAAAGTAATCTACATCTCAAATATGCAAAGAGACTATTAATAATAAAAGGATAGGTCCAGTCCGAACCTTCTTCTGATTTCTTATAACACGTTACTCAGTGCTTTGTACACAAAATGTGGCATTAATAATGATGAGGAAAGCATGTAACATCGTCTGAGCATGTCCTCTACGTCAGGCACTGTGCCCTATTCTATACCCTATTGACTCTCCCCACAGCCTTGTGAGGTAGGTACTATGGAAGGTACAGCCTTTTTTCACCATTCACTGTTCACAAGAAGTACTAAAATGTTCCTAATTTATTTTGAAGCAGAATTAAATACTACCACTACAATCCCCTCTACCTGCCTCCCTCCATATTATTACCTATTTAATGATAATAATAATAATAATAATAATAATAAAGGAGATACATTTACTTTTTTTATCTAGCACAGACTGGCTAGTTATTATGCCATCCTAACTTCACTGTTAAGCCTCAGCTCCTAGAAGAGTACCTAAAACATATCAGGCACTCATTAAATACCTATTGCATAAATCCAATTTTACAGATGATGTAATAGTGACTTAGAAAGGTAAGTAACTTCCCAATGGTTCTGCTGTAAATGGTAGAGCTGATTCCAGAGTTCAAGCTCTTAATCCCGCACTACACTAGAAGATGATCTACATGAGGAGGAGGCGTGGGGAGTCCACTTAATATTTATTTGTTCTGGGCTTGCAGAGAGACTAAGAGATCTGAGGGGTTGCTAACATATTTGTTGTCACACCAAAAAAAAAAAAAAAAAAAACTCTGCATTACTGCATCTTCATTTACTGATGATACCAGTCATAATTCTTCTGGCTACCTGCATCCCTGCCTGCTCTTTCTCCTTGCATCTCCTGAATAAGTAAATTCATGTGTCTGCCTTGCGTTTGATGAGACTATTCCAATGTTTAATTTGGTGATTAATGTGTGTCGTGATCTATGGTAAATGTCCTACTTGTCTAACAGTCATTTCTCAGGTCAAAGGAAGCAGAATAACTAGCCTGTCCGTGCTATGTAAAGAAGTAAATGTCTCTCCTTTATTATCATGAGGGAGGCAGGTAGATGAGGTAGTGGTGGCAATTTTTTTCCACTTCAAAATAAATTAGGAACATTTAGTACTTTAAGAAAAAAAGTTTTTCTCAGTTACTAATGTACATTTTTGAGCTACCAATACCTACCTTCTCCAATAAGTTAATGGAGAACTGGAAACCTATCTATTTTTGTTGGACTACTGACTTGAATTTTGTTTAAAAACAAAGCACAATAAAATTACTGATGAAACACTGAAAGAAAATAAAGCAAGAAATGATGTATCTAAAAACAATAATTGTAAATTACACAGGTGGATAAGCAATTTAAAAAATAAGCTAAACTTTGTCATCTACAGAATGGGTGTTTAGTGGTTATTAAAAATGATGTCTTTAAAGTCCACCGACTTTTAATAAAAAAACACCAAATAGAAAAACAAATGCTAAGCCAATTTCTCTTCAAATATTTAAAATGTTAAACGTTCATCTATTTTGGTGAATTAGCCATGACAGAGTGAAATGTTGTAAATAATAAACAGCCTCTAATAATAACTGTAACTACATTACATAATAGCAGTATTTAAATAACGGTTCAGAGTCACTTCGCATGCTGTCAGTAATTAGCCACGTGAGGAAAAAATGCAATGGTAACTCCTACTCCAGAGTTATGTTACCCAAGATTTTGTAGAAAAGCAAGCGAGTACTTAAGACTCTAGAAAGCTTTAAAGTCTTTGATTCTTGAGCATCCCATCTGCCCAAGAGCTAAGAACAATCACTTCCTTTTATATAAAAGATTATGAGCCAAATGTGAAAACTGAAACATACAGCAAAGAATTTTTCCAGTTAATCAGCTCTCATAAGACTTTAACTATAAACACATAATGATTCTCTAGTAAATAAAGCTGGATATAAAAGAGCATATTATCTATTACAAGGTTATGTTTTTCACTAACACAGTAATTTTCTTCTAAAGAAAAGATTCTATAATTTCAAAGAAGTATACTTTAGGGGGAGGGAAAAAACACTCAGTTTTAAAAAATATTATGGTAATAAATTGACACCCAACATAACAAACTCCTTTTCTTGGCACATGATGATTGGTATTCTACATGTATTCCAAGAAGCTAAGGAGCAAGCATAAAAGAGATTGCACATGACCTCTTTTCATATCATGTTAGCAATCACTCTTTTCAATTCACCTGTTCTTATAACTGACCTCATTTGGCATGTAGATATTAAACATCCAAATATTTTAAGGATGGCAGATGATATTATAAAATGATTAATTTCTTACCATTCATCTACAGAGGCTTTAAAAATATTAAGGCTACCCTGGGAAAAGAGGTTCTTGGGTAGCTCCTCTCAACCGTAACAAAAGAAATTCTAAATAATAATTAATATGAGAAAATATGATTGCCCTTTGAGCACTGGTGAAGGAAACGTGGATATATCTCAAAATCTGGTAAAGAGAAGCAGCATGTAGAAACACATAAAGAGAAAATAGGGCTCCTATGGGGCCTGCTCAAGCTCTAAGGAAAGCTTTTCACGAAGATTAAAGAGGCAGTGGGAAAAAAAGCCTTTGACTAGCTTTGGAGGAAAATACATATACAGTAGCAATCCATCACACCTTTAGTTGTGAAACATTTATTCTTTTAAACCTTTATTTACTTAAGAGAGTTCTGCTCTAGGATTTGTTCTAAGAGACAAAAAGCTGCTTTGATTTTTTTGTAAGTCAGCAAAGATGACCTCTCCAAAATAATTCCTAGATATTCCTTTTGAAGAGGCTATACTGCATTTAGAAATATTACATTTTAATTTTACATACAGAAAAGGATATAGCTTTTTTAATTTTACATACAACAATGACTACTACCTCTAAATGACCTTATATATTCAGATTTAAGGAAGGCATGTAGCTTGCACACTTAGTTCACTGATCAATAGCTTCAGATTTTTATTTTATGGGAAGGACAGGAATCTGAAGATAAAGAGGTAGTGGTTTTAGCAGGATTCATTCCTAACATATTATTACTATAAGAGCAAAATGATGTATCCCTAATCTTCCCAGTAAGGGTCTTTCATCTGTTATGTAGTTGTGGGCCTGCCTATGATTATACAATCATCACTATAAGTGTATGCAGCCATTTGTAGAAAATATGCTCTTAAAACAGAAGTTATGTATTTCCTAATTACCTCTCTGGAAGGAGAATTTATTGCTAAAGCAGATTTTTTTTTTTTTCAAACATACACGACGCTAGAAAAAAGAAAACAATCTCCTTGTACAGGACTGAACGATCTAAGGCTCTCCGTCTCTGCACCGCCATTTTACCATTTACCTTTCTTTACATAGTTCAGTAGAGGGGAAATAACACAAGGCAATGAAAGGCAAAATCTCTCTCTACCTCAAAGGAACTTGCCATATTGGTGGTGAAAAGAAACTCACCGTCAATACTGGAAACTGTTCAGACTAAACAGTTACAATAGGGAAAGTCTTCAGAGAAAAATTCATTTTTAAATGGCTTGTCCTTTTATTTCCTTTGGGGTAGGGTGGAGAATATGGAGCCAAGTAATTTTGAAAGCCTAAATCTAATTATTCTGTGGTTTCCAATTTTTCCTGATGCTTCTTTTCCTTCTCTAGTCTCATTACTTAAAATGAGCCACATTTGTTTGGCATTACTAGAGCTGATAAATTAACCTAAATGCTCTAAAATTACTTTTACTACTACTTAGTGGAAAAACATATTAAATTATTATAAAAACAATATTTAACTATGATACGGTATATAAGTATATAAGTGTATGCTGGTAAAAGTAAAAATATTTTAAATATTTTTTCCTGATTTTTAGTTTCTAAATGCTTCAGCAGATTTTCTTGGATTTTACTCTCAATCTAAAATGTTGATTTATTTACAAAACATAAATAGACTCACAGACATAGAAAACAAACATGGGTACTAAAGGGGAAAAGAAAGTGTGGGGGGGTATAAATTAGGAGTTTGGGATTAATATATACACACTACTATATATAAAAGATAACCAGTGATGACCTACTGCATAGCACAGGGAGCTATACTCAGTATCTTGTAATAAATCTATAAGGGAAAAGAATCTGAAATATATATACGTATATATATGTATATATATTACTGAATCACTTTGCCATATACCTGAAATTAACACATTGTAAATCAACTATACTTTAATAAAAAAGAAAATTTTAAAATAAAAAAATAAAATGTTGATTTATTGACAATCTGAACATGGTCTAAAAGTCAAAAATACGAGTTGTAATCAGATATCTGTGAAACACAATGGTTCCAAGAAACATTTTCCAATATAATTATAGGACCCCACAATGCTTACAGATCTTTGTGGGACGAATCAAAGAGAGAAAGGCTGTAGGAAAGCGACTTGTTCCATCTTCTCCCACATCTGTGTATACAAAGGCAAAACATTTCTGTGGTGACCACCCTAAAGAGGACAAAGTCTAGGGTGAAGAAAGGATGGGAGCTAGCAACTGTGAAATTTTTATCCCCTTTTTGCTTACATTTCTACATCTACAAAGTCTGGATTTACATATATTCTTCCTGAAAATAATGCTCTAATAACTTCATGTAAATTCCAGAAGAAAATGCAATCCATCAGCAAAGTCTGTTTATTCTACCGCCAAAATATACCTTGAATCTGTTCACTTTTGTCCATCTCCATGGTCACCATCATTTGTCCTTGGACCACAGCAATAGTCATCTTTCCACCACAGTGCCCCAACCCCCAATCCATTCTGTACACAGCAGCCAAAGTAAATTTTAAAAACATATTTCTGATCACATTTCTCTGCCTAATACTCTTTAATGGCTTCCCATTGCATTTGGAATAAAAGCTAAGTTCATTGCCTACACAAAACAGTCTACCTGTCTATCTGACTTCTTGTGTATTCACCCTGTCATTCAGGTTGTACTGGTCTTCCTTCAACTCATCAGACTTTCCCTGTGCAGGGCCTTTGTGTCTGTCGTTTGCTCAGTTTCTTGATCCAACTCTTCTTGTGCCTGGCTCCTTCTCATCTCTCAGGTTGGGGCCGAGATATTTCCTTCTAGGGGTAGCCTTCTCTGCTAATTGTGTGTAGAGTTGGACCCCTGCTCTGTTCTGCACTTTTCTGTCATAGAATCTTGTAAATTTCCTTAAGAATTGTTTTATAACTTGGTTTGTTCATGTTTTCATGGACTACTCTCCAACTGGTATACAAACCCCAAGTGGTAGGAGTGATTACATGTGCTCATTCTAGGCTGCAGCCCCACGGCCTAGGACAGTGCCTGGCACTGTCACTTAATAAGCATTTGTTAAATGAATAAACACAAAAGAAGGAAGTGAATAGGAAATCTAGCAGCATCCTAACGTTCTTTTATATTTCAATGCATGGTATTACCTATTTATATACAATTATGTCCTATAGTACAAACAGTTACTGCATGCTTATCTATGAAAGGTGACTGATTTATAAAATGAGTACCTTATTAATAAATTCTGGAAAGCTATATCCTTTTCAGGGGGCTTTATTTATACTGGTTTGTCAATGTTTTCTACCTTGACATTTTCAAGTGTTTTCAAGACTGTACAAGCATCCTTTGCAGTTTAGCTCTATTTATCATTTTGTAGTGCTGGGTAAAAAGTAAATAAGGACATTTTTCCTTGGGGCTATATATACAGTCTTTGTGAACAACGACTTTTGGCTGAGCTGAGCAGTTGGTAGAACTGAGCAGAACAGTAAAACCCAGCACTACGAGGCAGTAGCGCTGGCCTCAAGTAGTCACTTGATATTGCTTTTGCTGTGAAATATCTAAGAAGCCAAGACCTCTTTAGCATTTTTGAGCTATCTTTTTAATTGAGTAACTTAAATAGGTATCTTTCTATTTTACTGCATGGCAGATTTATTCCTACTCCATGCAAACATGACTTCATTCTGACATTTCTACTTCAAAACAGACAATCTCTAGAACAGTATATGTTTAATTAATTTCTGTTAAAACTTAAAGGCACCAATGGCATGGAATTTCAGATAAATACTTATCCATGTCTCACTCCATGATAGGTCATATGTTCGCATTTTACATACATTAGAAACATAAATTTAAATAAAGTATCTATCAATGCCAATTCTATTAGAATAATTATCACTCAGTGTTATACTTATTTCTTTTGAGGTCCAGCTTCTTGATATACAGGTGCCTCTCAAATTAATGAGCCTCAGAATCACTGGATAAGTTATTCAAAAGTGCAGATTCCTGATCCTATCTTCAGATTATGGTGCTAAAGGTCTGAGGTGGGGTCCAGGAATCTGCATTTTTAACAAATTCTGCAGGTGATTTGGATACTGATGGAAAGGGGCACACATGCTGAAAGTCACTAGTCCAGTCTTTTCTCCTTAGCAGAAGGGCTTTTATTTTGCACTTTTTAATGTCTCCATCAGCACTTTGCACATCACCTGGCATCTTGTAAGCATCAATACATTTTTACTGAATGTTCATGAGAATAGAAGGTTTTATGACTTTATGAAACATCTAATGGAATATTCTCATTGGTGTATCTTTTGAATAGTAAAATTAGCTAATACTAGTTTTTTTTTAAAAAAGGACTACATTTAAGGAATATGTTTATGTTTAAAACTTTCTGTGAATACCATGAAATTGGATATTTTAATGACTTCCACGTGGCTAGCAGCAGGTGGAATTACTGTGAAGAACAGAAAAGAACTCTTTACTACTTGATCTATTTTATTCAGTTCCATTACATGGTTTGAAATAAAGTGCGACTGTTGTCTACTGAACTCTCAGCACCAAATGTATTTAATAAAACAAATTTGATTTGTTTTATTAATATTGTCATATCTCAAATCATTGAACTAAGTCTCTTTTTTCTTATACATGGTAATAGATTTTTAAAGATCAAAGACAATCTTAAAATATTTGAATTGAACATGATTTATTTCAAAATAAGAGATATCTATTAAAATAAATTTAAAGAGAAACTGGAAAGAATACCAGAAGGAAGGGGAGGGACTCATAAACTATCTCTAAAACAGCATTTACAATCCAAGTTACTTCTAAGCCTGAAAACTATCACCACCAAAAGCAAGAAGCATGCTCAGGAATATACAGAATGTCTAGTTCAATGTGGATTGTGGATATAAACTAGGAATTCTAGGAGCTGAGTGTAAGGTTATGGGTATTATAAAAACTGAAAATGGAGATAAAAGTTTGAAGAGGAAAAACTGAATGGTATCAGAAGACAGGAGGAGGCAGCAGTAAAGGAAGGACAGGATTTAGAATTAGAAGATAAGAGTTCAAGGAACAGCAACGTGACCCTAGCCAAGTCACTTTAAAGACGTCTCGGGGACTTTCCTCATGGTCCCGTGGTAAAGAATCTGCCTTCCAATGCAGGGGATGAGGGTTCCATCCCTGGTCAGGGAACTAAGATCCCACATGCCGTGGGGCAACTAAGCCCGTGCACCACAACTACTGAGCTCGCACGCCTCAACTAGAGCCCATGTGCCGCAAACTACAGAGCCCAGCGCCCTGGAGCCTGTGTGCCACAACTAGAGAAGAGAAAACCCACACGCCACAACTAGAGAGAAGCCTGCATGCTGCAACGGAAGATGCCACGTCCTGCAACTAAGGCCCGACACAGCCAAAAAAATAAGTAAAATAAATAAATAAATTTTAAAAAAAGGAGTCTCAGTTTTTTTATTTGAGGGACGAAATGGTACTGAATTTCTTACTGGCTTATTCTGGGGACCCACCATGATTTATGTTATGGGTGCCTTGTAAATGGCTGTCTTTTATTATTGGCTTACCATTACAGAGGCACAGAAATAGGATCAATGGGTAAAGAATGAGATGGGACTTGGAAGATATCTACATTTGCCATTTTATCCAATTTCATCAGTTTGCACAAAACTCACCCTCTCACCGATCACTCCATACACAGCCTGGGAAGATGCATCACAACTATTGACTTACCAATGATAAACAGTCACTTAAACTACACCTAACATAATGTGACTTAATAGGCTTCTCAAGTGTTCTTTACATCAGGTTAATTAGAACTCAAAGAAACAGAAAATCTAAATCCCTTATTTTCCTAATTATTTCAAATATATAAGGAATCTGTGGTAGGTATATAGACTTTAAACAATACCCCATCCCCCAGACAGGGTTACAGTATAGTCACTGACATGTATCCAATTCTATTTTCTTACTTGTTACCAATTTGCCTTTGATTCTGCTTGTGGGTTTTCATCTTGACTTGCTATTCCTCCTTTTGCAAAGTGTGGGGTAGTGTTAAAAGTTAAAAATCTGTGATATATTTCAGGACACATTTCTCCCTAACGGTCTGACTTTGACCATTACATTTATTTTCATTCGAGAAACTCTAAGAAAAACAGATGGGGACTGGAGGAGAGAAAGAAAGGATGTGAACTCTTATCCCACATAGCTTTATACCAGGACTACATAAAGGAAGAGGTCTGGATCCTTAGGATGCGATAAGGACTGTGGCTGCTCTCGAACACAAGGGACTGTGACTGTGCTTCCATGTAACATGGACTTGAGGGATGTGAGCACGGCCTGCCTTTTGACATCACAAGTGCTACGTTGTGAGACCTGAAAAATTGCATATTCCTTTGTGGTACCTGAAATTCTTCTCCCTGTAATTGACTTAGATTTGCTTTACCTCTTTTACTTGCCATGACAAATCTAGGCTTTGGGAAAAGAATTATTTCCATGGTAGAATAATAATCATCTAAAAGTGAAGTTTGAGCAAGAATGCTATTTCAAATGACATATTTGACTACATATGTTGCACTGCAGATTTCAAAGAGAACAAGTCTAGTTAAATCACTTTTTCACTATCATCCAATATTAAATGAGCATTTTAACATAAACTAAATGAATCTTTTTCTTAATTTCAAAATAGTCAATATGACAGAATAAGCAGACATTTTTTTTTGGGGGGGGGTATGCGGGCCTCCCACTGCTGTGGCCCCTCCCGCCGTGGAGCACAGGCTCCGGACGCGCAGGCCGAGCGGCCATGGCTCATGGGCCCAGCTGCTCCGCGGCACGCAGGACCCCTCCGGACCGGGGCACGAGCCCGCGTCCCCCGCATCGGCAGGCAGACTCCCAACCATTGCGCCACCAGGGAAGCCCTCAGACATGATATTTTGATATTCAAAAAATACTTTTAAATTACTATCCCTACGTTAAAGTTATTGAAAAGTTCAGTTAAGCCTTAAACCTTTTTGAAGCAGGTTAACTTTGCCAAAGATGTTTGTTTTCTTTTTGAAACTAGGTACATACAATGTTAAAGGCTGTTTTCTAACTTTCTTTCCTATTTTGTTTTCTTAATTTCATTTTCTTCTCATTCTTTCACTACACACTCTTTAACTGCAGACTGGCTCTAGTTACCATATCTGAAATGTAGCCTCTGGTGTCCTTATTGGGGGTAGGTGGAGAGGGGAATCGCAGCCATTGCTATGACTGCATTTCAGACAGACTCCTGACTTTAGGAGTCTTAAAAGCTGGAATCTCTTACTATGTACTGTATTTCCTACAAAAGTATGAAAAGGCATTTTGAACTACTTATACACATTTTATCACATACTTCAATGTACTTTGTAAAGTACATAAAGTCATGTTAAAAAGTTAGGTGCCAGATGTTGGCCTAAAACATAGTACTGGCATGATTGGAAATAAAATGTGTTCTGAAAGCGTGGGCGTCAAGTCAGGTGGTCTTCGAAATTTATTCCAAGGAGGTTATCATTGTCATTTGTCTACAGAAAAGAATGGTCAGTAGATCAACAAGATGTCTTTTGTTTTATGGTGCTTTGTTCACACAAGGTGCTGCTGAATAAAAAGTGGTATCTTATATATTACTTACATGTCTATTTCCTTACAGAAGATGCAAAGCGTGCCTAGATTAGTCTCTTTGTTTGCTATGTATGAAGAGCAGCCTTCAAAAATCAAGGACTTTTAAGAATTGATTTGAAAGTAATTGCTGTCCCTTTTACATTGGCAGAAGACCGTAGCAAAGGTATATAAATATTACTGACTCGCCTCAGCTTTCGTGTAAAAACCAAACTAAAGCAAACAAAACAATGCTCTTGATTCTCAGAAGAGGCATATATACACACACATCTCTCTCTACACACACACACACACACACACACACACACACACACACACACACAACCCCTCACAACCCCTCATCTCAAAATATTGTACAACATCTTTTTCAAAAAGTGTTGTCAGTGCTAACAGAATACTTACCACAGTGATTGTCAGGGATCTTTAAGAGAAAGAAGGTGAATGTGCTCTCATGGTTTGCCTTAAAAACAGTTTATACTCTAGTGCTTTAGAAGGAATGATAAAATAAAAGGTGTATCAAATAGAATAACATACACCATTTTTTTCTTTGACACTTTTGCAAGATATAAACGTGTAAGTTGGCATAAAGGGCCATTTTCCATTTATTAAGTCAAAGAAGAACATTAGGTAACACACCTGAACTGAAATGCCAGCACCAGTTTATCCAATACGTTCACAAGACCTCATTCTGCAAATCAGACTGAACAGGGGAAGAAGCAATGGAGGGGAACCTGAGATTGTAGCAACCATGGGGGGCGGGGGAGATGCAGGGCACGACATGCCACCTGATAAGCAATTAGGAAAACTGTTTGCAAGCTCAAGAAATCCTGGAGAATTTGGGGTTGTAGATAGCACTATAGTTAAGAGTCAAGTAACACACAGAAACTTAATTGGGAATTCTCTTTTGAACTTATAACAGTCATAATATTAACACCCATATATTAATAATACTATAGTTCATACCAGCCACTTTGCTGTATGCCATCTGCTCCAAAAAAGTCTTATATCTTTACGTTATTACTATAAGCATGAAAGCTGTTTTTAAAGTTGCACTGATATTTTCCTTTTAGTTTGCATTAATGGCACTATTGGATGAGTTTGAAACTGAACTTGATTTTTCAAATGCAGTATTTTATAATTTCTCATTAAGGCATTCTGTAGCTTCAATGTTTATGTAACTGTCTATTTTACACTCTTAAATTTGTTCAAATTCTTAATACTGAAAAAGTCAAAGTATAAATTCTTTCCTAAGATTTGTTTTACATTGCGAGATTATTCAACTTATTGTTGAATGGGGTCAAAGAAGCTTGTAAGTCACTTAATTTACCATCTATTTCTTCTAAAATTATTCCCAGAGGCTCTGAATCCTCTTAAGTCTGTTGCTTTTCTTTTGCCTTCTGGCTAACTATTCCTCCTCCCCTTGTGCCACCTTCTACCTTGGAAGATCTAACAAGTATTCTTTTGTCCTACTTTCTTGTATTCGGAACTATTGATGACTTTACATTAGAAGGCTGACTGATGTGTTACACAAAGGCCCCTATGTAGGTGAAGTCTGAAGATGTGCTAAGCAGCCCATTATTTTCACAGTACAGTGATCTGCTTGTGGAATTTTCTGAAAACATTTCCAAGGGACAAGACATCAGAGCCTCCATTCCTGTTTTGCATTGACTTTTGACCTAACATTGGACCAGTAAATCCCATGTGTAAATAGGAGGCTGGGTGGCAAGGCCACTTTCCTAAATATTTACAGTGGTAAACTCTCCAGGTTATAAATTACAAGAGAGACAAGATGATCACCTTTACCCACCATGAACTTGTATTTAACACTTATTTTTGTATTATATTAAGCAGGCTAGCGGAAGTTTAGCAGTATACAGAAACTCAAAGAGAAACAAAAATTAGATTAAATAATTCATCATTTCAAATAACCATGGATAAGAAAGACAGCTGAGAAAAAAACAAAACAGCCAATGTTAGCATAGGAAAATGTTTCTTAAATTTAAAAAAGCAAGATAAAACTTGGGTAACAAATAAGCAAAAATGCCATGTTCTCATTTATAAACATAAAAGGGTGTGAATTAACTTAGTGATTAAAAAAACATTATACAATGTATGTGAAACATCCAATAATCGTCTGAACGTAAATAGGCTGAGATGCTCAGTCACCAATTGGTGAAGCAGGGATGCAAATCACCCCATCTTATTCAGTCTGTTGTGTGCAGTGATTCTCTGAGAGTAGAATAAAGGGCTCAGGAGCCAGCGTTAGACTGTGATTTTTGTCTTCTGGGAAACTCCACTTAACAGCTCTGAATATCATTAAAAGCCTGTGAGAGTCATTCAAGGGCTGCTGCTCTAGGCTGACATGGGAGCTTCCAAAATGCACACATGGAAAGACAGCTCATGGTTACAGATCTTTCTGCAGAATAAATCCAGTGGCCAAGATGCTGAAAAGCTTGCTCTGACCTCCAACAGCACTTCTCATCTGTCTCTCCTAATCGTGAGATGGACTTTTATCAGCAGGCAATAATACTGTAAGCCCCTTGAAGGTAGAAAATGTGCTTGCATTTCTTTCTATCCTGTGGCACTTGTGTATTTCTAAGCCAGTGGCAGGTGTGCCATAAATAGATGCTGAACTGAATTACAGCATGAGATCACATACTTGGCCCCGTCAGCAGAACCCCACACACTGCTCACTGGCAATATTGAGATTACAGGGGTCACTGGCAGCGCTCTGCCTAATGGTGCGCTGACTGACAGAGTAGAAAATCAAATCAAGGAGGCCAGCATGACCTCTGAGTTGGGCAGACAGGGTGCGCACTTACTGTAGCAAGAAGGTCAAGATTAAAGTGACGAATGTCCAACCTTCCAGTACATGGCTAGAGACCCTGACTGACCACCTCTGATTATCTGTGCAATTTCATCAGCATCACCTGTAATACTTTAGCTAATAGTAAACAATGAGAGAGGAGCACGAATAACACAATCCCAGACCACAGCGAATTTACCAGGTTGAGGAAGTGCACTTGACAACAGGCTTCTTGTGGATTATGCAAGCCTCTGCCAATTAGACATGAAAACAACTGCTTTATGGTGACCCAAAATGGGATTAACGTAAGCCGGATGAGTGTTAGAAATTCTTTAAAGAACTCAGTGAAGTACCTTCAAAATGATACAGCCAAGCTGTTAAAAAAGGAAAAAAAAGTCCTGGGAAAACAGAGAAGCTGAGATGAAGCTGGTTATCAGTAATCAAGAAATGGGACAGCTCCTACTGAGAAAACTTATGTGGGAAAACATGATTCTAGGCATCAAAGTCACTAGTTTCTATGAATCCAGGGTGAAAAGGGTTACTAGTCACTTATCTGTCTGTTAGCCACATCAGTCCTCACAAATGGTAGTCAGTCCATTTAAATACTAAAGACAAAAATAAATATGCTGTATGTAAATATGTATCTAAATGATTTTTACATTTAAAAATAACTTCAGTCTCAGCTACTAAAAAGCTCCTTTAATTCTAAGAGAGATAGTCAGTAGGTGACTAAGGCACTGCAGTTTACATCTGCCTAGTGGTGATATATTAGTCCAGTCTCCAGAGGGCTTCACCTTGATTTTCTCCATATGTTACCCATATGCTACATTACCATAAACATATCTTCTAGAAAATATCCATATGCTTCATTTTTATAACTGAATAATAGTGGCCCTTCTTTATCCTTTGGTTGTTATCTCTTCTACGGATTTTGAAATATTTATAGGAATTATATATTAAAAGAAATATTTTAAAATCAGTTGAATATAATCCCTATTATGCATAACACTGCATTTCTAGGATCTATAAATTTCTTTCCTATAGTACTGAAGTTCTCACACTCCAATACCAAGATAGAATTACTATTTACATTTGGGTCAAACAGAATTTAGCCTGAATTTTAATGCATCATCCCAACCAATGTTCCTAAGTGTGCTCTGGAAGTGGAGGATTTTCTCCTTTTGATGAATGAGTCATGGAATAATCATCATCAACCCCGTGATATCAATAACGGTTTATGGTTACTGAGTTCAGATGATGTGCTAGGTACTGTGCTATGAGACACTGCACGTCATTTTTCATTTTACCTACAACTAAAATGTAGGTAAAAAAGTAGTAATGATGTTTACAGCTATATTATTTTCAGGTAGAATTCACTGTAATTCTCAGTTATCACAATGGTAATTTTGCACATATGAGACCCTAACAATCCTGGTGCTTCTAGGGTATACAGCATGAGAAAAAGTAAATAAATAATCTGTTTTCTTGCTCTCTTTTTTCTTCATCTTCTTTCTTCTTCTAGCTTTCTAACTACTGGAACCTTCACGGATCAGAAAGGGCTATGATGATCTGGTTTCAACAAATGCCTCTGGGTAGATGACTGTAGCCATAAAGTTTTTTATTTCAGGCTGCTTTAAAGTAAGAAATTCAGAGTCAGTCTCTACCCTCAATAGTCTCACTACTTCATGTCAGATTTTGGGGAGAATCACCCTGTTTCCAGTATCGCCTATTTCCGATCATGTAAAATTGTATATAATAATTCTGCTCATATACAATCTGAATTATTTCACTCTCTTACTAGAGCATATCCTTTCAAAACCAAGGATGCTCTCTTTGTCTTTCAAAGTCTTCTCCCAGCTGAGTCCATGAGCTCTGTGTACTCCTTTCCCAAAGCCAGCCGATAAGGCCTTGGAAGAGAAGGGCAGGAGGTCTCAATCAACCTAGACCGGACTAATGCAAACTTCACTGACCATGTTTCACCTATTTCATGCTCTAATCCCTATCGCAGATAATACTTAGACTTATATCCAGATAGAAAACAATTAGGAGGTAATAAGAATAATAGCAGTGAACATTTATTTAAAGCTTCCTATACATTAGGTACAATATTAGGCACTTTACAAATAGTATCCCATTTAATTCTCACGAGTAGGAAACAGTATTATTCTCACCTAACAGAAAATGAGGCTTAGAAACACTATGAAACTTGCTCAAGGTTACAGATAGTAAGTGGTATAGCTGTCATTTGAACCCAGGTAGTCTATCTCTGTAAGCCATGCTACTGCTCCCCATAAAATGAATTTTTATATAAATTTCATTCATTCCTATGCTGAGTCCTCACTATGAATTAGGCACTGTATAATAAGAGAGAGTAGTAAGGCGTGCCCCACCCCTCAAATAACACGTGTTTTGTTGTGGGGAGGGGTTGTGTAGCTAAATAGTGGGACTGCCTGTCTGAGAAAATGGAGTATTATTGTGGTAATCATTTAGGTATATATGTCCAATAATTATGCTGTACCCTTTATACTTATACAGAGCTGTAGTATATCAATTATATCTCAATAAGACTGGAAAACAATGGAGTCATTGGAGGGTATGTACAGCAGACTTGCATGAGCTTATCTGGATGAGTAGTGGAGCCATGCTGGGAAGGATCTTAAATGCTAAGCAGTTAAGCTGTTTTCTGTGGACAAAGGGTTTTAAAGTGTGGAGGCCCCCAGTTGGACGTGCATGTTAAAAGGCAGGGGTTCTCAAACCTGGCTGCACATGAGAATCATCAGGGGATCTTTTAAAGAAATACTGGAGCCCCGACCCCACTCCCAGAGAATCAAATTCAATTAATCTGAGGGAGGGCCTGGGCGTCAGTATTTTTAAAAGCTCCCTAGGTGATCCAAATATGCAGCCTAGGCTGAGGACCACAGCTTCTTGGCTTCTAGTGTCTCACTGACAAAATTTTAAAAAGGTACTTTTATTAAACATTTGCCACACAAACAGCAGAACATAACCACCAGTTCAGAAGATTTCACCTAAGATATGATTCTAAACAATGTCACAAGCAAAATTATTGCTAAATCAAGTGAAAATTTTTTTAAATAAATTTTTTGCTTGTGATTACATGC
Source organism: Lipotes vexillifer (assembly GCF_000442215.2). Taxonomy (NCBI): domain Eukaryota; kingdom Metazoa; phylum Chordata; class Mammalia; order Artiodactyla; family Lipotidae; genus Lipotes; species Lipotes vexillifer. Next base: position 685,254 of record NW_006779287.1, on the reverse strand, counting down.
TAAAAGGTAAGGATTTGCTGGCAAGATGTGAGCCAGAATACTGAGAGGTTAAGGCACAGCACCTGATGATGAAACAGTGGGGAAAATGACTTTAAAGGGGTAAAAAGAAAATCAACCACTCATCTTAAAAACCTTCTTTTCCTAAAATTCCGCAATTCTCTCTCAATGCATCTTGGGTGACAATAGTTAAAAATCAAACATATCTTTACACTATTCTACAGAATCATGGCTAAACTCTGCCACGGCAATTGCAGACCACTCTCAGCTGAGTTACATAACAGACGTATCTGCAGTAGTGAGAGTTATTCCAGCTCTTGGGTAAAATGACGGATGCTCCAGTTTCTTCGGATGTGAAGCCACTAGGGACCTGGCTGCAAGCATGTATTTTTATAGACACCTCAGCTAATGTACAAGTCTTAATGCGAACTTCAGTGCTTGGGAACATTAAATAGGTTTGGGATGCTTCCCCAGAGAGTTTCAGTTCCATTAACACAAGACTTGGTGGCTGAGGACGATGTAATCCTGATCCCACGTTAGAGATATAGAAAGAAAATCTCCTCACTGTCTTCAAGTTAGCACTCACGTTTCAAAAGATAAGGAGAACCTTTCTATGTCGAGAGGACTAAGGAACTCAAGCGGAACCTAATTCAGCATCTTATACACACCCCCTTCCCCCAACAGAACTCAAGTGGCAGAATATAGCTAAATTACTTCAGCTGTTAGAAGAGAGAAAGAATTTGTGGGCCTCCTTCAGCGACTACCATGATAGGAAGTTCTGTTTACTAGCTCTTGGCCCTTCAGGCTCTGACTGTTGGCTCTCAAATGGCTACGGGTGGCAGCTGCACGTGAAAATGTCTGCTGCCAACTCAAAGGCACCATGGTGGTCACTGCACACGGAAGGCCTCTGTACACAGATGCTCCTGTATGGAGCTTCTACCTTCTGGCACAAGGCTGAAGTCTGGATACAGGCAACACCAGCAAATCTACTGAGCTCCCATGATTGTTCTCAGAGGGCCTAACATTCCCTCAGTAGGCCCTTCCCCACCATCATGATCCCAGGAGTCATACAAAGTGGACTCTAAAAAAAACAAGACTTTGTCCTCTTGGAGAGTTCAGAGAAGAGGTGGAACAGTCTCCAAGGACATTCAAGGCTTCCTAGAGGCAGGTCCCACAGCAATTCTTCCTTCACTACCAGCCTCCACCCCATTCCAGAATACAACCGTGTTAAGTATACTTCCACAATATTTCCTTAGCCATCCCTTTCTCTCCATCCCTACTTTCACAGTCCTGGTTTGGAAGTTTTTTTTTTTTTTTTTTACCCAATCAAGTCCAATCATTCTATTTCATCTTGTCTCCAATACATCTTCTCCTCAATCTATCCTCTATTCCAGCGGTCAGTAAAGTATGGCCAAGGACCAAATCCTGCCTGCTGCCTGTGTTTGTATATAAAGTTTAATCAGGCCACACCTATTCATTTATGTATCATGCCACAATGGGTGAAAGAGAATGCATGGCCCACAAAACCTAAATTATTTACAATCTGGCCCTTTACAGAAAAAGTTCTCTAACTGCACCATTGTCACGATGATTTTGATCAAAATATAGATCTGATCACACTGCTTCCATGCTTAAAAGACTTTTGTGGCTACATTTGGTGGTGAGGGACCAAACTGAGGTTGCCTAATGTAGTATTCCTGACCACATTAAATAAACTCCTGATCTTGAAGGTGCCTTGCATATTAACACCAACTTTATCCTTCTGTGCCTATGCTGTGTTTTGCATATCACGCTCTTCATCTGAAGGATTTCTATTCATCCTCCCAGTTCAGTTCAAATGTCATCTTTAATTACCATGTAGACTTCCTTGACTCCTCTCAATGGTCAGATCCTCCCTATGTACTTTCTTTAGTTCCATAGCACATTTTTCAATTTTGCATTTATCACTTAGTATTTCATTCATTCATCTATCTGCAGATCTGGTTGCCTCACTAAGTCATAAGGAATTGGCTTAAATATATCAGGATTAAACTTCCAAATAAACATAATGGAGATTTTATGCCCTTATTTATATTGAGATTACTGTTATTTCAAAATAGTTTGAGAATTTCTCTAAAAGTTTGCCTTCAGAGTCATTTTATGTTCACACCAGAAAAGGAGTCTTAACAGTTTGTAGGTACATCTCATTTCAAGTTAAATGAAAAATCACTCTTTAATTTCATCACTAAGCTTATTCTAAAGGAGTTCCAATCCTTTCCAAAACTTAAATCTGCCCTTAAAGAAAAATTTACCAATGATGGTAGTTGTTAAATAATTTTTAGCAGGCTTTGAATGTAATTTTAAAAAGATAAATTTCCAAACTATTTTGAGCAATGGCAGCCATCTTGAGAGAATAGATACTTTTGTTAGGCTATTAACTTTGATGGGAATGCTACATGGTTTAGAATGTATTTTTTGTTTAATTAATTAAATGGCACTGTGTAAAGAATGGTATACTCAATAATTTGGTTAACCACATTTAAAAAAAAATGGATTCAGGTGGATAACATTTAAGTATGAAGAAACAAACTAAAACTTTTAGGAGAAAACAATCTTTATAATTTTTTTTTTAGCGGTATGCGGGCCTCTCACTGTTGTGGCCTCTCCCGTTGCGGAGCACAGGCTCGGGACGTGCAGGCTCAGCGGCCATGGTTCACACGCCCAGCCGCTCCGCGGGGCACGATCCCACATCCCCTGCATCAGCAGGCGGACTCTCAACCACTGTGCCGCCAGGGAAGCCCCAATCTTTATACTTTTGAATAGAAAAGGCATCTAAAAGGCAAAATAGAAGCAACAAAACAAAGCAAAAAATGATAAATGCAACCTCATTAAAATGAGAGACTTGTTCATAAAGATACCATAAACAAAGTAAAGTCAAGCCATAGCTTTGGAGGAGGTATTTGCAAAGCATATAGCTGACAACAGCTTCACATCCAGATTGTCTAAGAATGCCTACAAGTCAATAAGATAAAAGCAATCTCCTAAACAAACAAACAAACAAAAAGCTAAGAACAGGCAGTCCAAGGTAAGATGAAACTTGAAGGTCCAATAAACATACCTAAAAATTCTCTACTTCATCGGAAATCAAGTAAATACAAATTAAGCCATAATGAGATATCATTTCACACCGATCAGATTTGCAAACATTAAAAAGTCTGGCAATACCAAATGTTGGCAGGGATGTTGAGCAATGAGAAATCTTATACCTGATGGTGGGAGTGTAAATTAGCACAACTTGGCTAATTTTGGAGAGCAAATTGGCAATATCTAGTAAAGCTGGAGATGCACTCCTAGGTTTATTCTTAGACACAAAGAGATATATCCAAGGATATTCATTGCAGCACGGTTCGTAATAGAAAAATCACCTAAATGTCCTTCAATTGGAGAATGAATAATTAAATTGGGATTGTTTATAGAATGACAAAAACGAATTAACTAGGACACATATACCAACTTGGATAAGTCACAAAAGCATAATGCTGAACAATAGCAAAAAAAAGTGAGAAGCAAAAAACATATATAGTAAAATACCACCTACATAAAATTTTAAAACCTGCAAAGGAAAGATCTATATTGTTCAGAGATACATACAAATAAAGCAAAAATGCATAGTTGTGTGTGGGACTGATACGTACCAAAATCAGGAGAGTGGTTACTTTTGGAGGGGAAAGATGGAATATAATTATGGACTTTGTAATCATCTGTTTTTTTAAGCTAAGGTATACTGATGTTTGTACACTATTCTCTATGCTTTTCTGAATATCTAGAATTTTCACAATTTAACAAGTCAATCACTTTGAAGACAATTCTTTTTGAAGGAAATTGATATAACATGCACCTCCACAATAATAAATCCAATAGCCATATTCCAGTACCTGACAGCAAACTGGTGAGATTTTAAACTACTCAGACAGTGTTATCAGTTCTAGAATTAGAATTTACCTTCAAGTTTGGCCAGCCTAGCTCTCTCCCATTTACAAGAAAGGAAATGGCAGGGATAACTCAATTACTCAGTATTGTCAGATTGGCAAGTGACCGGCTTGGAACAGCTGGGTCTGTACCCAAGCTGCTACATCCGCAGACACGGGGTATAATCAAACAGGGGCATTTTCAAGCAATGTCCAACATTCTCACATTATTACTTTCATCAATCTTACTTAATTTTGAATTATAAATATGTATCTTGAAACTTTCATTAGGGACAGAAGCACCTGGATACATTTTGGATTTAAATGACTCCTGTATTATGATATAATATTTATCAGATGAAAACAGTAAGGTACAGAACAGTGTGCATAATGCAGCACCACTTTGTAAAAATGAAGGGAAACGAGAACATTGTACTTATTCAGCTTGCATATGCAAAAAAATACTGGGCAGAGCACCAGGATTGGGAGGGTTACTTTTCGCTATATATTTTTGTATAGCTCCTCTATTACAAAGCATACATTATTTTTCTCATCCTCTTCTCTCAATGAACTCCAGTTCCCGCTTATTATCATGCCTACGTAACCTTTTTCATGGACTGATCAGACAGTGATGGCTTATGGTCAGGGCCTGACAGGTGGTACAATGCCCATTAACCTTGGCATTGCTTACAGACCCCAATTTCAATGGCTCAGTTTCTTATGAACTAAGATTCTGGTTTTTAGCTCCCAGGATGAAATGCCTCATGCCTATTGCTTTCTGCTTAAGCTCTGGTCTCAAGCTCCTGCAGGTCTTAAGCTTTTCTCACAAGGACACTGTCTTATAAAATTTTCCTTAAGACTATGAGGTAATAGAGAAGTAAACCTTTGGAAAGTAGCGAGCTTTGCCTGGGCTGTAAGATGCTCAGCTTTCTTTTGATGTCTGAAATATGCCTACCAGTCCACTTAGCAACCTCTTTACACCTGACACCTAGGCTCCTGGGTGCTTACTGACTCTCATCATCCTGTCTGAGGTTTGACTGACCTTGACTCTGTGCTGTTGACTCTCACTAGGGTATCTACTCTAAGCTCCTTTCTCCTCTCTTCTCACCTGTTGATCCCTAAAATGTAGAGTTCTCACTGATATATTTTTCTATGATTGTTTCCAGCAATCAAGTGGAAGCTACTTCTTCCTTAACTTAGAATTTGGTTCTTGTTCTATAGCTCTTTTTTAAAGAACTGGGTTCTAAAAGATGCTCCAGGAAAAATCATGGCGGTCAGGAGAACCCTAGCCTGAGGATCTAAGGCTCCAGGCTGGATGAAGAACAACTTCTTCTGGCCCTTAATTTCCTCAACTCTAAAATGAGCAGCTTAGTAAATATTATCTGTAAGGTTCCTTACAGACCTGAAATTCTATGATCCTCCTCTTTCTTTTATTCTCTGCTACCTTCTTCCAGCTCTATTCCTTCTTTCACCTCGACATTTCAAACATACTCTGAACAGATGTGTTTAGACACATGTACCCATGATTTAATCTCATAGAAATATATCAGAGAAGACTAAAAAGCTTGGAAACATAAAGGAACAAATGGGAATTGCTGCCTGCCAACTTTCTTCACGGGAAAAAGGCATTTTCTTCTAGAGAGAAAAATCTCTCGAGGTACTGTTGTTAAAAAAAAAAAGGCTCCATTTTCTCATAAGGACATTGTCTTATAAAATTTTCCTTAACAATAGAGGAAAATAAAGAAGTAATAGGAGGTAATAGAGAAGTAAACCTCCAGAAAGTATTCCTTTAACTTTAACATATATCATCCATTCATGTAGTCACCCACTAAGATATATTATGAGCACATAATCATGTAAGTAATTAGGTCTCTATAACTACTTTGTATTTCTGATCATCACTGTCATGTTGTGGCTGAAGCTAGAAATCTGGGAGTCACCCCAGAGTCCTCCCTTTCCTTGACCACACATCCAGCCAACCACCAAATCCTGAGGACTCAAACTCCAGAAAGACCTTCCCTTCTACTTCCCTGCTGCTCTTCTGCCTGCCTAGTCATGGCTTGCCTAAACTCTTTAATAGCCTTGTGGTGGCCTCTTTGCACTCTGGCCATTCTCCAATCTCCTCTCTGCAGAGCAGCCAGAGCAATCCTTTTAAAACCACAAACCTGGCTATGCCACTCCCCAGGGAACACACTTCAATGTCATATCAATGGCTTTTGAATCAAATCTACACTTCTTCCTGAGACTTCAGGGCATACAGGATTTGGTTCCTGTCTACCTTTCCATCATTAACTAGCTATGTGAACTACAGCAAGTTATAGGATCTCTCTTTACATTATAAATTTTATGCTATAAAAATGCAGCTAAGAAGTAGAACCTGCCTGTGAAGTGCTTATGATAGTTCTTGGTACACAGCAAGTGCTCAAGGAGTGTTAACTCTGAATATTTTATAGTCAATAAAGACTCACAGAGTATCTACTCTGTGTATCACACTAAGCTAGGCACTTCAAAAAGCTAATGAACCCTTGCTAATACTTGTCCCAACATATCCCCTTTTCTCATTGCTATGTCAACAAGGGGATTACTACATTTAACTTAACTTTTTATAAAAGTTAAAAAATATATAATATAAAGTCTTACATTTGTGCTAAAATATCAACAGCACCAAAAATGGCTTAGAGCACTTCACGGTTAATGTGAAAAGACCTTAAGGATTTTAGGTGATTTAGGATTTTAGAATCTAAGAGAAAAGAGCACAGTGGTTTCCACACTACCTCCCTACCCCAATGCACACACAGAAAAGACTACAGAAATCTTAGATAATGATACTGCTTATATCTGTAACAAACTTATGGTTACCAAAGGGGAAAGGAGGGGGTGGAGGGATAAATTAGGAGGTTGGGATTAACGTATACACACTAGTATATATAAAATAGATAACCAACAAGACCTACTTTATAGCACAGAGAACTATACTCAATATTTTGTAACAATCTATAAGGGAAAAGAATCTGAAAAAGAACTGAATCACTTTGCTGTATACCTGAAACTAACACAACATTGTAAATCAACTATACTTTCATTAAAAAATAAAACAAACAAATAAAACAAGAGAATTCACATGTTGCACTGGTCAGATAATATCTGGTTTTATTCCAGGCATCATTTTTTTTTTTTTTTTTTTTTTTTTTTAAAAAAAAAGGACCTTGAAATGCTGAAAATAACAACCTTTTTTTTTTAAGTATTTTAAAATTTTTTAAATTTATTCGGCCACGGCTCACGGGCCCAGCCGCTCCACGGCATGTGGGATCCTCCTGGACCGGGGCACGAACCCGTGTCCCCTGCATCAGCAGGCAGACTCTCAACCACTGCGCCACCAGGGAAGCCCCAGGCATCATATTTTAATGGTTACATTAACATGTGAATTAAGGACCAACTTAGGACAAGTAGGAAGGTAAGGGTCCTGCTAGCAATGTTATATATGAGATAGTTAAGGGAACTAGGGTCATTAGCCTTGGGAAGAAAACACCTGGAAGAGAGGATGTCAAGATATTTCAAATATTTGAAAAGACTTTTTATAGAAAACACATTATATATGTCCTGATGAGCAGAGCTGGACCCAAAGTCCTGAAGACACAAAGAAGAAGACTTCAATTCTCACTATCAGAACTACTCAGAAACAGTGGGGAAAATACTTGGGAGAGTAACAAATGGCTCTTCATAGGAAAGATTTTAAGTACAGACTGAATTATCATCCTCTAAGAACCATGTGGAAAGAATTTCCTTTTTGGATAAGAGCAGGGACTAGATAATAATAGCTGACTTTTTACTAAGCACTCAGTGATGTGCTAAGAGCTTTACAGAATTACTCATTTAGTGTTCACAACAACTCTAAAAGATAGATACCACCATTTTTCTGATGAGGAAACTGAGATAGGTTAAGTGACTTGCCCATGGTCCAACAGAAAATAGCTGAACAGGAGTCAAATCCAGGCTGCATGACTCCAGAATCTGGACTCTCAGCCTTCATATTAGCCAACTTCTAAACTAGTTGATTTCTGAATCTTCTCTACCTCTAATTTCCATGTTTCCATCTCTCACAACTTTCTGCAGTCACTTGTTGACTGGCATCCCACAGGACTGTGATTTCTCGTTTCTAAGATTTGTAAGGAAAGGAAGTTTATGGGAAATAGATGAATGTGTACCATTTCCTGGAGATGTATAGGAATGCATATGTAAGGAGACAGAGTTGTAGCAGAAGGGGAATATTAATCTACGCAAACCCTCCAAGAAAAAGTCTCTATAATCAAAAACGACCCTATAAGAGATCCCTCTGCTCATTCAGAAAGAGAAATTTAAGGTGCTTTTAGATATACAATAATTTAAAATATGCCATACTTAACAAAAAGATCCAAGAGAAAAATCAAAAGGTATAGCAACCTTTACAAATATCATCTTGCCATTACATTAAAAAGTGATAATTGCAGGAAGACTGTTAACATTGAAAAAATAGAATAACAACCATACAATATTCCATATAAGGAGAGAGTTTATAAAGTAAAATGTTCTGGAGTAATTTGAGATCCATATAAAAATCAGGTGGATAGGGCTTCCCTGGTGGCGCAGTGGTTGAGTCCGCCTGCCGCTGCAGGGGACACGGGTTCGTGCCCCGGTCCAGGAAGATCCCACATGCCGCAGAGCGGCTGGGCCCCGGCTGGGCCCCTGAGTCATGGCCGCTGAGCCTGCGCATCCGGAGCCTGTGCTGCGCAACGAGAGAGGCTACAACAGTGAGAGGCCCGCATACCGCCAAAAAAAAAAAAAAAAAATCAGGTGGATAAATAAGATAATGACAAAGAGCAGAACACCCCACAGAATGCACAGATATTCTGGTCTGGTAAAATCTTTTGGTATATTACTATGCTTAGATGACTCACATGGTCTCATCTGGCACAATTTTGTAGTGATAGTAAAAAAAAATACAATTTGCTCATTTAGAACATGTTTTAGAGCTGGGTGAGAAATAATTTCCCTAAATTGAATATGTGGGAACAAATTACAACCCCAAATCTGCTATTAACCTCAAAATAGGTAATTGCAAGTTTGTGTCTAAATCCATTTGTTATAATAGAACAAATGAAGAATCAACATGATGGATGTGGTTAATGTGTGACAGTTATCATGAGCACCATGAGCTCAAACTAATAACAACATCAACGAGAGATTCCAAGTGTGATGCAGCCATGAAGGCAAAACTAATTTTCGAATTATAATAGCAACATCCAAGAAAGCTAATGTTTTCTTTGTGTGATAGTCACAGCTGGGCATCTGGAGGATGGCCGGCCACTAATGTCCTAATAAATGGTAGGCACACACTGGAAAGGTTGTCATCACGTGGTGAGCTGAACAAAATTGCTGCTGCTTTTGTCATAATGGACCTGCCTGGCAGCACGTCACAAGGTGCTGGAAAAAAGTGAGTCTCATTACCAGTTCGGGCTCCGGGCTCGACCTGCCTAAGAATTCTCAATCCTACGGCATAAACACATTTTCAGTGCATACGGGTAATACTCCTTCTTTACTCTTCTGCAACATTTCTTCCCTGTTTTTCTGTTGAGAGAATACCAGAAGTCCTGGAAACTACTTGGTAGCGTCACAGCAAGAGCTTGCCTTAGGCAACAGTCACCTCACAGTTAAGACAGAAAACTGCCTGCAGATTTTGTGAGAACAGAGGCTTTCGTTGACGCCACTTGATACCGGGGGAGAATAACCACTCTGGTAGCCACTGGCAGGCCTGGTACTGCCTGGTGAACTGTACAAGGAAAGGCAATGACCCTACCCTGCTACTGAGTGTCATGAGATCAGAGAGATCGGAGAGAAGGTCTTTTTCATCTTTACATCCCTGGCACCGAGCACTGTGCCTGGAATGGATAGCCAAGAAATAAAGGACAACATAGAAGAGAGTTAAGCAAACAGGCTCAGAATCTTGGCTCTGCCGTTGACTAGCCTATGTGACTCTGGCCAACTTATTTCAGCTAAGTCTCAGTATCTCTCTACAAAAAGGAAAAACAGTTGTAGGGATTAAATAGTGTATTAAAGCATTTAATACACAGTTGTGCTAAAGAAACCAGCAGTTTATTGCATCAAATACATTTTAATGATAAAAGCTGCCTAGGAAGTATGAGGTAAGGGAAAATAGAGAAAAAGCCCAAGATGGTCATTTTTCACAGATCAAAGGGGGCGACAAAAGTTCTCTGCATAGCACTTTGAGGTGAAAACAAATGACCTTTACTTGTCCAAAGCAGTTTTTTTAAAAAAATCTAATTGGCTTTTTATCACCGATCATACAAGGGTTCAAAGATAAAGTCTGTCCCAAAACAGTAAATTCTGAGAGTAAATAGAAATTAGAATTAATATTTCTTGCCTCATTTTAGCTCAGCAAATTTCTTAAAATCTGGACTATCTTAACACTTGTAGAACCTCAAGGACAGGAATACACATACATTTTAAAAAAACAAACTTCTTAACTTTTAGTCATTGGTTTAAGTATGAACATATCTGCCAAACTAAGTGTAGACACATAAAATAATTGATGGCTCTTCTCTTTCAAACATTTTTACATTTATCTACTCTTGGCATTCTTCTATAAAATCACCTTTCTATGGCTTTCTCTCTTTTGACAGGATACAATTTGGATTTTTATTTGCACTGCTTATAGTTTTAAAATTAAGGTAGATATCTTAGATGTTGGCAGTTTTCCACATCTGCCTCCAACATGACTGAAACTATCTTGGTATCATCTCTGGGGATAAATAACTAATTAGTTATTTGAGTCTCCAGTCACAGAATTGGTTAGCAATGATGAGTATTTTAATATAATTGTTTCTTATTGAAGGGTTAAATTTGAAAAAAACTGTTAGGTCTTCGAAGACTTCTTCAAATTATGGTTTTCTGATGTGTGTCAAATTTTAGGTTCACAAATGTGTTTGTTATTTTAATACACCATCAAACAGCTCTGATAATCAAATGATGTTTTCAGTGGTTCTAATACATTGGCATGTTTCCAAACTACAGACCTGAAGTAAGTAATCAGAGATGAAAGCAAGGTTATTTGAACTATTTAAATGGCATAAATGGCACTTTCATACATCCACATGTTCTGATTAAACTAGATTGTGTACATGAATGTGTATGTGAACATGATTCAGCCTAAAGAAGTCCAGCTTTTCTTAGAACGGTCAATAAGTTAATTTGACTTTCCTGATGAAAAATATACAACTATTCAATGCAAGGTGAAATCCATATGTGTATCTTGTGATTAGTGATTACAGCCTCTTAAGAACCACCACTCCAGTGCTAGAGCATGACATCTGTCTCATCAGACACAGACTGGTCAGAAAGTCAGGAGACATGAACTGTCACTCCTTACTCTGTGATGTCACCACACATGCTGCTTCTCTTCTCTCCCTGACACTATCATCTGCCCCATGACAACACATCCCCTTCTACTTTGTCTTCATCCACTTGGAAACTTCAGTGTTCCTCCAGGATCAGTCTTCCTCCTTTACTCTCACTAAATATTCCTCTGACCGTAAAAGGTTAGATGTACTTTTATGGGTTCAGTTACTACCTGTGTGTAGCAAACTCTGAAATGTTGCTTTATGGAATGTTAAAATGCAAGGAATCTCAGGTCTCTTATTTTATGTACAAGAAAATGGAAGCTGGAAGCCATGATGTCTCTTGGCTAAACTTACCCATCTAGTTGGCATCGGGGAGAGCACTAACTAGAACACAGGTCTCTGCAACTCCAGTTGCCTGCTCTCTACTATACAGCACTGCATCCATTTCTATCCTTGGTGCATCATTTGGTCTCTTGCACCTCTACCTTCTTACTGGACTTCACACTTCGAATGTCCAAAACCAGATTCTTCACCTTCTCTCTCAAGCCAACTCCCACGACTTTTTTTTCCCCCCCACTAATGTCATCTCAATCTCCAGGTTATCCTAGCATGAAATCTTGAAATTTCCTTTGAGTCCTTCCTTTTATCTTCTGAATATAATCAGTAGCAGGTCTTTGGTATGGATATGATATTGAAATATACCTATCTTTCAAGGACAAGTGTAAATACTATCTCTTCAATCAACCCTTCCAAGGTCATCAATTCATATTGATTTCTCTCTCCTCTGAACTCACAGAGCATTGACTGAGTCTACCAATTCTTTTGATACTTAATCATATATCTTATATCTTACTGTGTCACAAATTACCAAACTTTAAATTTTTTTGTAATTCTCATAAGACCTAGAAAAGTTTATGCATATAGTAGGTACTCAATAAATTCTCATTGTGTTGAATCATATTTCTCTGTAACTTGTTATTGGCTGACATAGCTCTAAAACATGAATACGATGCTTGCAAATATTTTCTGATAGTTTTGAATATTAAAAGAAAAAAACCGAGTGCTGACTAAATATTCCTCTCAGAAGAGCATCTCATTTAATATAATATTTATAAGTGAGAATAAAGGTAAGTAGATATGCACAAAATAAAATGAATATAAAATAACTCTAACAAGTATTATGGATATTACCCAAATGTGGCCATTTCAATAATGTTTTTCCTGACACATATATGAAACACAAAAATAATATAAAATAGCAACATCTTTAAGCGGACAGTGCTGTCTCAGGAAAGATCAGTTGAGAAAGTATGCTGAACCACGCACCGAACAGCAGTCCACTGGCCTGTAGTGCAAAGGAGGGCACAGTGTTACAGAGTGCAGGGGTCCTCACAAGGAAAACATCCTATTTCAACTTCCCACATATAACTTGTGGAATCATTAATAGGCAAAGACAGCTGATTTTAATTGTTTCACTGGTACACAGGGAGAATGACAATCTCAAAAGTAAAGAATTCTTTTTCCCCTCCTAATTAGTCAAAGAAAGTTGACATACCATGGCATATTCATGAATCTACAGGAGAGGAAACAGATTTTAAAAGGAGAGATGAATGAAAAGATAGCAGGCGGAGAGAAAAATGATTTTGATCACAGAAGACTACAAATGAAGGAAAATTTAGATAAACTAATATTAAAAAGCTGAAATGGTTACGGCATAATTAATAAATGTAAAAAGCAGAAAAGAAATGGAATAAGGTTAATTATAGGAAAACTGACTTTCTCCTTTTTCTTATCCATAAAATTAGGCTCAAGGACCTATAGATTGCACAATTACTGCTCTGATACAAAAAGCGACTTTAAAGCCAGAAATTTACTTCAAATTCCACACAGGAAATTTAATCTCATTAATTTACTGACATACCTTAGATATGTTAAGTATGGAATATGTAATGCATTTTGAAAATCAACTCTAAATTTTACCCAACTTCAAGGAAACAAAATTTTTCTTTCAAATAATAAAATAATTTTTAGAAGTAAATGCTGAAAACTAGGAAACTATAAGGAATTTCATTTTTTAATTACATTTGCTGATATTTGAAAATTGTTTCCAACAAATAAAATAATTCATATGAACAAAATAATGCATTGAGCAGGAGGAAGTATTGACCCTGAAGAACTGCAAATTCAATACATACCACAAAATCATTCTCCCCTTACCTAAATAGCTGTTAGTCTTAAGAAAAAAAAAAAAAAGAAATTAGAGTGAATAATATCAGTAGCATGGGTTTGTGATTTTTTAAAAAACAAATAACTAAGAAAGATTACAAAGATGTTTTACTTTTAAAAAACTAATAACTAGAAAGATCACAAAGATGCTTTACTTTACCACAAACTGATTCCGTAACCCTCTTTAATGTTGATTTTGCAGTCAGAGTAGAGGCAGCTCAGAGCTATTGCAGCTCCCTGTGACAAGAGTCTCCGAAGGAGATGAATGAGATCATCCTATTGATAAGGTCACAATCAATCTGAAGTAGACCTTTTATAAATTAGCAAAATGTTGCAGCACTTTAGTAAGTGTCACTAACAGCCTTTCTCCATGAAAAATGCACTGGCTTATGGAAAACTAATTTTTTTAATTAAAAATTTCTCATAACAAAAGATGTGCTGCTACACCTACTTTTTCCCAATTCGTTATTATTTCAGAGACATAGATTCTCAAAGTAGCCTACACTTACATCTGGGTTCAGAATAGCCCACCTCCCAAAAATCTTTTAAAGTAAGTTATGTCCACTAATTAAAATCAATCTCTATGGTTAAAGTGTCAAAAGAAAGTTTTCTCAAAACACTAAGAGACATCAATCTTAAATAAAATTCTGACCCTATTAAAATGAAAATATCTTTAGCAATACTTGAAAAGACTTAACTCAAAATCAATGAACTCCTGTATCAATCTGAAGAAAGCAAAACCAACACTTTAGCTTTCTTAGGATGAACAAAGTGGACGGAAAAGGAGTGCTTAAATTTAAAGGGGTTGTCATTAAAACTATCAAAAACTTAACCATCTTTTTTTGTAATTTATTTTTATAATGGGATATAGCTGGTTTTCAATGCCGTGTTTTTGCTGCTGTACATCCACTTGATTCAATTACAGAGACATCAATAAATTCTTTTTAAGAAAAAAAAAAACTTAACCAACATGTGGCAAGAGAAGTCAGTTTTTTTTCCTTCAAGTAAAAATTATTACGGAAACTCTTCCAGATCCACATACACATGATAGATGCATGGATGGATGGATGGATAGATATTTACAGATAATTTTATTAATACTTATAGAAAAGCAGTGCTCAAAGTGGAAATCTGCTTCAAATTTACCTAGGGTACTTGTTAAAAATTCAGATTCCTGGAGGTATATTCAGATTCCTCTGCAGGTATAGTAAGGAATCTGCAATTTTACTATGCTCCCCGTGTGATTATTTTGCACAGTGAGGTTTCAAAACTACTGCTGTAGAAAGACTTGGTTGGCCACTTTGCTGTGTACAGTACGGTGCTGGTAATCTCTAGCTTTCTTTCCACAGGCATAAGGTGTAGTGGTCAGAGGTCAGGTAGTATGAGGCTCCAACTCTTGTCTTCCCTTCACAATCTAACTTTGGGCAAGTGACTTCAACTCTCTGTGATTTGGGTTCCTCATCTTGAAAATAAGGATTTTAACCTCCCATAGAGGTGCTTTGGGATGAAAGAAAATTTATGTTAAGTCTGGCACACAGGAACCTCTCAAAGATCATATTATTAGTTCAATCCCCACAGGGGCAATTAACTTGTCCTGCAGCTGGTCCACAAAATGTACCTCAAAACAGCAGCCAAGAAAAGAAACTGACTATTCTGGGGTGATGTGCTCCTAACTCTCTAAGATAAGGTGATATGATGAAACTCTGAGAAGTTTTACCAACTCTTCACAAAATTAATTTTGTAGGAGTGAGCAGAAGAGAGACTACCAATTGAACAGTTTAGGGAAAGTCAAGAGAAGCACTAAAAAGAAATGGTTCCAAATCAAAGGTAAATTTTTAGTTTTTGTGCCCAAATCTAGGCACCGATAGTGTTGGGAAGGTAGCAAATGAATCTGCATCGATTTCACATTTAAAATTAGGATATAATTTGTCACCTTCAGGACTGTGAGGCTGATTCATTTTAAATTTACATGGTTTCACTGCTTTGCTTAATATAGTCATTTCTTGATTATTAGTTTCTTTCCCTCGTGCTTTCTCAACCTTCCAGTGTCACTGATTAAAAATCTTGGTGCCAGAAGTATACAGCTAAGAGGACAAAGGGCATTGGCTTTATAACTAATACAGGTGAGGAAAACGGGGATAGAGACCCAGGAAGAGTGGGTGTAAACAACATCTGGTTCCACCAACTGCTCCACTAGACTCAGCCAATTAGTGTGATCAGGAAGTAACATGCTAATAAACAGTTCTAACACTGGAAAGGAGAGAAAGGAAACAGCAGTTTTTCATTGGTTAGAAAAAATGGCTTCAGGCCAAGTTAAAAAAAAAAACCAAAATCACTCAGGAAGAAGAGACTCTTTATTTCCTACTTGAAATATACATTTAGAAATACATTACTAAAAAGTACTACACTTAAAGTTGATATTAGTGAAGGAAATGTTGCATGTCACCTTTCAGAGCTTCATACAGATTTTAACGCACTGACTACATTTGATTCCTCAAATTGGGGCATATTCCTTTTCTCCACCTAACATAACTGTATAACTTTCTGCCCACATCAACTCAGGTGTCACCTAAGCTGCTTTGTATGTCCAAACACAGCACAAGCACACACTTATGTACACATAAAATGAAAACTAGCACTTTGGATTGTATTTTAATTATAGAGAATACAGTTTGAAAATATTTATAATTAATTGTGGTAGAAACTTCCTGATGATTCAGTTGGATTGAGGAAAAACAAAACATGTTTTAAAATGAACCCCTATTCCCATTTTTACTAAGCAGTTTTAAGATGACCTAGTTGATTCTAGGCGGTGATCGACATTGACATGTAGAATGCATCCGTAAACAGCAGTTTGTGAATCAGGCATCCTGTACAGGGCATGAGGCTCTGTGTCCACACAATAAACTCTTTAACTGTGGTAGGGAAAAGAGCTAAGGTGAAATGGTACAATGGCCATGTAATCCAGGTGAAGAGCATAATTATCTCCCTTATGATTATGAGTCAACTATAGTACACAGAGATGAAATGGCTTTAAAAAAAAAAGTGAATTATGATAGCCCAGATTCTGGTTTTTTTTTTTTTTTTTTTTTTTGGTCAGTTGTTCTCAGCACATAGAGATATAGAACTGTTCCTTTATTTTTTGGTAATTTTAAATCTCTCTCTTCCCTTCACAGGCCATCACCCTTTCCCCTTATTTAGTTTTAATACTCTTATTGACTAATGTAAAATATTTACTCTCAGAACAAAAGATATACTATACAGACCTCAGAGTGATCTGCACTTCAGCCAACTCAAAATCTGAGTCAACATCTAATATATCTTTTTTTGTCTCCTTTTATGAATAAAGAAGAGCCTAAATTATTTATCCCTCTATAGTTGGGCCAGCTACAAGTTAACTTGTCCTTAAAAAGCACCAAAACGCAAATGATTGGGCTATTTAATACAGAGATATTTACAGCGTGCTTCTCTGACCTACGGCCTCACTTAAAAAGAAATCATCCATTTCTTAATTTTATTTCAAAGTGATGTCACACAACTAGAGTTCAGTAAAAACAACATGACAAATTAGAATTTACAAGAAACCACGTTATTTTAAAATGTGACCTGCAGCATGTTTGCATTTTGTACATCTCAAAAAATATATCATTAAGAGCTCCTTCCTCATCATCAAATGAAAAGTTACCAGAATTCTTCCATCCTTCAGTTGCTCCCCCTTCAATGGCCACTGCTCATGCTCTAGTTGTGACTCATCCATCAACAGCCTAATGGAAGCTTTGGGATCACTCAAGCTCTGGCCTCACTTCTTTGAGGAATGGGGCAAAGGCTCTAAAATGAACACTCCTATGGGTGCTCCTGGCACACCTCTAAACAACAGTCTCTTCTTCTAGTCCTGGGCCAGCTAACACCCCATGGCCCAACTTCCCTACATTAGACAGGCCTGTGCTTTCTCCTAAATTAAAACAGTAACATTCAAAATTACGTAGAAAATAATCCTGTGATAATGCTAAGAAGAAAATGAAGGAAAAACTGAATCAAGTTCCAAATTTTTCAGGGATTATTGCACATCTTTCAAAATTTTGCATCCTCAGTTTTATGAATGATGGGGCAATCACATATTTTCTTAAAATAAACTCTGTCACATTAGAGTTAAAACTGTCAAGTATGGTCAAGGTTCTGTGGAAATTAGTGGAGACATGAAGATCAGGTGCTTTAGCATCAGGAAGTGACTTGAATGTGGTCTCCATGGTAACAGCCTTGGTGCTTACATCAAAGGCCCTTCTCTTATATGCACAATACCCCGTGATATTTCTGACTTTCTGACAAGTGCTTGGGCCATGGAATTGTTCTCCTCTTAGGTGGGGGCCCACTGCATCCAGGGCTGATCACTAAGTTTAGTTTAGATGCTGATGGGTGAAATTCTCTCACAGAACCCTGGGTCTAGCAAAGTACAAAGACCACTTTATATAAAGAGAGGTGTTCAGGAATCATGTAGAAGAACCTCATGTATTTTCAACTTATTTTTATTCAGTTACACAGAAAATTAAAACGTTCTGAATCACGATCATTATTTAATATGTAGGGCTGAGAAATAATCACACACACTCACATGCACACAGGCAACTCTTCGTTATGGAGATAGATTTTATTTCTGTATGCATTTTGTGATATGCCTCACCTGCCTTTCACCTGGTTCTAATCAACTTCATACTCCCTTCTACCCACTCACCAAATTCACTAGTTTATTTGCTTGGTACATTTCAATGACCACACTGTGAAAAGCATGCTAATCACCCCATCATATGTTATATTTTAGTAGGGGTGGCTTTTATTATGCAAAAAAGTTCACATGAGCAATGTACTAAGTTTTGTTATAGTGGTTCTTATAACATGGGGACTATGTCTGAATTTTACTGAAAATATCAGTTTCAGGTCCCTTCCAACATGGTCTCAACTGACACAGACCAGAGCTCAAGTTGTGGTCAGAAATGGCCTCTGAGTTCCCTGTTTCTTTTATGCATTTTTTTTTTTTTTGTCTTTTGAACTAACATGGTCTCACAAAGGCAAGAAAAGCTCTGGGAGGTTTATTCAGCACTTTGCAGTAAAATCCATACTTACTGCAGGGAACATTTCAGTAGATCTGTTCTCAGTGACTAAAATTAAACTGTGTACTTTCCTTCTCATGCGACACACAAGTCCTGGGGCCTTATTCTGTTGTGGAAACTGATATTCAGATTAACCAAGAACAGGAATGATATGGGCAGAAGGCAAATTTGGGGAACTTTGTGGTTCCTGTTGGTTCTTGATTCGTTTTTATTTTCACTCCTTTGGATACCTTGCTTTTCATGTGGACCAGAGCTCACAGTTCTGGGACTCAACTTGTTCTCCTTACATGCACAGTTGCTCATTCATCTACTCTCACCTTAAGAGTAACCCCCAAAGGGTTCTGATAGACTGAAAATACAAATATATCAATCCATTGTACTTGGGTCTGAAAGGTTGACTACAATTGGAAAAACTCTAGTACTATAACATTTATTTAGTAACTATTTACTAACTGCCTCCTCTGTACCAGTACTGTGCTAGAAAATAGGGTTATAACTATTTATAAGTAACACTACTAAACCTTAGGGAGTTCCCAATCCAGAGGGAAAGAAGGCCGGTGAGTATTTATTCTCGGCAGAGTGGGATGCAGGTTACCAGAGGGTTTGCAAAGGAAGTTACCGGAGTACAGAGGAGAGGCAGGTGGGCTGGGTGCCAGAGAAAGTTTCCTTGAGAAGGTGAGTCTGAGCTGACCACAGAGTGATAGTAACAACCAGCCTGGCTGCAAAGAAGTGTAGGTTCAAGTTGGGGAGGGACACTAAGGCAGAGAAAGCAATACATGCAAGAGGCACAGACATGGGATCACCAAGTGTGGTCAATGTCTGTTAACTAAGGGAACAGCGGTGGGGGGGTGGGCACTAAAAGTGGGGCAAGGCCTGGCGAAATAGAGATGATTTAAACTCATGGGTAAATAAAAATCAGTCAAAACCTGCTATACTGTGGATAAAATAGAACTAATGCCAAATCTTTTTCCTGATAAATATTTATTTCTTGAAAGAAGCTAGTTGGAGAATGCCTTCACTTGGATGTGAGAAACCCTATCTCAGTTGCACAGCTTTCTCAGCTAAACTTCTTGATTTCGAGTGATCATGGGGGGGTATGTGGCAATGGGTGAGAGGGAACAAAGGATAGGAGATGGGTTCTTGCAGTTTGGGTAAGAAAAGATCAAGATTTTTATAATGATACCTTTATTCATTAATTCATTAGAGTAAATGTGACTCACAGAAGAGTGAAATGCCTTTGGAATTAAAAAAAAAGGGGGAGCTTCCGGGAAGTTGGCGGAAGACTAAGACGCGGAGATCACCCTCCTCCCCACAGATACACCAGAAATACATCTACATGTGGAACAACTCCTACAGAACACCTACTGAACGCTGGCAGAAGACCTTAGACCTCCCAAAAGTCAAGAAACCCCCTACGTATCTGGGTAGGGCAAAAGAAAAAAGAAAAAACAGAGACAAAAGGATAGGGACGGGACCTGCACCAGTGGGAGGGAGCTGTGAAGGCGGAGAGGTTTCCACACACTAGGAAGCCCCTTCGTGGGCAGAGACTGTGGGAGGCGGAGCGGGGAGCTTCGGAGCCGCGGAGCAGAGCGCAGCAACGGGTGCGGAGGGCAAAGCGGAGAGATTCCCGCACAGAGGATCAGTGCCGACCGGCACTCACCAGCCCGAGAGGCTTGTCGGCTCACCCGCCGGGGCGGGCGGGGCTGGGAGCTGAGGCTCGGGCTTCGGTAGGAGCACAGGGAGAGGACTGGGGCTGGCAGTGTGAACACAGCCTGCAGGGGGTTAGTGCGCCACGGCTGGCCGGGAGGGAGTGCGAGGAAAAGTCTGGACCTGCCGAAGAGGTAAGAGACTTTTTCTTCCCTCTTTGTTTCCTGGTGTGCGAGGAGAGGGGATTAAGAGCGCTGCTTAAAGGAGCTCCAGAGACGGGCACGAGCCGCGGCTAAAAGCGCGGACCCCAGAGACGGGCATGAGACGCTAAGGCTGCTGCTGCCGCCAACAAGAAGCCTGTGTGCAAGCACAGGTCACTATCCACAACCCCGTTCAGGGGAGCCTGTGCAGCCCGCCACTGCCAGGGTCCTGGGATCCAGGGTCAACTCCTCCGGGAGAACGCATGGCGCGCCTCAGGCTAGTGCAACGTCCCGCTGGCCTCTGCCGGCACAGGCTCGCCCCGCATCCGTACCCCTCCCTCCCCCCGGCCTGAGTGAGCCAGAGTCCCCGAATCAGTGGCTCCTTTAACCCCGTCCTGTCTGAGCGAAGAACAGACGCCCTCCGGCGACCTACACGCAAAGGCGGGGCCAAATCCAAAGCTGAGCCCCTGGGAGCTATGAGAACAAAGAAGAGAAAGGGAAGTCTCTCCCAGCAGCCTCAGAAACAGCGGATTAAATTTCCACAATGAACTTGAAGTAGCCTGCATCTGTGGAATACATGAATAGATGACGAATCATCCCAAATTAAGGAGGTGGACTTTGAGAGCAAGATTTATGATTTTTTTCTCCTTTTCCTCTTTTTGTGAGTGTGTATGTGTATGCTTCTGTGTGAGATTTTGTCTGTATAGCTTTGCTTCCACCATTTGTCTGAGGATTCTATCTGTCCATTTTTCTTTGTTTTTTAAAATTTTTTCTTAATAATTACTTTTTATTTTAATAACTATTTTATTTTACTTTATCTTCATTCTTTCTTTCCTTCCTTCCCTCCTTTAGACAACGAATCATCACAAATTGAGGAAGAGGACTTTGAGAGCAAGATTTATGATTTTTTCCCCCTTTCCTCTTTTTGTGAGCGTGTATGTGTATGTTACTGTGTGATATTTCGTCTGTATAGCTTTGCTTCCACCATTTGTCCTAGGGTTCTATCCGTCCATTTTTTTTCTCTTAATAATTATTTTTTTTATTTTAATGACTATTATATTTTATCTTACTTTATTTTACTTTATCTTCTTTCTTTTTTTCCTTCCTCCCTCCCTCCCTCCTTTCTACTTCAACTAATTCTTTCTTTCTACTTTTTCTCCATTTTATTCGGAGCCGTGTGGATGAAAGGCTCTTGGTGCTGCAGCCAGGAGTCAGTGCTGTGCCTCTGAGGTGGGAGAGCCAACTTCAGGACACTGGTCCACAAGAGACCTCCCAGCTCCACATAATATCAAATGGCGAAAATCTCCCAGAGATCTCCATCTCAACACCAGCACCCAGCTTCACTCAACGACCAGCAAGCTACAGTGCTGGACACCCTATGCCAAACAACTAGCAAGACAGGAACACAGCCTCACCCATTAGCAGAGAGGCTGCCTAAAATCATAATAAGTCCACAGACACCCCAAAACACACCACCAGACATGGACCTGCCCACCCGAAAGACAAGATCCAGCCTCATCCACCAGAACACAGGCACTAGTCCCCTCGACCAGGAAGCCTACACAACCCACTGAACCAACCTTAGCCACTGCGGACAGACACCGAAAATAACAGGAACTACGAACCTGCAGACTGCAAAAAGGAGACCCCAAACACAGTAAGATAAGCAAAATGAGAAGACAGAAAAACACACAGCAGATGAAGGAGCAAGAATCCCCATAAGGTTAACAGCTGATCTTTCAGCAAAAACTCTGCAAACCAGTAGGGACTGGAAGGACATATTTAAAATGATCGAGGAGAAAAACCTGCAACCAAGATTACTCTACCCAGCAAGGATCTCATTCAGATTTGATGGAGAAATTAAAACCTTTACAGACAAGCAAAAGCTGAGAGAGTTCAGCACCACCAAACCAGCTTTACAACAAATGCTAAAGGAACTTCTCTAGACAAAAACACAAGAGAAGGAAAAGTCCTATAATAACGAACCCAAAACAATTTAGAAAATGGGAATAGGAACATACATATCGATAATTACCTTAAATGTAAATGGATTAAATGCTCCAACCAAAAGACATAGATTGGCTGAATGGATACAAAAACAAGACCCATATATTTGCTGTCTACAAGAGACCCACTTCAGACCTAGAGACACATACAGACTGAAAGTAAGGGGATGGAAAAAGATATTTCAAATGGAAACCAAAAGAAAGCTAGAGTAGCAATTCTCATATCAGACAGAATAGACTTTAAAATAAAGACTATTAGAAGAGACAAAGAAGGACACTACATAATGATCAAGGGATCGATCCAAGAAGAAGATATAACAATTGTAAATATTTATGCACCCAACATAGGAGCACCTCAATACATAAGGCAAATACTAACAGCCATAAAAGGGGAAATCGACAGTAACACATTCATTGTAGGGGACTTTAACACCCCACTTTCAACAATGGACAGATCATCCAAAATGAAAATAAATAAGGAAACACAAGCTTTAAACAATACATTAAGCAATATGGACTTAATAGATGTTTATAGGACATTCCATCCAAAAACAACAGAATACACATTTTTCTCAAGTCCTCATGGAACATTCTCCAGGACAGATCATATCTTGGGTCACAAATCAAGCCTTGGTAAATTTTAGAAAATTGAAATTGTTTCAAGTATCTTTTCGGCCACAACGCTATCAGACTAGATATCAATTACAGGAAATGATCTGTAAAAAATACAAACAAATGGAGGCTAAACAATACACTACTTAATAACCAAGAGATCACTGAAGAAATCAAAGAGGAAATCAAAAAATACCTAGAAATAAATGACAATGGAGACACGACGACCCAAAATCTATGGGATGCAGCAAAAGCAGTTCTAAGAGGGAAGTTTATAGCAATACATTCCTACCTTAAGAAACAGGAAACACCTCGAATAAACAACCTAACCTTACACCTAAAGCAATTAGAGAAGGAAGAACAAAAACACCCCAAAGTTAGCAGAAGGAAAGAAATCATAAAAATCAGATCTGAAACAGATGAAAAAGAAATGAAGGAAACAATAGCAAAGATCAATAAAACTAAAAGCTGGTTCTTTGAGAAGATAAACAAAATTGATAAACCATTAGCCAGACTCATCAAGAAAAAAAGGGAGAAGACTCAAATCAATAGAATTAGAAATGAAAAAGGAGAAGTAACAACTGACACTGCAGAAATACAAAAGATCATGAGAGATTACTACAAGCAACTCTATGCCAATAAAATGGACAACCTGGAAGAAATGGACAAATTCTTAGAAATGCACAACCTGCCAAGACTGAATCAGGAAGAAATAGAAAATATGAACAGACCAATCACAAGCACTGAAATTGAAACTGTGATTAAAAACCTTCCAACAAACAAAAGCCCAGGACCAGATGGCTTCACAGGCAGATTCTATCAAACATATAGAGAAGAGCTAACACCTATCCTTCTCAAACTCCTCCAAAATATAGCAGAGGGAGGAACACTCCCAAACTCATTCTACGAGGCCACCATCACCCTGATACCAAAACCAGACAAGGATGTCACAAAGAAAGAAAACTACAGGCCAATATCTCTGATGAACATAGATGCAAAAATCCTCAACAAAATACTAGCAAACAGAATCCAACAGCACATTAAACGGATCATACACTGTGATCAAGTGGGGTTTATCCCAGGAATGCAAGGATTCTTCAATATACGCAAATCTATCAATGTGATTAACCATATTAACAAATTGAAGGAGAAAAACCATATGAGCATCTCAATAGATGCAGAGAAAGCTTTTGACAAAATTCAACACCCATTTATGATAAAAACCCTGCAGAAAGTAGGTGTAGAGGGAACTTTCCTCAATATAATAAAGGCCGTATATGACAAGCCCACAGCCAACATCATCCTCAATGGCGAAAAACTGAAAGCATTTCCACTAAGGTCAGGAACAAGACAAGGTTGCCCACTCTCACCACTCTTATTCAACATAGTTTTGGAAGTTTTAGCCACAGCAATCAGAGAAGAAAAGGAAATAAAAGGAATCCAAATCAGAAAAGAAGAAGTAAAGCTGTCACTGTTTGCAGATGACATGATACTATACATAGAGAATCCTAAAGATGCTACCAGAAAACTACTAGAGCTAATCAATGAATTTGGTAAAGTAGCAGGATACAAAATTAATGCACAGAAATCTCTGGCATTCCTATATACTAACGATGAAAAATCTGAAAGTGAAATCAAGAAAACACTCCCATTTACCATTGCAACAAAAAGAATAAAATATCTAGGAATAAACCTACCTAAGGAGACAAAAGACCTGTATGCAGAAAATTATAAGACACTGATGAAAGAAATTAAAGATGATACAAACAGATGGAGAGATATACCATGTTCTTGGATTGGAAGAATCAACATTGTGAAAATGACTCTACTCCCCAAAGCAATCTATAGATTCAATGCAATCCCTATCAAACTACCACTGGCATTTTTCACAGAACTAGAACAAAAAATTTCACAATTTGTATGGAAACACAAAAGACCCCGAATAGCCAAAGCAATCTTGAGAACAAAAAATGGAGCTGGAGGAATCAGGCTGCCTGACTTCAGACTATACTACAAAGCTACAGTAATCAAGACAGTATGGTACTGGCACAAAAACAGAAAGATAGATCAATGGAATAGGATAGAAAGCCCAGAGATAAACCCATGCACATATGGTCACCTTATCTTTGATAAAGGTGGCAGGAATATACAGTGGAGAAAGGACAGCCCCTTCAATAAGTGGTGCTGGGAAAACTGGACAGGTACATGTAAAAGTATGAGATTAGATCACTCCCTAACACCATACACAAAAATAAGCTCAAAATGGATTAAAGACCTAAATGTAAGGCCAGAAACTATCAAACTCTTAGAGGAAAACATAGGCAGAACACTCTATGACATAAATCACAGCAAGATCCTTCTTGACCCATCTCCTAGAGTAATGGAGATAAAAACAAAAATAAACAAATGGGACCTAATGAAACTTCAAAGCTTTTGCACAGCAAAGGAAACCATAAACAAGACCAAAAGACAGCCCTCAGAATGGGAGAAAATATTTGCAAATGAATCAACTGACAAAGGATTAATCTCTAAAATTTACAGGCAGCTCATGCAGCTCAATAACAAAAAAATAAACAACCCAATCCAAAAATGGGCAGAAGACCTAAATAGACATTTCTCCAAAGAAGATATACAGACTGCCAACAAACACATGAAAGAATGCTCAACATCACTAATCATTAGAGAAATGCAAATCAAAACTACAATGAGATATCATCTCACACCAGTCAAAACGGCCATCATCCAAAAATCTAGAAACAATAAGTGCTGGAGAGGGTGTCGAGAAAAGGGAACCCTCTTGCACTGTTGTTGAGAATGTAAATTGATACAGCCACTGTGGAGAACAGTATGGAGGTTCCGTAAAAAACTACAAATAGAACTATCATGTGACCCAGCAATCCCACTACTGGGCATATAGCCTGAGAAAACCATAATTCAAAAAGAGTACCAAAATGTTCATTGCAGCTCTATTTACAATAGTCCAGAGATGGAAACAACCTAAGTGTCCATCATTGGATGAATGGATATAGAAGATGTGGCACATATATACAATGGAATATTACTCAGCCATAAAAAGAAACGAAATTGGACTATTTGTAATGAGGTGGATAGACCTAGAGTCTGTCATACAGAGTGAAGTAAGTCAGAAAGAGAGCGAAAATACCGTATGCTAACACATATATATGGAATTTAAGAAAAAAAAATGTCATGAAGAACCTAGGGGTAAGACAGGAATAAAGACACAGACCTACTAGAGAATGGACTTGAGGATATGCGGAGGGGGAAGGGTAAGCTGCGACAAAGCAAGAGAGAGGCATGGACATATATAGACAGTACCAAACGTAAGGTAGATAGCTAGTGGGAAGCAGCCGCATAGCACAGGGAGATCAGCTCGGTGCTTTGTGACCGCCTGGAGGGGTGGGACATAGGGAGGGTGGGAGGCAGGGAGACGCAAGAGGGAAGAGATATGGGAACATATGTATGTGTGTAACTGATTCATTTTGTTGTAAAGCAGAGGCTAACACACCATTGTGGAGCAATTATATTCCAATAAAGATGTTAAAAATAAATAAATAAATAAATAAATTTAAAAAAGGGAACAGAGTAAATGTTCACTATAGATCTGTTATATATTGTTTGTTGTCTAATTCTTTAAAAATGGAAAACAATTTAAAATTTAAAATAAAACATATAACAGTTTCTATTTGGAAATTTCTGGAAATGAACAGTGATGATGTCTGCACAACACTGTGAATGTACTTAATGCCACTGAATTGTACACTTAAAATGGTAAATTCTGTGTCATGCATATTTTTACCAAAAAAATTAAAAACTATATAAAGTTATATATAATATATATACATACACACACATATATATATACAGTTGACCCTTGAACAACGAGTTTGAACCGTGTGGTCTACTTATACGCAGATGTTTTCAATAAATATGTACTACAGTACTTCATGATCCCTGGTTGGCTGAATCTGGGGATGGAGAGTCATGGTTACAGAGAGTCGACTGTAAAGTCACACATAGATTTTCAACTGCAAAGAGAGTCGGTGCCCCTAAGCCCTGCGTTGTTCAAGGGCCAACTTTGTATATACAAGTTAGGACTTATAGTACAAAACTCTTCATGTAGGGTAAAACACCAGTAATGACATTATTTAATAACCCATGCTTTCACTGTGACTAACATTCCACTGTATAAATAGCTACCAATTATTGACCATCTACTCTGTCAGGCCTGTGATACAACCTACAACACATGCCCTTTGATGCTGGTATTATTCCCATTTTACAGGTGAGGAATATATACTATTAGGATAAGGAATAACATTTACATGCAAAAATTGAAAGACCATTACATAGAAGTTACTGCTACTACCTTACACGCCAGATGGGATTTTAAAATTTTTTCTTACATTCTTTATTTTATTTTTTAAAAATTTTTCTTCCATTCTTAAATGCAATTTTAGAAGATACCTATGGGCCAGTTGGTTGTAAATAACAGAGCAAGTGTTAGTTTTTTAAAATGAACGACTTTCCATTTTATTTTAAGGAATCTTGTGTAACCATAAGCTAATTATTTTCTTCATAAATTAGAAAAGAGAAGTGGATATCAGTAAATTTACACAGCTGATAAATTTCTTTTAACAATTTAAGTAATTTCAAGATTCATATAGGATTCCTCATAGATATGCCAGAATTTGGCAAAAGCATAAAATTTGATAGTTATTTCAAACAACGCATACCACCCAATAATCTAATTTTAAAAAGCTATCTAAATAATTTCAAGGTACAAAACCCACCCCCCTTTAGGGAAGTCTTTATCTGTAACAGAAAATTATGTGTTCATGATGAGGAGGGAAAAAAAAAACCACTTAAAATATTTGGAAGAAGTAATCACACACTATCAAAGAATAAAGTATTTGTAGGATTCTCAAATCCTGAGCTTTTAGTAAACTACATATATATTGTAAATCCCAGGACTTTACCTGAATACTTGAAGGATCTGGGAGTGAGAAGCCTGTGGCTCTGGTCCTGGGCATCCTCCCATTAATTGAGAGCTTACTGTCGGCCAGAAACTCTCACTAGGCACTGATGAACAAGACAGACACAGTCCCTTGCTTTTAAAATGGAGAATGAGAAATTTAACAGGAACAACACATAAATATAAATTATAAGACCTACATAAGAAATGTACAAGATACTAAGACTAAACATAAGGCGAGGGATCTAATTTGCCAATAATTTCTACAAGCTGAAAGCAAAGGCTTTGAAGTCAGGAAAAACTGGATTTTAATCCCGGCTTCTCTAGTTAGTAAGTAGTTGGGTTACTTAACAGCTGTGCTACTGAGTCTTTCTAAGCTTCAGTATTTTTACCTGGAAAATGAGGATAACACTGCTTTTTCTTTGAGTCTCATAGTAAGAAGAAATAAAGTATGTAAAATGTCTGACAGTACCAACTGCACACATAGTAGGTACCATTATTATTTTAATACCGCCATTTATTATAAAATACACAAACAGCATGAAACACATTTGACCCTGGGAGCATGGAAAATCATGTTACTACTCTCTGATACTCTGTTGTTATCTTTAGCATACTCAAATTTTGGAGATGCAAATCAACAATTTTATTATTTGAAAACTCACTCTGGGGTTTATATAACAGAAAGTAAAGTGTGGGAAGTAAATTCTTTTCTAGTTAATGAGGTTAATCATCAGATAATTCAGAGCATCTAAAATCCTGGATAAATGCTTAAGTTTGTCTTCCTTTGCCAGTACAAAGGAGACCTAGCACTTTTATCACCTAGGCAAAAATGTCCAAATAAACAAAGTTTGAGGAATGTAAATAAAGTCGAATAGGTTTTATGTCGGTAAGAGCTTTTTAAGATTTATCATGCACCCAATCTAATATAGACAGGTGAATTCACTCCACAGCTGCCCTTTCTTTTTTTTACTTCACTTTATGTAAGGAGGACCTGGCATCAAGAAAAGGTTCCCATTTTCTTTATCCAAATGGATAATTTTGTGCAAAGAGATCACTTTGTCATACGAGCTTTCACGTGGTGAGCTGGAAGATTTGTTGCTGCCTTATATAATCAAACAACAACAATAAAAATCACAGGGGATGCAGTGTATGGGCAAAGCACAATGAGAGCCATGAATAATTCTTGGGGATAAAAATTATTACTTAGAGAATAAACACCATGAAATTACTGATTATCTATTCCTTTCCAAAAAATTACCCAAAGTGAAGAGTACTTAAATGTGATACAAATATCAAATGTAATACAAATATGCTAACGGGATCCTAACTGCATGAGATAACAATCCTGAGCCAAGAAGCTGCACCCAATTCTCATGCTTTAAATGAAGAATCTTAATAAAAATCATAGTTTCCATTAAATGTTGTCCCATTATCATTAGCACACAGTTAAGACTTGATATCGAATGGATAGCTTTACCTTCAAGGCTATTTATAGGAAGCTAATAACTGGGACGCCAAAGACCTCAATTTGCATAAAAAGGAGGCAAGGCTACATTCACTCAAGTATACAAATGGCAACCTTATAGACAAAAGCTCTAAGAACTCATAATCTCTTCTTTTTGGATTTTGTCAGGGATGGCTGGCTAATTGGAGGAACTCATGAAAGTTCCTTACAATCCAATTAGCACTTCAGTGCAATTAAGCAGTAGAGGCTTCCCTATTCTGCAGAGAATGGCTTTGATCTTGCAGTGAAAAGTGTCCTTCCTTAAAGCTGTGGTTTTGATTTTTTTCTCAGTAATTAGTGCTAATTGTAAACCCAAGCCTGACCTGCTATAAACAGAGTGTTTTACCGCATTTGACACTAGGACCTTAAATCAGTGTTCTCTTTTGTCTATATTGTACTTGCTTATTAGAAGTCTGGCTATTTTGCTCATTATTTGATGCACAATGGATAAGTACATACTAAAGTCAGCTGAAACAAATGCCTGGATCTTAAGAGCTTGTGTGGGTATTTTCACTGATGTCTTTTAAGCCCAGTTACCATAAAAGTAGTTGATTGAATTTCACTTAAGGAATATACTGTAGTTTTTCCACACAAAGAATGACTATTCAGAAGCAATTTCTAAAGAGGTTTAGTGACCCTTGTATGTTTTGAAAATAAAAACAAAAGATGAAAATGGTCTTTTCACAGGAGCAAACAAAGAACTGTACAAATCAACTGCAGCAGTCTGCTGAAAAATACCTATTACAACAATGTCTGTTAAATCAAATCATTGTTTAGATTCATAAAAATGAATTAAAACATAAGCCTGTTAGTGACTAGGCCAATGAGATATCTCTATATGGAAATAAGATGCTGCAAAATATAAAATCCCATTCCTTCTCTAAGGTATAGATAAGACCTTTTGAAATTAGCACACATTTTCTATGCAAATGCAAAGCGGCTGGATATTAGATAGGACACTTTTCCCTCAAATGTTTTTAAACATACTCTATTCCATTACTTAGTAAATGGAATAAAAAAAAAAAAAAGATAAAGGAAGCTAGCCCAGTCCAGGTTACATCATTAGACATTCTGAATCCGGACCAATTTACTGATCTTGAAGTAGACATAGTCTAGTGTACAGACATATAATTACTAGGAGGGAAAATATCTATCTAAATACAAACATACTCTACTCAAAAAATATGATGACGCCAATTAGCGCTACCTAGAAACAGCTATTTTGGTAAAAAAATTTTCCCCTTATGGAATAAAGTCAAGAATCTAGAAACAGTATTTTCTCTAAAGGACAACATGACTGAATATGACTAAAGCAAACAAAAGGCAAGATGGACTGTTAGAAATCATCCCTTATTTTATGTCTTTTAAATTTATTCTAATCATTGAAAAAACCGAAGTATTGCATGCATACAGTTTAGAAATCAAATAATAATAAAATGCCAGTCAAAAACTTAGGGGTACTTTCCCATTCCCTCCCCTCCTCCTTCCTAGAGGCAATGACTTTCAACTCTTTTAGCCATTGCTTCGGCTCTTCTTTGGCTCCATATTTTAAAATCAGCTACGACTGTAGTGACGTGGCTCACAGGGATAAGCCCTAACTATCTGCATTTTGGAGCTCCTCAGGGGAAGAGGCTAGAGGCTCGGGTTTAGGACCACTAGACTTTCACCTGTGTTTTCGGTGTGGTTCCCTCACCTTCTTCAGTCCCTGTAGCCTCTAAGTCCTGAGACTCCCTGATTCTGTCTTCCCCAGAGCATCATCTTCTACCTGGATGGAAGGGGTGAGGTCATCTGACCAGGGGCAGTGGAAATGACCAGGAGGTCTAGTTGCAACTTGTACACATTTTCAAGCAATCCCTATTTTCACTACCCTCACCCTCTATTACTACATGACCTCCAACTCTGAGATCTTTTGGGGAGGCAGACTGGTAAACGGTTCTTTGGTACTCTCAACCTGCATGCATATTTGTTTGACCAAAATCTACTAAATCACTTATCATTCCTTTAAAAAAATTTATTGTGGTAAAAAATATATTCAAATTGTGCCATTTTAACTATTTTTAAAGGTATAATTCAGTGGCAACAATTATACTCACAGTATTGCACAACCATCAACACTATTTCCAAAACTTTTCCATTACTCTAATCATTTATCATTCTCCCATCTGACTTCCAACTTCACAGGCTGTGTTCTTGGACTACAGTGGGTGATTCCCTACTTTAATCATAATCAAACTTTATGTTTGTGCTTTTTTTTTTTTCTAGTTGTGGGTGTGATTTTCAAGAGAAGGGTGCAAAAATGCTTTTATTCTATCATTGTAAAACCTAAATTCCCATCTCCTTATTTTAAAGATGGGACAACTCTTGCCTGGAAAGAGTAAGCAATTTGCTCTGGGTGCTACTGTGATTTGCCTAATTACCCAACGGGGCACTTTCCATCAACTAGACTACTCGTTTCATTATTGGGGTCCTTTATGGGTTTAGATCATTTTGTGGGGTACACAAAAAAACTGTGTATACCAAAGAGATTGAGAATGATGTTTCTGTAGAAATTATTAGAACAGTAACTGTTGGACAGTTGATGCTTAGGGACCTAGATCTTCCTAAATTCCTGTGGTGAAAGCAACTAGGAAATTGAATAATAGAATTAAGTCTCTGGAACATCTTGGATGTGCAGACATGGAGAACTTGTTGACCAATGTTGATAGCTAAACTTATCTCCTCCTAGAGCTGGCAGACTTTATTTTAGGACCTGTTTCATACAAAATTTTCAATGTTTTACTGTGCATGCATGCCAAATTCAATGTAGATAATACCTTAAACATCTAGTAATGTAATAGCAAAAATGATAAAATAACATTTTCTGTACTTGGATGTGGCTTTTTACGTTATAAATCCTCACTTTCTGTATTTTCATGCCCCAGTGTGGCCACCATTTTAAAGTCTGGCAAGTTATTTTATTTATTTATTTTTCTGGCAAGTTATTTTAATCTCAGGAGTCATCTGCTTCAACGATGAACTGGAAAAAAAAAAAGGGCCTTAACGGCATAGTATAACTTAAATAGTATGGTAAGATTTGAACCTATGGTTGATCTGAATGTCTCTTGAGGAAAGGAGGAGGAAAAGAGGAGGAATTATAAGGGCAACAACATCAAAGAAACAGAACAACTATGCTTTCAGGTATGTACCCTTGTCATACCTACTCTGTAGATGAAAGAGCCAAGGCTCAGAAAAGTTAGGTAACTTGCCCAATATCACACAGCTGTAAGTGACAGAATTACAGTTTGAACCCAAATCCAGTGCTCTCAACAACTCAGCTATGTGGGCAGATGGAAGAGTTCCAAGAACTCAAAAACAAAGTTTAGTTATGTGAATAAAGTAAACTAGAGTAGGCACAAAATATTATAGAACACTGATCATGGTGAGGGCTGGGCAATTTCTTTTCATCTGAAAGGCAATTTAGTCTCTTCTTTTAGAGTAGACACATCTGTTACTCTTGATAAACTAATTCATAAATATGGAAAACACTGGATGAGACACTAAATTATGCCCAATGAAAATGCAGTTGAAAAATTTGTTTTTACTTTTAAGCAAATGTGATGTATAGTTACAAAAGCCCATTGAACTACAACAAAATTCTTTTAACACAAAACTTATTTTCCACATTAACAATTTGTTCAAGAACCTAGAAATAAATAAAAAATGGCCTCTGAGCAAGTATCGAGAAGGAAAGCCATAGTAAATGCACTCTGTGCCTCTTGACTAGAAAGCCTTTTGCCCCTCCCTTGGAGTCTAGTGATTCTTACTTTAAGTACAAATCTAACAAGCTATGTTCTTTTCCTCTGTAGGCCAAACCACATCTAAAGCAATAAACAGAAAAGGGTGAGACATTGCTAAAGGAAGGAATACAAAAACATCAGAACAGCAAGAAATGAGAATCATGAACTTCTAATAAGTTACTAGAGAAAGATGGTAGTTGAGGTCAGAGGTTGTCAAACCACAGCCTGCAAGCCAAATCCAACCACTGCCTATTCAATGACAAAGTTTTATTGGAAATCAGCTATGCTCATGCACTAAATATTAGCCATGACTGCTTTTGTAATACAGTGGCAGCTGAGTAGCAGCAACAGAGACCACCTGGACTGCAAAACTTAAAATATTTACTACCTGGCCCTTTATAGAAAAAGTTTGTCGACCTTGTGGTTGAGGTCATTAAAACCATGAGTAAACAGCGTTTTACACCTCACTAGGCCACGTGGGCCCAGCACAACTGAGTTACCCAGAAATTGTTGGCTTATCTTTAGTATATTTCAGTATATACTGTTTAATAAAGCATTGAAGGATATGATGCACTTTAGAACAGTTTTCCCCTAAATGATTTTCTTTTAACCAACACAGCTCAAACATTTCAGTTATCCAGAAATCTGATTATAAATGAAATCTAATATTTAAAAAAAACTATTCAGAAGTTGAAATCTTAGAATTATTCACTGGCATAAGCAGGTGAACAAAATGAAATCATTGCAGATGCACTTGCTAAAGTATTCTTTCCCCGTGAGATCAAAGTTTGTCTTCTAATTTCCTCCAGGTGATCCAGTCTCAGGGCTCTAGAAGCCCCGTGTTCCCTAAACTGAGCACGTTGGAAACACTGATATCGACAAGTGAATTGGCATTTTTTGAAGAACTATTGCCGTAATCTAAACTACTCCTTGATCTTCCCCCAAAGCATGCTAGAGAACCTAATTTCCATAAAACTTTCTAACCCAATTTGAACAGTATAATGTGGACAGCGGGGAATAAATGAGTTTGATCAATTATGAATTTATATGATATGTTAGTAAACTATTCAGGCTAAGTCTTACAATTCAGTATTTTGAACACTAATGCCATGCTACGTAATTTTAAAATGGTGCATTTCAGAAAAACCTCACTAGGGCACCTTTGCATATTTGGAAATCTAATTAACCCAAGCATATCTTAAAGCTTTCAAGAGAGAACGTACAATAACATTTTTGTCAGCTGAATGTTTGCTTGAGGCTGTGTAAGGATTTTATCATCTAGTATAATTTAACTCTTTAGCTCCCAATTTCTACATAGACCTGTCGGATCTGGCAATTAAGTGTGGATAGATGGAACCTTTCCCTCTCTCTAGGCCTGTGACTCCCGGGGCTGTGTGAACAGGAGGACTCCAGCCACTTCAAGAACACCATCAAGTGCCTCTGACGACCCTGCTACCTAATCCAAACCCAAATGCAAAACTGTCTCTTCTCCCTGACCTCAGATAACGTAACTCTGAGCTGCCTTTCTTGCACAAACACTTGAATTAAGTTAAAAAAAAAAAAAAGACCTCCACATTGCATAGAGAGCAAAACAAAACATCGTTTTTATATCTTTTGTGGTGGAAAATATTTCACAAGGAGACAGAAGCCCAGAGAGGGACGCTGCCTGACCTGCCTCCCCAGCTGCTACCTCCTCTGTCCTTCATGAATTTCCACCACTGGGGTTTTCCTCTCCGCCTATGCCAGAATCTATGCCCGTTGACAAAAAGGACAGAGCAAAAAAAGAGTCCAGTTCTAAGGACCTACTGGCTTCCTACTAAAAGGCAGCAGTGATTCCTGGTCACTGAGGTTGATCCATGGCCAAAGCCCTACTCTCCAGACATCTTCCTTTGCATTTCTGGCCATTTACCTTGTCAGAGTGAAGAAAAGACCTGCAGTCCTTGTGACTGCATCTCCCCAAGGACTGCTGCAAATATGGAGGCTCAGGCTGCCAAACACTAGTTGCAATCTCATGGCCCTCACCTGTTTTGCCAAGTTCCCTGCAGATGCTGCCCTGTTACAGAAGCTGAGAGGAAAATGTAGCTCTGGCAAAAATGGAAGTCACTTATATCAGCATTAAGTAGGAGACTGGATTTATGAGGAATTCTGACATGTCCAATAGAACCTAAACGCACTATGTTAGAGATTTCAGGATATACTGTAAGAAAATTATGAACTTAATTTGCAACAATTACAGTCAGTTCTGCAATAAGGCTTGTTTGGAAACTGCAAATTTGTTCCAACAGAATTGATACATTAGAGAAGGACTTGAGCATAATGCAAATTTCACATTCGCTTTTACTCCAAGATCTTGGTGAGAAACACTAGGTGAGCACAGAAAACTGTACGCAGCTGAACTGAATTGTGGAGAAATTTACAAAACACACACCAGCACACATCTCAAACTTCTCATTTCACTTCCTGTGTTATGACTCAGTTATGAGCCATATTCATGCCTATCTCCCATCACAATCTTCTATCCTATTTCAGATCACCTCCCTCCACCACTTCACCCTCGGACTTGACTCCCACAAGTAAACTCCAGGTCTTCTTCAAGGTACACTGCCACATTTTTTGTAGAATCTATGTAGTACTGTAGTATTAGTATGTATTCCTTGACTCTTCAATATGTGTAAACCATGCTACCATTTTCATTGTTCCTATCATTTAAAAATTTTATGTCCCCCGGATGAAGTTTTTGAGTGTTTGTCCCTAACCCCTTTTTCCTCTAAGCTACAATTTTCTGTGCAGCATGATGAATTTAGAAACATGTATGTCACCTTATAACAGAACTGACTGTAAATTAGGTTTCATTGTTTTATTAAAGATCAAGCGGGCTTCCCTGGTGGCGCAGTCGTTGAGAATCTGCCTGCTAATGCAGGGGACACGGGTTCGAGCCCTGGTCTGGGAAGATCCCACATGCCGCGGAGCAACTGGGCCCATGAGCCACAACTACTGAGCCTGCGCGTCTGAAGCCTGTGCTCCGCAACAAGAGAGGCCGCGATAGTGAGAGGCCCGCGCACGGCGATGAAGAGTGGCCCCCGCTTGCCACAACTAGAGAAAGCCCTTGCACAGAAACGAAGACCCAACACAGCCAAATAAATAAATAAATAAACAAATGTGGGGTTTAAAAAAATAAGAATAATTTAAAATTAATACAATCATAAACAGCATGTAAGTCAAATAGTAAAGCATAATTAAAATTAGAAAAATATTTTTAAAAAAAGATCAAAGAAAGGGCAGAGGACAGAATCAATAACATTTTAGTTGATAAAAAGAAACAAATGCTTTCATGTATCTTGCCAGGTAGTAACAATCATTTCCTGTGATAATCCTCTCAGCATTTTGGAGCACAATGGACTCCCTTCTCACCACACCGCAGTTCAGCTCAGATGGCATCTCCTCCAGTAAACCCTCTGAAA
Organism: Lipotes vexillifer; assembly: GCF_000442215.2. Taxonomy (NCBI): domain Eukaryota; kingdom Metazoa; phylum Chordata; class Mammalia; order Artiodactyla; family Lipotidae; genus Lipotes; species Lipotes vexillifer. Next base: position 648,383 of record NW_006779287.1, on the reverse strand, counting down.
TCTCCAGACAATGCCCAAGTCTGTACTAGATGCACCCACCATGTCTCACATGTTTCCAAGCCGCCTGCTTATACCTTTGGCACAGGCCAAGTCACATCGCACTGCAATTCCGTTTACTTATTAACCTCATTCACTAGCCTGTGGGCTCTTTCGAGCCATCTTTGCACCTGTAGTTGGATTCTGAGCGCGTCACATAGTGTTTAGCACAGGGAAGATGACTAGCAAATGCTTGTGAAGAAAGAATAAAGGAGTGTTCAGTTATTTGTATCACTCATAGCCTTGAGCAGTGCTTTACACAGAGCAGGCACTCAACAGACATTGTTAAATAAATGAAAGAAAAGGAAACAGAAAAGTGTACTTACTTAGAGATAGGGAAACAGTGAGCAAAGTCATCTCTTGAAATTGTCAAATAAAGCCTTCATATTAATAATGTAAATTTATCTTTATAGATGAACAGGAAAGGAAGATGACTACGATATTTTATTTTATAACCATGATAGAACTGTTAAATTCCTCAAAAAGGTTGTCCGGCTCAGTTCTACCATCAAGCAGGTCAACTGTTAAGCCTTCCAACCAGGTGGGTGCTCATTTCATTTTAAACATATTCAAAGATTATATTCTGTCTCTTGGTAACCTTAGACAATGCTTATTGATATTTTATAATCAAGAAATCCCTTCCAATGTAAAAGCAAGCTATCCCTGGCTACTAAAAACTAATTTTCTTTTGTTCCTTCTTCTGTAGGGATAGAGAACTGGTCTGCATTCTTATGATAAACCTCTATATACTATAAGACAGTTATTAAGTCATCTCTTAGCTTTCTATTTTCCTGGTTAAGCAATCAAACTCCTTTTAATCTTTCCCCACATGACCTATTTTACATCCCATTAAGCATTTCTGTTGTTTTGCTACAGACCTTTTCCAATTTTCACACTTCCTTTTAAAATGTAGAAATTCAAAGTCGACAAAGTAATTTAATAAAAGCTTATACGACACCAAACATAACAAAGGATTATTTCCTACCTCCCTAAATGCCAGCATCATAGGAGTTTTACAGCACACTTTGCTGAAAGCCAACAAGCTCTTATAGCCTCTCCATGTCCGCTGGTCCTCATGCACTCCCTGAATGCGTGGTGTCTGAGGTGGGCCTGGCATCCACATTCTCTCTGTGGACAGGTGCTCAGAGGTGCCCTGAGCACACGCTACACCCTCTGTTCTGCTCTCACCAGCTCGCTGAACTAGAGCTTCGGGGTGTGGCGCTGGTTCCAGGTGGGCCTCGTCTTAATTTTCTGTAGTTCTGGCTGCAAAGGAGCTACACGTGCCTTTTGCGGAGCAAGGCTGGCCCTTGTAGTCTTGTTTTAGGGTGAGTATCGCTCTGCTGACTCTCCTGGAGCTCAGTCTTTTTCTTGTCCTATCTGTGCTTGGACAACCTTCCTCCCTCTGCTGACAGTATAGTTTGCTTTTCTCTCTTAGGATATAACCTTGAATTTGTTCTATATTTTTGAAATGTGATTTATATAATTTATTAAGATCATTTCAAATTCTAGTTCTAGCTTTCCAAGCATCGTAACCCCTGTTAGCTTAGTGTAATCTCCAAACTTAATCAGTATGCCTTTTATTCTGTCGCCCAGGAATTAATGAAAAGGCAGAATGGAATCTATCATGAGCACCAGGGCTGAATCCTTAAGATCTTCAATTAACAGGCCCTTACAGCTTACAATAAGGACTTTAGAGGGTAATCTCCTAAAAAAATTTTTTTAAAAAAACATGTTTACCTAATTGTGATTGTCTTGGGATCTACTTAGACAAAATCTTATTTATTGATAAAGGGTAGTAATTTATGGGGTGGAATTAAAGGAGATAGTGGATTGATAATGACTTTATCCATTGCTTTCCTTTAGCCTGTATGGGTTAATATTTCTTCAGAGAAGGAAATTATACCACTTTGGGTAGATTTGCTATTCACAAAACAGAGCAATAAAATTATAACCAAGATTTTGTAATGATGTTTTTTTTATTATACTGGTTATTGTCACTGTGCAACTTAAAACTAAATCAATACCTAATTAATTAACTATTAAAATGTAAAAAGATTTTAAGTCAATATAAGAAACTAAAGGTAGAAACTTGATCAATCTAGGTAATTGTGACAGTGGTATTATCATGAGATCAAGTTGCTGAATGATTCAACAAAATATTAAGTAAACTGCAGACAGAAGCAAAAACTAGTGAAAAGTAACGAAAATTAAGTGCATTCAGCTAAAATGATTGTTAGCTTCTCAACTTCAAACTAGATATCCTATTTATACAGTTAAAAAAGGGTAAAGCAATTATGTCAATAGTTGCAGTCTTTCTTCATTGGTAATTTTTAACTAGATAAGTGAATTTAATTTCTACTCAAAAATATTTGATCCTAGAGCAATTTCCACCAGACATTTCTGTCATTGTTGCTACAATCTTCAAAAGATTGAAGACAATGAACAATAATGTCCTTAAAGAGTAGTGTTCAGTCAATCAAAAATATTTATTGACTGAAAATTTGATTGCTATATGGAATCTCTTTCTTGATTATTTCCTAATTTCTTTTAGTTCTAGGTTCAGTTATTTTAGACTACTAAGTTGTTTTGTGCATCTGTTTTAGATGTTTACAAAACTGCATGCACAAAAATGGGTCAAGGGAGAATTACAAAAAATTATCTCACTAGACTCCGATTTATGGAATGTTTCATAAAGGGATATCTGCTGTTAACAGAAAAAGGAAAATATATCAAAAAAGGAAAAAAAATCTGAGCTGTGATGTTCAGCAAAGAGTTAGTGAACTGACCTTGGAATAGTATTGTATAAACATACAATTCTCCCGCATTTAGTTTTCTGCTGGCATATACACTCTGTCTGCATATAATGTTAATGCATCATTTATTTATATCAAAAGGCTGCCCTAGACAATCATCCTAAAAATACAGTAAGATAACAGTCTTTGTTCTGGGAGTAAAAGAACTTGAGAAAGTTCTCATTCTTAAAATATGCCATTTTATAAAATCAATTCTCAGATATTCAGTGTCTAGTCATTGAGCTATGGATTGCCTATAAATGTGCTCACATACTTCTCCTCTTCCTTTTTTTCATGTATTGGCTTTGACTGCTCATTAGCATATCCAGGACAAGACAGGCTGGGTGATGCAAATCTATCAATTTAGAAGCCTTGCCAAAAACTTGTGGAAATTCACTTCCCTACAGTAATCTTATTTTTCATTACAGTTCTTGAAATATGTTTAATTAACAGGATTAAATCCAAGGTCAGGTAAACAGATCACATAAAGAAATATCATAATACACATACAATTCTAACATATCATCAACTCATAATGTATTCTTACTAAATACTATCTGATATTTGTATTTTTATTTTATATAGTTTTCAAGATTAAAGATGTAAGTGAACCCTTTTAAAATTAATATATTTAAAAATTTGTTTTGGAACAATCTATTCCATTAAAGAGGACTTGAAAAAAACATGTCATTGCCTGAGATTTGGATATTTTTTATTACAGTATTTTTCATCTTATGGCATTAGGATTAGTGGAATTTGACTTATGAATTGAAATGGGTTGGATGAACTTACTATTTTCTTAGGTAATACACAAAGAATTCTAGAAATCAAAAGGATGCATGGAATCTGAATCAATCTAAATGTAAATTTGACAGTTCATTTTTGTTATGATGATAATTGAAGTTTTTGAAATAACAAGCTTAAAAATAATACCAAAGATCCCATTTGTAAGGTTCAATGAGGAATCTTGCTCTTACTAGATTGTTTTGTTTTTCCTAGCTTAGTTAAATCTGATTTTTCCAAAAAGAAACTTAAAGACAGTTGACCTAATATAGGTAACAAAGTTTTACGGGGGAAATGTTTAATGTTCTAACATGAAGATAATTATACCAATAGTGGGTGTGTAATAAAGTGGTTGTATAATATCAAAATGAATATAAATATTAGTTTACTCCAACCCTTTGTTTTATAATACATTGAACAAATGTGGACTTGATAACAGGAAATTCAACAAAAGGTTAGAATGGTTATGTTTGTATATTTGAATGCCGGTGATGGGGATTTTTTTTCCTACAATTTCTATATCTTTCAAATAGTTGACTATGAATATCATGTTTACAGACAAATAAAAAGGTATTAATAAGCTAAATACAACTGTGACAAGACTGGAAGATTTCTGCTAGCATTCTCCAAGAGATCATAAATCTTCAGATGTTATATATGATACAAGCTGACTTCTCTCAGGGCTGATATACGGCCACTTGGAAGAATCATGACTTTATTTTAAAAGTCTATCTTATCTTCACTAGTTACAAGTATAAAGAACATTTTTTTCTTTCATAATTGAGATTTTATTGGTTGTTTTGAGGATCAGTACGCAGACATTTCAAGTTGTACACAATTCTTAACATACGTACCAAAAATCTAAAAAATCATGTAATTGCGATTCTTTTCTGAACAGTTATTCCAGTGAACTTCCAGCTAAAAATCTGGAGGCAAATTTTCCTTGACAGGATATCAAGTACCAATATCTTCAAATATTGATATGCTGTTACATCGTAAGTCCCACTAATTCACAATTTAATATCATATACACTACATACTCAAATTGTCAATCGTTCACAGCACATTAACAAAGTTACTAGAAGAACTGGACTGCCACCACCAAAGATGTTACAGAATGCACAAAATTCTGCCCAGGAGAGCCAAGATCAAGGAGTGAGTTGTTTGCTTTAGGAAACAATTCTACCAAAAACAACATGGGAAGAGAAACACTTTAAAGAACATTTTTAAGTATTAAGGAAGCAGAAGAATCTAGAATTTTGTATCTGCAATTTTTCTTCTCATCACTGAATGTCCCTTAAACCAACAATTATTGAAGTTGATATAAGAATGTCTGAAATATGGGGGAAAAAGATATTTGAATTGTTCATGCTTATTTGAAGCTAATACATAGCATTCAGTCAACAAAGAGTTATTGGGTAAATTGTTAATTTTACGCAGTACTAGCTACAGGACAAAAATGAAGAAAAAAGACCTATACTTTCCTTCTCAGGGCTCATAATGTATAAACTCAAAGACTAGGTGGCAGTGACACGTGTGTCAGGGATCTGAGGGCAGGTAGGGTCTGCCCACGATTTCCTGTGATTGTAAAGTTTGGGCTTTCAGTTTGACTATTTGGGGACACCCATTCCAGATAATCATGGGAGATAAGACGTGAGTAGAAAAAGAAACATATTTTATTTTTTAAAAAGTGCTTGAATGACATTTTTTTCTCTTACTTCTTGAGACATTTCATGTTATGGCAAGCAACTGGAGGAAAAGAAAAGGATAAGACAGTAAAAGAGATCATGGAACAGACTTCCATATAAATAAATAGTGCTTAAATTGTGGTCTCAGGCTGTAACATCTAGAGATAAAACACAATTAATTCTAGTCTTGCTGGAGGGAAATTGTAAGTATTAGAATACACTAAGAGAATGAGAGACATTTTAAATCCACATTCACCTCCATTCCCTTCCCACTCTCCAAGCTCATTATCTCTGGGAATTGACTGCAAAAAGGGGTGGGAAATTTCAAGGATGTTTGCTATTTAAGAACCAAATTAAAATTAAAAAATGCTTATCCCTTGCCACTGTTATAGGACAAAGAATATATAGTTGGGTGTAGGCATGCTAAATCTTATTCGTGTACTATACTACATTATTCATTGGAGATAATTCTTTCTAAGCAGGTTTACAAAGAATCATAATATACTATTTAGTAAAAACGGGGGTTACTAAACTGTGCATATCCTAAAAGTTTTTTTTTTTTTTTTTGCGGTACGCGGGCCTCTCACTGCCGTGGCCTTTCCTGCTACGGAGCAGAGGCTCCGGACGCGCAGGCTCAGCGGCCATGGCTCACGGGCCCAGCCGCTCCGCGGCATGTGGGATTTTCCCGGACCGGGGCACGAACCCGTGTCCCCTGAATCGGCAGGCAGACTCTCAACCACTGCGCCACCAGGGAAGCCCCCAAATGTTTTTAAAATTAGAAGCAATTTTGGTTATTCCTGAGTTATTAGTTATCTTATTTATGGATTATCATTTATTTTCTTTGTATTCGTCTGTATTTTCCAAATGATAAGGAATATACACATCTACATAACTTAATGAGTGCCCTACTATAATGCTAGGAGCTTTAAATTTATTACTCTAAATTTTCAAGGATCCTACAAGGTGGGTATTATTACCACTAGTTTACAGATTTAAAAAAAACTGAAGCTCAGAGAAGGTTAGTCTTGTTTAATTCACACATAAGATACTTAAGTGTCAGAGATCTATTTTTTTTTTTTTTTTGCGGTACCGGGGCC
>NW_006779287.1:630062-641843 GCF_000442215.2 Lipotes vexillifer | reverse complement strand
TCCCGTTGTGGAGCACAGGCTCCGGACGCGCAGGCTCAGTGGCCATGGCTCACGGGCCCAGCCGCTCCGCGGCATGTGGGATATTCCCGGACCGGGGCGCGAACCCGTGTTCCCTGCATCGGCAGGTGGACTCTCAACCACTGCGCCACCAGGGAAGCCCAAAGATCATAATTTTTTAAAGAAAAAAATACTACTGAACACAGAGGTCAGATTTTTTTAAAGGAAAAATACTACTGAACAGAGATGAACTGCTTATTATTGTGTTGTGAGGGGCATATAAGGGCCTTGTATATAACCTTGATGATACTTTACAGCTGCTACCTGATAGTCTTCACCTGAACTCCATGGTCATCCCATGGATTGGCGCCAGGGAAACATGATTAATGAGTTCTACATGGACATATACACCTGCATTTCTCTGGGCAGGAGGTTCATACCTTTCATCAGATAATGATTACATAAAGTGCTTGTTCAAGAGTAAAAGCTAGCACATAGTTTGTTCTTTTAAAAAACTTAAGTAATATTCCTTGTATGGCTGGATTCGTGAAAGACAGCAGGGTGATTAGAGGAGAGCTGGAGGGGACGGGGTGGATGCCAGAAGGCAGCTGCAGCTGGGCACACACAGGCTGGGAACCTATGCTTGAGAGGGGAGAGGAGTGGAAGGCTGTGATTCTCAAACTTCAGCATGACCAGAATCACCTGGAGGGCTTGTGAAAACAGATTGCTGAGCCCCATCCCCAGAGTTTCTGATTCTGTCGGTCTGTGGTGGGGCCTGAGAAGTTGCATTTCGGACAAGTTTCCAGGCAGTGCTGGATAAGGAACCACATATAAGGGTTGAGGCCTAAGCTCTGGGGCCCGATGGGGTTTAAATCCTTGGTCTACTACTTACTAGTATGGAATCATTGACAAGTTACTTAACCTCTCTCCACCTCAGTTTTCTAATCTGTAAAGTGGGGATGATTATACCTAATGAAATTTAATAGGATAATGCATGTAAAGTGTTTATTCCAGTGCATGACACATTAAGATATATAATAAAGTTATACACACACACATACATACTTGGATTAAACAAAATTATGTAATACTGAAAACTTCCATAGACAATATGTTAAATCAAAGCAAGCTGAGTATGATATAGTTTTGTCTTTCAGATAAATAAACCCTTTTCAAATTACTGAGTCAAGTTAATCATATCATTGCTATTTCCTTAAATTTGCAGCATTTCAATCACAGCAGGCCCACCAATGCTAAGGGAATCCATGGTAACCACACAAAGTAAACATCCACCTACCCATTAGTGCCAGCAATTATTTGGCATTTGTTATGTTAGTTAAACTGTGTAATGGTGTGTGAGAAATCAGTTTCTGCTTCCTTGACCCTTTGGAAAGCTGGGTTTCCAACCCAGTATGCCTTGCTGAGACTCCAGAGTCTGACAGCTGTGACTTCCGGCACTGATTCTCTCACAAGCCTCTTCTGAAAATGAGGCAGCAAACATTGTGGTCTCCTCTATAAAAGAGTAAGAATCTATTACAGGGACTTGATTATTGATAATGACCATTTCTATTTTGGGGCTAACAGCTAACTAAGGACTTTTATTGTTCATTTTAATAAGTATTCATCATGAACCCTGAACTGTCCTTCAGAGAACATTAATTTTAGATGCATGAGATACACAAGAACAGAATGAAAGGATTATTTTCATGCCTTTAGATTTCAAGAAATATAACCTGTTTACTTATACTGAAGATGTACACAGAAAAGGAAAAGAGATTTAAAAATAAAGAAATAAACTTTAAAAATAAAGGAAAAGAGATTTAAAAATAAAGAAATAAACTTTAACAAGAACAGTTTTAAATATAAATGCATCTTCATGCTCTCATAAATCCTTAACCTTAATTCTAAAGATATTACAGACCTAAAACTGCACAGAAATTTTACCTAATAAAATAATATTTTTTAACTCTATGGATATTTACTGTCTCCTTAGTAAAATATCCTGTATTAAATTCTGGAAGAGATACAAAAGCGAGTAAGTGCTTGACTGTTATCAGGGAACTGATACTTCAAAGAGGAGATGATACACGATAGTGAGGGGAAAAGGGAGGGCATTTGAGGCATGGGCAAGGTCACAGAGACTGGACTGAGGCTGAGAATGAGAAGAAGCCCGGCTTGGCTTGAGGAAGAGCTCATGCTGGAGAGAAGCAGGAGATAAAGTGAAATAGAAGGAGACCTGGGGGTGAAAATGAATTCTTTGGACCTGATCGTCCCTTTCATAGTCAGAGGCCTTCTTAGCCAGAATCCTGATGTCATCATAGCATTTTATTTTTCCTTACTGTTTCTGCACCCCTGTGCTGGTCACAGATATGCCTTCTCTGTCTCCACAGGGATAGAGATTTGACTAAGGGAGTAACCCTTTGCTACAGGCAGACAGAAAGAGTAGAGGTGGAAAGCTGCTGAGTCAGGGCATGGAGAGGAGGAGAGACCGGACTATGTCATTGTTATCTACTCCTTTGGGCTTTAAGTGTCCCATTGGTCTAATGAACATTTGCTCTACTCCTGCCAGAAGAAAGTACGTTTTCTTTAAAGAAATCTGGGTTGGCAGTGGCAGCTTCTATTTTAAAGCATAATACAATACGGCACCAGGGCAGGGGACATTATATGAGAAAAACATTCTCCTCGACACTCTTGCCAGCATGTGAAAGGGAGAAAAACCAATGAATAAACATAGTAAGTAAAAACAAATAGTTATTCTCGAGCCACGCCCAGATGACTTTTTTACTCCACCATGTTGGTTGACCTCTTCCACTACTTTCCTTCATTGCAGCCAAGAACACGATGCCTCCCTATGGATAAAGCTATGTTTGCATATAACTTGATTACAGAAATACAAAGAGACTTGAACCAAGGCTGATTATGAAAATGTTAAACATGACTCCTTGGTCATTGTGCAACATTTCTAACATAATTTTAGAGCAATACAGAGTGGAGTCCTAACTATAATGATAACTTAATGAGAAGAGTCGCATATTAGGTGAAAAAAAAAAAAAGACAAGAATGAACCCTGAGCACAGGGTAAAATTTGAAAATACATACCCTCCACTTAAAATCAGAGATTCTCATCTTTAACTGATATGCAGATAATACATAAATGAATTTTCTTTCATTTGTAAACACAAAAGCTTAAAAGGATATTTGTACTTTAAGAAACATCAGGGCATATTTTACAGAATTAGAGTACTGGGCCATCAATATTGACCTTATCTATACAAAAGATTTTTATATTAGGATGTCAAGGAAATGTACCAGGTTCACATAAAAACAAGTCCTTCAATATTCAGTTACACAACTATGAAGTGAGTACTCTTATAATCCTTTCACTCAATGCATTGATGAGTAAAATATATGGCAATGAACTTGGCCATGGAAACAACACTTTTATTTCAAAATGAAACTTTGCTGAGAACCAGAGGAAAAACGCATCCATTTTCTTAGGGTGCTACACTGGCTATACCTCATTGATGCAGAATTTAGGTTAATTGATAGGACTCACAGACAAGGGTTCTATAAACCATTTTACTGAGCATACATCCTGATTATAATGTCATGTTAAGAAATGGAGTGTGATCTGTCTTCATGTCATATTTAATAGATTTCTAGTAAATAGCCCACAAGTGCTCCTTCTAACAGGTGTTGAATTATATTAATGCCCTGTTGTACGTTCCTAATTAAGGGTCTGGCAGGATTTCCATTATAATCAAGACTCCTCCGAGGGAGGGAGGGAACAAAAGGAGTGGTTTTCACGTTTCCTGGCACTGACCACAGGGCTCCCCTCATGCTCCGCTACGGGGGCCATGGGGAACACACCTATGAGGCCTCTCTCAGAAAAAACTTTGGGAAGTTGGCTGTTTAATTATTAGCAATGTCCGTTTTTATCAAGTCATTCCATTTCTTTTCCTAGCTTACTTGCCCTTTCTCTCAGCCTCTGCTTCTCTACTTTCTTACTCAAAAGCATCCTATTCTCCTTCAACAGGGGTGGACTTGATGACTTCTCTTTGATGCCATTTTCTTTCCCAGACTTGGTTGCTGCCCTGCTGTTTGCTCTGGAAGAAATCTGTCCGCCCTGCATCTGAGCTGCACAGTGTCAGCATTCTTTGCCTTTTGAATAACAATGAAGGACCTTCATAAACAAAACCAATACTAAGATGGCAAAGGGAGAGGGGTATACGGTTGATGAGGAACCTCTCTCCACACAATAAACATGAACTTATCAGAAAATTCAGAGGATAAAACTACAGCCTCTAAGGTCCACCCCCAAAGTAGCGTTTCTAACAGTGACAATGTCAGAACAGCTAAGCCAGAAGAGGTGGGTAGAGCCTGGGTAGGACTGGAAGCTGACGTCTTGCATGTTCCCCAAGTTATTTTGTGGGTATACATCACATCCCACCCGCATTAACACTTATCAGAAATTGAAATAGAAGGGATTGGACAGTGCAGGGAATAAAAAAAGTAGAGGGGAGCATAGGACAAAGAGGAAGATACAATGATAAAAAAGGTGGAGGGGTGTTCTGGATTGGTTTAACCTGCTTTGAAATGAACAAAAAAAAAACTGAGGACCTAAAGAGAAGAAATGGAGGTGGCCAATATGCCTCTCAGACATAAGTGATTTTTATTTTTATTTATTTATTTATTTTTTGCAGTACACGGGCCTCTCACTGCTGCGGCCTCTCCCGTTGCGGAGCACAGGCTCCGGACGCGCAGGCTCAGCGGCCATGGCTCACGGGCCCAGCCACTCCACGGCATGTGGGATCTTCCCGGACCGGGGCACGAACCCGTGTCCCCTGCATCGGACTCTCAACCACTCTCTCAACCACTGCGGACACTCAACCACTGCGCCACCAGGGAAGCCCCTATTTTCATTTTTTATTATTATTTATTTTATTTTTTCCATAAGTGATGTTTAAATCTTGTTATTTCCATCACAGGCAGACTGTGTGGTCTCATGAGCAAGCACAGCCTTGGGGGCTTGCACAGGTGAGGATTTTGATTCTCAGCTTTTCCCCTTATGAGCTGGTTCATCAACTTGGACAAGTCACCTGGGGACAATAACATAAACTACCCAGAGCTATTATGAAGGCAGGCTTAGATATTTAAAACATTAGAGTCACAGTCACACTTCCATCTCCTATTATGAACTTTCAAGCTATTTAATTCTTTAAATTTGTAACATAAGTTGTGCTTAGTTCTTATTTTTATAAAATTCAGACATAGTGTATTGACTATTAACAAGTGAGCACACATTGTTGGAATGACAGTATTAACAAAGGTCTACTCCCTCATCCTGTGAGGTCCCCAGAGGTACTCTGGATCTAATTCCAGGGTAGAGGAAGCCAGCCACACAATTTCAGTTCCCAGGTGCCCATGAGCTTCTGGTATCCACTTGCTATAAGGCACACTGTATTCTTCTAATGACCTATCCCTTTGCTCATACCCAAGCAAAGTTTTACTTCTTGCACTAAAATAGCCTAAAACAGTTAAATCAAAGTTAAATAAAAATTAAAAATGGTTATCACACCATCTAACTTCTTACCTGTTTTGCACTGAAATTATATGATCATACAGGGGGAAATAATCTGATATGCTTTCAAGGTGGATAAAAGATATTTAAATATTGAAAGACATTATTCAGAAAATTAGTATTCATTTTAGCACACAATAAGGATATTGTGCATAGAATCCCCATATATTCATTTTTGGACAAAAAGAAGAAAGTATTTCTGTTGCTGAAGTTGTATATACTTTTCTAGAGTAAAAACTTTATACTAATCTTTTGTAGAAAATCAGAATGAATTAGTATGGCGTATATGATAATCTACTATGTCATCGTGCCAGAAGTTTGACCAATTCCTTTTCATGGAAGTTTGAAAATGTCAAGTTCATTTTTAAACCCATGGGTAGTTTCATCTACTTTAAACCAAAAGTGACAAAATAGGAATTGACTGGGGGGGAAATTCTGCAATCCACTGTTCTTAATATTTGATAATCCATGTGAAGCAGGTTTACCACAAACTGCTGTGACAGAACAAAGATGACAGATAAACTCCTGTGACCAAATTAATTGGAAATAGGTGCCTCAGACTTGTGATCCTATTTCAGTTTTTGAAAGAATTATATGCACCTTCAGAGCATGCCACGTCTAAGGATGATTAGTCCTTGTACCTCTGGCATCAGGCTGATATGGCATGTTGCCAAGTGTCTCAAGAGAAAGCTAAAAAGTTCAGTGGAGGTGGTGCAGACTGTGTAGCTATTCCAGGATTACCTCAGAGAACATTCTGGCTTTTCTGTTGAAAGCCTGTCAGAGTTTGATATCTATTCTCTTTGTGCCTATGATGTGTGTTTTCAGACTGCCCTAAGTGGACCTTCTTAAACTGGTCTCTTGTTTATTTTCACTCTGCCATACTGCTAAGAAACATAATATAAAGCAACTTTAGGCTTTTTTTTTTTTTTTTTTGTGGTATGCGGGCCTCTCACTGTTGTGGCCTCTCCCGTTGAGGAGCACAGGCTCCGGACGCGCAGGCTCAGCGGCCATGGCTCACGGGCCTAGCCGCTCTGCGGTATGTGGGATCTTCCCAGACAGGGGCACGAACCCGTGTCCCCTGCATCGGCAGGCGGACTCCCAACCACTGCGCCACCAGGGAAGCCCTAGATATACATTTTTTTATACTGTTAAATCTACTTCTTGCCTTGTCAAACCGACCATAACTAAGATAATACATGGAAACCTGAAATAATAATTATTTTAATAGAGAGGGGTTTTGTTGGCATGTTTAATTCTCTCATCACAAAAGACATCAATGCTCTCAACTTAACTTTTTTTAGGGCTAAGAAAAATTATAAGATTAAACACCCAAAAAAAGCAGCTTATTCAAATGTTAGAACAGAACACAAGCATAACACTGATTTAGATATATTTATCATTTTACTTGCAATGTGAATAAGGTTACAAGAAGTGTCCCTATTTACATTAAAAGAACTCAAACTTCAATATCATATATTGATAGCCTTTTGAATGTAACAGGAATACACACTGAAATCAAGTAAACTGTTTAAAACAGATCTAAATCACTTAGAATAGTCTTAAATTATATTTTATTGGAATTATTTTGACAACTCGATAATTATTTTAATTAAAAAATAAAGCATATACATTAACACACTAAACATTCTAGTTAATAGTGACACATTTAAGAATGTGCAGTCCTATTTATAACAATTTTGAAAACTATCAGTCGCTCAAAATTTAACAATATATTCCAGTAATCACATTTGAAGGTGGAAATATCTAACAAATAATACCATTTTAACCTTACTGTAAAATCAATTGTGGGAAAGCTATGTTTATATGGTTGAGCAATATTTTTTCGAATATAAAAGCTACTAAATTTTTCAAAAGTCCATACAAATTTACTGACATCTTAGGTTGAAAATTACTAATAAACTTGGGCCAAAAAGGTCACATAACTGAAACTTTAACACATTTTTTAGCAACAGCATTTATAAAAGGATGGCTGGATATGGTCCGCTCCTTTGAGAAGAGAGAGAAGGAAAAACACAGGAGTCAAATTTAAAATATATGATAGCTCATACACTTTAGGTATTTTGTCTGTACGATACTTGATTATTTGAAAAAAAAAGTGGCATTAAGAGAACTGTATTTTCTAAGTGATATATAAAAGCCAAAACCACATAAATAGTGCAGATTTCCAGCTTTTCATATCTGCTACTGCTTAATTTTTTAACCAACACTCATCTTTTCTTAAAAGAAAACAACATCAGATTCATAATCGTCAGGCAGATAAGTAAAAATTTTTTCTCCAGGTGCTAAAACCTATCCTGAACAAAAAAATAAGATTTTCATTTTAAAAGAATAATAACAATCAATTACAGAATGAAATCTACTATAAGCCAGGTGGTTTGTATAAGTTCTTTATGCCCTCCTTCATAAATACTTCAATTTTTTTCAGGTGAGAAAAAAGGCTCACGTATATTTAGTAGCCCAAGACACATACCTAATAAGAAAGTAGTAGTGATTCAGCCTGAGGCCTGCTCATGCTCTTTGCATATTGTGTGTCCAGAAAATAAAACCTGTCTTCAGTGGGCAACTTGTTATTGTTTTTAGGGAATGTCTACTATAAAGATATGCAAAGCCAAGAAATCTAGCATAATTTAGCACATGTTGAATAGATGCTCTGCAACCACGGCTGGGTATGGGCAGACTGAAAAATGGGTTTGAGTGTCCTTAGGAATGATTGAGAAGCTCTGGTCAGGCCAAGCAATGACTAAATCTATACCTAATTTAATGATAAAGACAACACTTTGATAGTGTTTAATTCATCATGGATGGATTAGGTGAAACCGAGTTGATGCTGATAGCTGAGAGAATTATTTTCTAAACTAATTAAATCTTTGTATAAATATAGGCTAAAAGGGAACACTGCTGGATTTATTTTTTTTATACCTACATGTTTGAAAAAAAAACAAAAGTTAACTAATGATAATTTTAAGTCACCAATACAAACACAAATATCAGCAGGTTTACTTTAGTGCACAGAGCCAATTTTAATATATTTCTTCTTTTTCTAAAAGAAAAATAATTAAAAAAATAAAGATCAAATGACAAAAAATTCAAATGTCCTCTTCATAATATATGCTGTATGTAATATAGCTACAATATCCTGAATTCTATGATTAGTCTGAAACCAAGTAATTCTATATCTAGGAGTCTAGCATGATATCACCTTTCAACTCATTACCACTTTTTTCTACTGCAGAAACAGATTAATCTGAGAACTTACTGGTCAAACACTTTTCTTCCACTTTTGAAATAAAAAAAAAAAGTTTCAATCATTTTCTCCTGAAGATGTCATATAGGGTGCTGACACTTTCATAAGCACAATCAACACCTTTAGAGCACTGAAAAACTGATATACGTTGCATATATAGGCTGCTACAAATAGTCCTTTCCTAAGCAGTTTAGTTTTAGGAGTAGTATTCTCATAGAGAACCAAAGAAATTATTTTATAAAAATAGAGCAATGCATTTAAATTAAAGATCATTTCCTATACATGAGTGAAATATCAAACACACAAATAACCAGTACTATTGATAACAGACCAAATTTGGAGGTTTAGTTTTTAAATGTAAAAATTTTGCTTAAATGGATTAAAAGAATAAAATTTCTCATCTAGATATGGTACTATATTTGAATTTTTAGGCCCATTAATTAAATGTAAATTGAAAAACAGCCTGATGATCTGATCTTCTGTTTAATGTAATGTAGGTAACTGCCCACCTGGAATTTAAGCCCAAGATAAATTTTCTCTAAGACAGCAATGAAATTTGAAAAAGAAAGAACTTTGGGCAAAGAAGTCAACCCTTGGTTATACCTGAGAATAAAGAGGATAATCCCAAATGTCTATTTAACCTCATATCATGTCTATTTGCCCATGCGGGTGTTGTCATCTGAACATATAACTAAGAGTGTATTTCCTATATTTGGAGTTTGTAAGATTTCTAGATAAATAATGACATACTGTGATTCATTGAATTAAGTTAAGTTCTCCACCAGGTTCTCCCTGTTGAAACCATTTGTAGATCTCTACTCAAAAAGGACCACGACTGCTGGGCTCCAAGAGAAAGCTTTGAAGTTCCTTTCTGTTCCTTTCCTAACCCCTCTTCATCTCTCTATGGAAGAGGAGTGTGGATCTCAAGTTGGATTCCAGGATGGTAATTGAGCAACATGTTCTAGGGATGAAACTTTCAAGAGATAAGAGCTTTTCTGTACCAGCTGTGGTGGTTGCTTTCTTCTGGCATCCTCCCATGAGGCTCTGCTCAGCAGCCTCCCTACCATCCCTTTTCCTTCAGCATGCACAGACAGAACTGGAGCTATTGCCCCAGGGAGGACAGGCGGGTGAGGGTGCGGATAGATGTGCCTTTTTGTTTCAATGGGGTTATTAATTCTAAGATTGGTGTTTAGTGGCAGGAACACCCAGGTGGTCCTACAACCAGGAAAAAAGGAGTCCTCCAGGTTTTTTGTTTTTGTTTTTGTTTTTCTTAATTAGAGTTCTGTGTTAGGTTTGGGGCCAAAGGTGGTCATCATCATTTATTCAGTTAACAATTAATTATTAGGTGAGTAATGAATAAGGGTGCAAACTCTGGGGTTAGTCCTTGTAAATCTGAATTCTAGCTCTGTCACTTAAAACCTGTATAACTTTGGGCAAGTTATTTATTTGTGTCTTCATTTTCTCATCTGTAATATGAGAATAATAACAATAATAACTCCTTAGTTAGGATTGTTGTGAGAATTAAGTTAATAAATGTGGAGGGCTTCCCTGGTGGCGCAGTGGTTGAGAGTCTGCCTGCCGATGCAGGGGACACGGGTTCGTGTCCCGGTCCGGGAGGATCCCACATGCCACGTAGCGGCTGGGCCCGTGAGCCATGGCCGCTGAGCCTGCGCGTCCGGAGCCTGTGCTCCGCAACGGGAGAGGCCACAACAGTGAGAGGCCTGCGTACCGCAAAAAAAATAAAAAATAAAAAAAATAAATGTGGAAACCCTTAAAATAGGCCTCACACATAACAAGTGCTCAATAAATATTATTAATAATTTTTAATATAAGAAATATGAATAATGCTAAGTCTTGCTTGACGAGCAGCTAAGCAAGGGAGGATGCAGACAGACATGAAAGACAAGGTCCCTGCCAGGGAACCTGTCGGCTGCTATTGGGCATGCATCTTCTTAGGGACTGATAGGATCTGTCTGCGTCAGGATTCCTGAGGTGAAGTACCATCTTAATAACCACCTAATTTTATCCTTATAACAAACACCAATTTTCAGAATGAAGCCAGGATCAAATCTGAGGCTAAGTGGCTAAAATCTTTTTTATATTTGAAGAAGCCCAACTTTATACTTCAAGGTTGACTTATATTAACGAAAGATTTTAAAAAGCGATAATATTGATAGGCATATGAAAGTAAGACTTCCTGAAGATGAATTGAAATGTACATGACTGTAGATAACTGGAAGCCAAAAACACAAAGAATGTCAGCCTTTCTTCTCGGCTCCTTGAGCCTATCTTCAAACGCGGGGGCTTGCTTTCTAAAAGCCTCTGTTCGGTTTGTCTAACATGACTACACAGCTTCTGAAAGTAGAGATGAGACTATAAAAGGCTGAGTTCAAGGAAAAAGGCTGAGGCTTCATGGTTTGTAGTCCTGGAGGCCTGAGAAATGTTGTGGAAAGCAAATATCATACACATAGAAGATGTATATGTTTCTGAATCCACATTTTTTTTTTTTTTTTGAAAGAGGATAATGTTCTCTGGAGCAGTGATACCTAAATCTAACTAATCATAAAACTCACCAGAAAAACACTAACAAAACATTAACAAAAAGCTACAGAGCTCTGCCTACCATCCTTACACCCTTACACCACTCCTGCCAAGGGTCAGATTTTAGTAAGTCTGATATAGGGGTAGTAATTTGTACTCCCCAACGCCCCACTTCCCACAAAGATACCCAGAATATTTGAAGGCAGTACCAGGATTGGATGCACTCATCTCGATCTGATCTTTAGAATCATCACCCAGTCCCCAACTTCCATAGAGACCCTGGTTTCATCGGTCTGGGGTGGGGCCTGGCGCTGGTGTGTTAGAGAGCACACCCAAGTGTTCCTAAGGTGCAGTGAGAGCTGTGTACCAGGGGCCCTAGTTCAATGCTTTCCTGCTG
>NW_006779287.1:573429-629982 GCF_000442215.2 Lipotes vexillifer | reverse complement strand
CTTCCCTGCTGAGCCTTTTATTGCAAAACTGGACATGATTTCTGTGCTTCAGAGCAAAGACCAGATGCTACTGTCATTACCAGAAGGTGTTACCTGAGCTCTTACTCTGCATAAGCTACGGCACTGAGTGAAGACACAAATATAACTTGTTACATCCTAACCAGTGATGAAGCCAAATTACAGATAAGATTAAAAAATTAAAAAAAAATTAAACTCCAGGATGGCAAACGTGCTATGTAACCTTCATCCACTTCCCCAGAAATAACCTGAAGGCTGCTCTTTCAGATCTAAGTTCCTCTTACTACTTTATCTCTTTCTGCTCTGGTATTTAGATACTGCTTATGCTGGAAGAAAAACAATCCTGCATGGTTTATCTGTTATTTTACAATATCCTGTCATCAGCTTGGGAAATGAGGCATCAACATAATTTATTTTCAGGGGCACCTTATATAAAACACACTTTAACATATCTAAGCATATCACTCCATTGCTTCCAGTAGTGGGATTTAATCACAATATTTAATGAAATAAAAACTAAATAAGAATTTCTTTCAAATGAAGGGAGAGGAGAGATGAAATATGACTTCACCTGTTTACATCTAAAAATACTGAGATAAAATTATACACACACACACACGACTTTTAAAAGTATTAAATTGGGGCAGGTATATAACCATGTAGGCAGGTATATAACCATGTAATGCTGGGATTTTCCTTATGACAAACAAGAACTAGGAGGAGCTAGGTACAAATCATCTCTCTTTATACAGTTTAATGATCAACAGATCTAGTAAGACTAGGAAGAAATTAACTTTCTATTATGGAAGTATAACATATTACAAATATCCTGCACTAACATGAAAAGTATAGTATTAAATTCAGAGCACGGTGAAATTTTCTATTATTGCACATCAGACAAGAATACTTTGTCTCCTTGAGACTGGAACTAGAATCCGAAAACTGTTGGCCTTGAGAAAGATGTATAAACAAAGCTATGACTCTTCCAATTTTTATCATTTTTTTAATGTTAAAAATCTTGCCATTATTAAGCAGATTTTGAAACAGGAAGAATTTTTCAGGTCAGTTCTAAGAGTGCTTTGGGGGACAAATTTTTAAAACTTTTTTATCATGGAAAATTTTCAACATACACAAAAGTAAAAAAATAGTATAATGACCTTCCAAGTGTTCATCACCTAGCTTCAACAATTAACCCATAGGCAAAATTGTTTCACATATACCTCTGCCGACTTCCCCCACCCTCATGGGCACACTGACTGGATTGTTTTAAAGCAAATGTCAAACAGCATGACGTACCATTGGAGGGGGAGGGTGTCAGCGTTTCATCAAGCGATTATCCAGCACCTGAATAATTAGGATTTTGTTTTCTTTTTCAAGGCATAGCTATTACACTTTTTTCATTCCTAAAATTTTTTCCTCTTATGTCTTAATACTTTTATTAGCTTGCCTGGACAAAAAAAGATTCTTTTAGACTCACATGGTGAGATGATGAGTGATCATTCTTTAGCCATGTGTTTTTCTGATGTCTAATCTGTGGCTCTATCAAAACCATCATCAGGTAAGAAATTAGAGGTGCAGGGATTTTCTAAACCCCCATTTGTAAATATGTTCTAAACAAAGCTATTAAACACATGCAGTTTTTCTGACATTTTTTGATATATCAGGAAAGTTCAATGTCAGTGTAGCCTTTACTTTTACATTCATTTGACTAAGCAATAAATAGTCTAGGCAGATGTTTTTCATGTATCTAAAAGTCAAGGCCTGCATAATTAGGAACATTTCTTATATTTTCCTTTATTTAATCTGATATATATTCTAATACATATTTTTCCAAGGGTGTCTCATTTTTACATATAACATCTTCTTTTAATATAATGCTTAGCTTGAAAAAGTGGGTATGTGTTATTGTTCTTCAGGAATCTTCCTCTAAATCATACTCCTTCGTATTATAGTGCTATCCCAAATAGATAAGTTATGGCAGTACTAAAACAAAATGTGCTGGTAAACCAAAATTTATACCCGATAATGCGACAGCCAACCAATGTTTGAATGGAGCCCATCCTAACGGATGAAGCTCACTTCAGACTAACGTCCTTTAGTTCAAGAATGCACCATCCCTTCAGTGTCCTATTCAGGGCTGTGGTGCAGAGACTGAAGAGTAAGAATCAGCTAGTAGAGATTTTCCAAATTATGTTAAAATTATACTAAAATCATCATTATGATTAATTCTTCATATTTTAAAATAAATTTTAAAGGTAAAGACGAATAACCAAGAAAGCTTGGAAGAGGCAGAATAATGCTGATTCATAGATAGAATAAACACTGATTCATAAAGCTGGATTGTTTTTCTGACTATTCAAGGAGGTTTCAAAATTATTTCCAATAAAGGCTAGTGACATGGTATCGCAAAAATTGTTTTTAAAAAGAAAAGCTTCCATTCTGATGCCAAATAATTCCAAATGTTACCAAAACATCAATGAAATAGTGTGTTTTCTTAATATTGCATTGGTTTAAGTCAGAAGAATTTGTGGTAGGGCAAAATCTGTGTCTGTGTGTGTGTGTGTGTGTGTGTGTGTGTGTGTTAGCCTCCCTCCCTCCCTTTGAGGCCACAGATAATTCATTTATGAACCATTTATCTTCAGGATGAAGATAGCATTTTAAATTGAATATTAAAAAAAAAAAGGAAAAGACAATAAGCATACAAAAAACTTATTTAGATATTTCTATAATGTTACATATGTTTAAAGAAAAATGTGTTTTTAAGTAGAAAAGGAGGCAAAATTAATCTATGCTGTCAGAAGGAATGATACTGATTACCCTTGGGGTAGGGTAATGACTGTAAAGGGTAAAGGGAGGGGTGAGGATCGTGGGGTACTGGAAATGTTTGTTTCTTGATCTGGCTGCTGGTAATATGATGTATTCCGTTTGTGATGATTCACTGAACTTATATGTTCACTTTATACTAAGAGGTTTTTTTAAAAAGCAGAAAATGAATTGAAATAGTATTAGACCATTTTTCACACTGTATCACCTGTAGTATTTGCTATTTCTGCATTTTATGTATTAATAAATACTTTTATATACATATAAAATATACAGAAGCGGTTCTTCTAAATAATTTCAATGGTGTACAAAGCCAATTTTTTTTAACCTGATTTCTTT
This sequence comes from Lipotes vexillifer, assembly GCF_000442215.2. NCBI lineage: Eukaryota > Metazoa > Chordata > Mammalia > Artiodactyla > Lipotidae > Lipotes > Lipotes vexillifer. The sequence goes on along the minus strand of NW_006779287.1, from coordinate 626,802 downwards.
AAAATATATGCACCTTTGAGGTTTTAGGAATAATTTTGAATGCGACAGCCTCCATTAAGAGTAAAGATGGCTAAATAAACTCTTTAGTATAGGATATTTAAACTATGTCAGGTGAATCAAAAGAACCAAAAAACAAGGATATATTCCTCATCAATTCCAGTAGGCCTTACTTTAGAGACTACAAAACTTCCCTTACTTTTAAGGAAAAAAAAAATCTGTCCCTTAAGAGTTTGTATAGGTATGTATTAATGTAACCCAAAGCCTAATGAACTCAAATTTCTGAGGGGTTTATAAATTATTCAGATCTTTAAAAGAGTTATTTTTGAAAAATAATGAGATGTAAGAAATTCAAGTAGTCTGGTCCCACTTAAAGTTTAATTTAATAATATTATCAAATAAAAATAAATAATATTAAATAAATAAGTAGTATTAAATCAATGAGTATTTAACTTAGTTCTGTGAAACCTAGTAAAAGGCCTAAAACTGCTATTACAAAAGAAGGTGAAAGTTCTGGACATGGAACATGGAAAATGAAAAAATGCAGACATGGAAAAACGCAGGCATCAAAGGAGTCAAAAAATTGAAATCTGTGACTGATGAAGTACAATGGGGTAGTTGAGTCTGGAAGAGACAGCCCACCACAACAGATTTATTCCTTTAGCTACAGTTAGACACTCAGGTAAGAGAAGCTACTTAATTTTACGGTTGACTTATCACCAAAAACTCAACAACTTGAACCATGTTGAAATGCTCATAAACCATTACAAATTCCGAATGTTCTCATATCTGCCATGCCTGGTTTTCACCTTTGTTCATATAACGCTGCTCACTCTGCTGCCCAGTTTTCCTGCTCAAATCTTTCCTTCCTTCTTCCACCAGTCTAAAATCTTCATCCTCTCCAAAATCTTCCCTGATCACACTCCAGTGCTCAATTATCTTTCTCCTTCTCTGAATTCCTCTGACACGGCTTAACTCTTACGTAAGCAGTGTTTTATGAATGAAACTCTCATTTTTTCTGATGGGGAAAGTAAAGAAAGGACAAATCCTGTCTACTCCATTTTCTCTTTGCATCTCTACGACAGTCCGATTCACAGACAAAGAAATTGGGACTCAGGGAGACTGAATAATTTGCTTGTCTTCACACAGATATTAAGAAGCAAGATTGGGCTCTGAACTCGGGCCTGCTTGACTCCAAAGTATTAAAGCCTCTGCCTTCAAGCAGATGGTGACTTGGGAAGACAGAGCGAATCATATTTCACCATGAAACCTCTCCTAGAAAATGGACTGCATTACTAACTTCACTACTCCTAGCACATTACCTGAGACAGATGTAGATTAAAAATACTGGAAGGAAGATAAAGAATTTGCACATGTTCGTACACATTGTTAGTGGCAGGACAGGGACTAGAAACCATCTCCTGGCTCCTCTGCACCACACTCAAGACAGTTCAAGGATGAAAGATTTATATCTAAGCAGGCAGCACATTGCAGTGGAAAGAGTACTGGATTTAGGGGCAGAGAGATGCGGGTTTAAATCCTTTCTCTACCATTAATTTATATCCTTAGGCAACTTTTGCATATATTTCCTTATCAGTACAACAATAATAATACAGATATTGAAGGTCTATAATGTGAAGACTAAGGGATCCAGCATATGTTAAATTACTAACAAAATACTCAGAGCTAGTCTCTCTGCTCCTCCCAATTTATATGTAATATTAAAATGCTGAACTCTGGTATTCTACTGACACCACATCATTTCCAAGGGTTCATCATAAAGCACAGCCCAGAAATCTGAGGGATGTCCTCTACAGGGGATCCACCCCACATGGGCTTCCTGTGACCTCTCTAGGCAGCCTAATGAGAAAACAGTGCTCCTTGCTTTTCATTACCCAAGAATATTAAAGAGATGGCATCTTGAAAACAATTTCGAGAATTGAGTATCATATCAACTAATACAGGTTTCATTACAAGAGGGCAAGGAGTTATGAAGAAGATGGTTTCCTTTTTGTCTGATTTGTTCCTATCTGTCTTCCAGGATGTCAGATGGATAGTCTGCTCTATTTATAAATGATACTACAGCTGAGAACAAAGGATGAGATTACAAAAAGAAAGAAAAAGCCTCAGAAGGATGAAGGAGGAGGTAAACTTAAGGCCTATTAACTAGATGTATGAATCAACACCCTGAGTCACCAAGTCAATAAAATAAATAAAATCCATTTTCAGGGACTGGTTGCATCTTTGCCACAAAGAAAGAAAAACAGAAGTCACACTGACATCCATTTTTCTCATATTACACTAATCTAGAATGAATTCAGAAATGGAGTTTTACATTAAAGATGGTTAATCTAGAGCTGCACTCTCCAATATAGTAGCCACTCCAGCAATTAGCGCACTTGGGCACTTGCAACATGGAGAGTCCAAATTGAGATGTGCTTAAAGAGAAAATACACACGAGATTTCAAAGACTTCATATAAGAAAAAAGAATGTAAAACATCTCGGTAGTAATATTTTTAATTAATTGCATGATGGAATGATAATATTTTGATTACATTTTATTAAGTATATCATTGAAAGGAATTTCACCAGCTCCTTTTCACTTCTTTCAATATGCTATTAGAAAACTTTAAATTACATATGTAGCTCAAATCTGTGGCTTGCATTACATTTGTATTGGACAGTACTGGCCTAGAATGAGAATCAAAGATATTTGATACTCAGGTAAGTGACAATACATGAGAAATACTCTCTCTGACTCAAACAGAAGGGGTTGAACTTCATTAAGAATTCCACGTGCAAACTGTTCCTTGAGTCACAGATGCCGATGTGATTTTATACAGTAGGTATTTAGCATGTTACATTGCTACCTGAAACATTTTTGCTCTTTAGGATTATGATCTACCAAGATAAGATTTAAAGAACTTAATTGCAAATATACACTATAAATATAAATTCTAATACATAAATATAAATTCTAAATGACACAGATGTCACTAGAATATGGAGTTCAGTACATATATATATATGTATATGTATATGTAAAATTTTTGAGGTCAGAAAGTCAAACAAAAACCTTGAGAAAACAGATTTGTCATTTCTTTCCTAAACTACTCCAATATCTTTCCTGTTATCACTCTCTCCACTGATCTCTTCTCAGTGCAACTCATCCTCACACCGCTGTTAGAGTCCTGTTTTGGAAGATAAATTGGATTTTATCACTTTCCTCCTCAAACACCTCCAATAACTCCCAACATTTATAGCATAAAGTCTAAAATCTTTAGAGTTAAAGCTTGCCAACATCTCACTCCAAATTAACTTTCCACTTTCATCTTTGAGAATTCTCCACCGCAGGCGAATGCCTTGCCCTCCCCAATCATGCCAAGCTTGCTCATAGCTCTGCTGCCCCTGTCTCCCTCCTTGTCTGCTGGTGCCTTCAGTGCTACCCCCAGGTGACCTCCAGGAATCTGGTACATGGCTATCGTCATATATCTCACTCACTGCACTATACTGTACAGGTCTAGCGCCCCTGCCAAGAACAGTTTGATAGGGAGTAGGATAAAGATAAGAACCTAGTGTTGTTTTTTATTTCTTATTCTTTTTAAAAATTATTAGAGATATAATCAACATATAACATATTAGTTCCAGGTGTACAACATAATGATTTGATATATGTATATACTGTGAAATGGTTACCACAATAAGTTCACTTAACATCTATCTCCACACATAGTTACAATTTTGTGTGTGTGATGAGAACTTTTAAGACTTACTCTCTAATTAACTTGTAAATATGCAATGCAGTATTTTTTTGATGTGTTAATGTACGTTTATTTTTTATTATTTTTTTAAAATTTTTATTTCATTTTATTTTTTTATACAGCAGGTTCTCATTAGTTATCTATGTTATGCATATTAGTGCATATATGTCAATCCCAATCTCCCAATTCATCCCACCACCACCCCCCCTGCTTTCCCCCGCTTGGTGTCCATACGTTTGTTCTCTACATCTGTGTCTCTATTTCTGCCTTGCAAACCGGTTCATCTGTACCATTTTTCTAGATTCCACATACATGCATTAATACATATGTTTTTCTCTTTCTGACTTACTTCACTCTGTATGACAGTCTCTAGGTCCATCCACGTCTCTACAAATGACCCAATTTCATTCCTTTTTATGGCTGAGGAATATTCCATTGTATTTATGTACCACACCTTCTTTCTCCATTCATCTGTCAATAGGCATTTAGGTTGCTTCCATGTTCTGGCTATTGTAAATAGTGCTGCAGTGAACACTGGAGTGCATGTGTCTTTTTGAATTATGGTTTATTTTACCTTTGTGTCCCCAGTATCTAGTACAGTGACAGACATGAACTAGGTGTTCAATAAATATTTATTGGTTAAGAGAATTATGTTTTTTCCTCTATCACCTTAGGCACTAGCCACATAAGACTCTCACGTTTCTGAAACATGTAGCACTTTCCTACATGCCTACTGTCCCATCACAGCTTGGAATGTTTTTCTTTTTGAAATTTGTTTACTTTTGGTTTTAGTTCTATCAGAATAATACATGTTTATTGTTAAAAAAAATAAGTTAAATGCTACAACCAGCAGTCTCGTGCTGTACGTGTCCTCATTTCCAAGCCCTACTTCCTGAAATCAACTACTTCCAACTACTTAGGTCTTTTTAAAATTTTTCCCTTCATTCTTACATTTCTCAGACCTTGTTCTCAAGGAGGACATAGGCAAAAGAAGGCAGGTCTATCTCTATCTTCATGCTCACTAAAATGTCTTGCAGAGTACTTTACTTTACATATAATAGATACTCAATAAACACTTGTTGCTGGATTAAATGAATGGATAAGTGAATATTCATGCTCTTTGGTGCTTGAGCACAAACTACTCAACAGTCTGAATCAGAGATACCTTCATATACCACAGTCAAAGCAAAGTAACAAGTTAAAATGGGGTGTCAATTAAGAAGCAGGAAGGAGATAATGAAAGGCAAAACAAGGTGGGTGGAAAACAGCAAGTTCTCCAAAGTTAAAAAGGTCAGGGTAGTCACATAATAGAATGTGAATGAAATTTAGATTCAGATAAACTTAGATTTGCCTTCTAGTTGCATAGGCTTGGGTAAATTACAGAACTTTCCTGGGTCTCAGTTTTCTTATCTATAAAATGGGGATAATGCTCCTTCCTTTCCAGATTTGCCATAAGTGTATGGTATGCTCTATAAATGGAAGCTGCTTTCTTATTACTGGGTATGTATATGAGAACAATAATAACAATAACAACATCACTCTGGAAACCTTGAAGATGAGGCAGACTGATGGTTTAACCAGAAGCTTCTTATACACATTTTTTTTTTAACATCTTTATTGGGGTATAATTGCTTTACAATGGTGTGTTAGTTTCTGCTTTATAACGAAGTGAATCAGCTGTATGTATACATATATCCCCATATCTCCTCCCTCTTGCGTCTCCCTCCCACCCTCCCTATCCCACCACTCTACGTGGTCACAAAGCACCGAGCTGATCTCTCTGTGCTATGCAGCTGCTTCCCACTAGCTATCTGTTTTACACTTGGTAGTGTATATATGTCCATGCCACTCTCTCTGTCACAGCTTACCCTTCCCCCCCACCATATCCTCAAGTCCACTCTCTAGTAGGTCTGTGTCTTTAATCCTGTCTTGCCCCTAGGTTTTTCATGACCATTTTTTTTTCTTACATTCCATATATATGTGTTAGCATACGGTATTGGTTTTACTCTTTCTGACTTACTTCACTCTGTATGACAGACTCTAGGTCCATCCACCTCACTACAAATAACTCAATTTCATTTCTTTTTATGGCTGAGTAATATTCCATTGTATATATGTGCCACATCTTCTTTACCCATTCATCTGTTGATGGACACTTAGGTTGCTTCCATGTCCTGGCTATTGTAAATAGAGCTGCAGTGAACATTTTGGTACATGACTCTTTTTGAATTATGGTTTTCTCAGGGTATATGCCCAGTAGTGGGATTGCTGGGTCATATGGTAGTCCTATTTTTAGTTTTTTAAGGAACCTCCATACTGTTCTCCATAGTGGCTGTATCAATTCACATTCCCACCAACAGTGCAAGAGGGTTCCCTTTTCTCCACACCCTCTCCAGCATTTATTGTTTGTAGATGTTTTGATGATGGCCATTCTGACCAGTGTGAGGTGATACCTCATTATAGTTTTGATTTGCAGTTCTCTAATAATTAGTGATGTTCAGCATCCTTTCATGTGTTTGTTGGCAATCGGTATATCTTCTTTGGAGAAAGAAATGTCTACTTAGGTCTTCCTCGCATTTTTGGATGGGGTTGTTTGTCTTTTTGATATTGAACTGCATGAGCTGCTTGTAAATTTTGGAGATTATACCCTTATTGCTGAGGCTTCACCAGACTAGTGGAAACAGAAAGAAGTGGTTACACTTGGTAATGGAAAGTATGTGGGGAGGACATGAGGACAGGTTCCTTCTAGCAGCACTGTAAAGGCAGAATTCTACTTACATCTATATGTTAATCATCTTTTTTGTTTGCTTGTTTTTTTCCAGAGAATCTACCAAGAAAAATCGAGTCTCTTTTTAAGATGGCACACTCAGAAGCACAATACCAATATTTCAGGAATGACAGTGGATATGTGATTACTGCTAAAATTTAATGCATATGCTTGATGGAAAAGTAAATTTCATAACATCCTATACTAATGTAATCCATACACTGAATAAAAATTCTATCTTCAACTTTCTATTAAGAGAGATATCCAGAATCTCAAGACAATAAAATCGAACTAGAGGGTATCAAATAGCAGAGCCTTAAATTGCTCTCAGCATCTCCACGATGATTCAGTGCATTAATGATAAGTGATTGGTTAAAAGCATTTAAATCAACCTTACACCCTTGACATTTTCCATGAACAAAAACAATATCCATTTAGAAAGATCTTGCAAAAATGAGTTTGTTGTAAAGAAAAAGAGAAATAGCACAATAACTTATTTTAAAGCACTTGGCTAGTGAAGTAACATCATCTGCTAGGTGGAATATAACATAAGCCCTTGAATCACAAAGTAGTCATAGGTGATGGGTAATCAAAAACACCTGTGCTCACTTCCATTTACTATGGACACATGGAATTATGAACTAGCTGATGCACATAATCATTAAACTGATCTGCAAATATAAAACCTCAAATGATTGAGGTTTTATATGATATTTTATATGAATGATGTCCTCATAGCCCTAAATAACCTAAGAGTAGAAGGAAGAAAAATTCTCTTCATATATGGTAGTAGACTTTGTTAGTTTTGCAATATCTTTATATATAACAACTGTAACTATTTACTAGCTAAAATCCAATTCAGAGAAGAGAAAACCCCAAGCAGAAATAAGGATGGTATGTGTGGATGTTTTTATGTTTGTAATGAAAGCATGACAAGTCAAAACCAAGTCTCCAAAACGGAACTAATTTCTAATTAAATGACTTCATCATTACAAATTTTTAAGTTAATGCTCATTATAATATTAGATGCTCATTATAATAACTAAAGTAGAACTTAGGTAATCTGAATTTAAATATTTGAGTAAATTAAAAATGTATCTCTTGGGCTTCCCTGGTGGCGCAGTGGTTGAGAGTCTGCCTGCTGATGCAGGGGACACGGGTTCGTGCCCCGGTCTGGGAAGATCCCACATGCCGCAGAGCGGCTGGGCCCATGAGCCATGGCCGCTGAGCCTGCGCGTCCGGAGCCTGTGCTCCGCAACGGGAGAGGCCACAACAGTGAGAGGCCCGCGTACCGAAAAAAAAAAAAAATTTTTTATCTCTTTCAACCTAATTCTTTGGCTGAAAGAACAGAAAAGAAATTAGTTTCTTGGGGTTAGCTCTCCTATGTCCTAGAATAAAAACAAAAACAAACTGCAAACAAACAAAAACATTCCCTTTCTGTTTTTTGTTTTTGCGGTACGCGGGCCTCTCACTGTTGTGGCCTCTACCGTGGCGGAGCACAGGCTCCGGACGCACAGGCTCAGTGGCCACGGCTCACGGGCCCAGCTGCTCCGCGGCATGTGGGATCCTCCCAGAGCGGGGCACGAACCCGTGTCCCCTGCATCGGCAGGCAGACTCTCAACCACTGCGCCACCAGGGAAGCCCAACATTCCCTTTCTGAATGAGAATCTGACCTTTGGTTAACTTCCTAGATGTGTTCTCCAAAAATGGTACATTAACCATGTTGCTAGGCAACATTGCTTATAGTATCAATGATCCCCTAATTGGTAGACAGCATCTGTCTGGTTTAAGGGAACTATAAATACCTGGTGGGGACACCACTGCTTAGATACTCTGAGTACACTCATTCTTGTAACTGGCCATGTAACTGTTAGGGATGCTAGATGCTATGCCTATTGGTTGTTTTCAAAGATTATTAGTTCTCAGGGGTTTGAAGCTTCTAAGCCAGAGTAGTGCCCACACCCATGCAATGTGGATCTCATCTCCTGGTACTTAAGCCTTCACCTGGTTGGTGAAAGATGTTTCCTGGCTGCTGGGTGAGCTGTGGAATGGGCTGCTGCGAGGTCTCTGACAGAAAAGGACCAGCTGACACTGACCTATGGCAAGCTGAGGTCCCCATCCTTCGCCCTTCTGAGTCGACTGTGCCAAGTGCCCCCTGCAACAGCTAAATGTCTAGGTGTTTAGTTGAACCTAATACGACCTCATGGTAGGCAAGGCGCCTAAATGTTTAACTTTTAGTATTGCTTTTGGTTTTAGCCCTACATGTAACCCAGGATAAACAACAATACTGCTAAAGTCATGAACAAATTAACTTTAACAACATTTCAATTCATTCATTCGCCCAAGAATATTTTAGAAAGTCCATCGTAGCTGTTCCGTGATAGACTATAAGGTAAGGAGAAGACAAATAGGGGATACAATTAAGTGGCCAGTGCAGTTATCAGTGAAGCTGGCTCTATTCGAGATACATTTTGAGGGTAGAGTTGACCTGGCTTGTTAATGCATGTTGATGAGGTATGAAGAAAAGTGAGGCATCAGAGACACCTAAGTTTTGGCTGGAGTAACTAGGTGAACAGTGATGCCCTTTCTGAGTCAGAGAAGACCGGTAGTGCTAACAAAGACGTGGCAGACATGGTGAAGAGTAAACAGCCTTCCACTCTGCATTTAGATTAACCCACTGAAAAGTAAGTACTTACATAAGCCAGTTTGGGGAAATCGTGCTCTGAGAATAGTGATAATAAGGATCCAGTTTTATAATCAGCATTACATACTTAATTCCTTTTACAAGGAGCAGGAACGAATAAAGAAGAAAAAGGAGGAAAGGCAAAACACATCTTTAAGTGTGCAGCACATCATGTGTTAAATTGAAACAACCCCAAAGTTCAACTTCCTTCACTGTTCAAGGAGAAAATCCTTTACTATGTACTTCACGATAAAGGATTTGCAACTATATGGTGCTTGAGAAATATGCTATTGCTGTAATTTAACTCACTGTATGTGGGCTTCAAGATGCACAGTGGCATTCCAAACCAACTTTTAAAGAAAATTGCATGGAATTTTCAAGACATCAGGAGCATTCTTAAAAGTTATGCAGAGAAAACGGATTTTTGATAGTTATGAATTACATTTAGTGCTGCCAGATTGCAGGGAACGCTCTTTTTGCCTCAGTATGGTAGAATTACTGTTGACAAAGTTTTAATTTAAATTTTTAAGGTTTAAATGGAAGAATATAGGTCACTGAATTTTCATTCACTGTGTGAGTATTACTAGTGGCAGAAAGCAGGCTTTGTTAGTGAGGGTCCAATTTTGGGCCTGGAGTCCATCTTTTCTGTAGTAGTTGGGAATTGAGTATGCGTTAGTGAGCATAATTTAGCTCTCAGTCAGTCAATCAGTGGACTGAACACGCACAGTTAGAAACCTGCTTGGCACAGAACAGAAACTCGGTTCAGAAAATACTAAATGCATCTGTGAGACAGACTCAAGTCTGCACAAATCATATATTACAATCACAAGCTGGAAGGGATTCGATCTTGCCTAGCAGATCGTAGATTTAGATAGATTTGTAATAGTCTGAAAACACACTACACAGCTCCAAAGTCTAATTCTAAAATTTTCAACTGGTTTCCTGAAGTTGAAAAAAAAAAGAGGTAAATATTTGTAGAGCCTACTGCATGTAAAACATGTTTTAAAGAGGCTTGCGATATATCAGGAAACCTTAAGAAATTACAGTAGGTATCTAATTTAAATGCTGTATCTTAAAATAACTAATTTAAAGGTATATGCTATATAGGCTATTAAAAATAAAAATCATTTTCTTGAATAAAAAGCTAAAAATTCTATTTTTTCATAAATTTGAGAGACTAGATTTCAAATCAACATTCTGTTGAATGAAAAGATGAAGTATGAGCTATGTGAGAAAAGCGGTATAATTACTGAAAGGCTTTTTCCACATAATTTGCCTTTCTGCATAATTTGTGGGAAGGGGGGGGGGATCTTTCTCCAGGTTTGTACTGTGTTTGGTGCCCTGTCTGTCCTCAGTGCCCCCAGCTCTAGAATCCATGTTTTCCTCCACAGATTGATGAATGTGATGGATAATACTGATATGTGTAGCACATACTCATGCACATTTCCTGAATTTGCTCTAACCCCAAAATACTTTGGAAGTAAATTTTAGGAGAATATGCCTATGTGGGGTAAAGGACTGGCCTTCACAATAATATATTTTGTAAGCATGTAATTAGTAATGGTATACTGCTAAGTACCGCACCGAATGCTCTGACAACAAAGAAGCCACAAATTATGTGCAAATTTCAGCATGCCTGCTAAACTTATCTTTCTGCCACTCAAGAAGAAATTATCAGAGTCCAAGTGAGTGAAAAGAAGAAATCACTGAATCTGTTCTAATTTCTAATTTTTTAGAAAGAAAATCCTTTGCAAACCTTGATTGCAAGGTGTGTTGTAATCCCGAAGTTGAAAACGAATGCTTTAGAGGATTTCACCCAATTTCTTATGTAAACTAGTGCAGAAGGTATGATTCTCATAAAAAGCCAAGTACATTTGCCTCAACATAAAATAGGACTGATTGAATTTCAAACTCTTCATTTATTTTGTAGAGCTGAAATGTTAAGTTCCTTACTGCTGTTCAAAGTTGGCTTGAATCTTATTTATTCTAATATATACATATATATATCATATATATACTATTGTAATATGTATGTGCTATTATCAATACATATAATTATCAATACATATATACAACAGTAGTCCCTCCTTATCTGTGGGGGATTCGTTCCAAGACCCCCAGAGGATGCTGAAACCTTGGATAGCACCGAACCTTACATATACTATGTTTTTTTCCTATACATACATGCCTATGATAAAGTTTAATTTATAAATTTAGGCACAGTAACAGAGTATCCAAATTGCCATCATCACTACTCTTGCAACTTTGGGGCCATTATTAAGTAAAATAAGAGTTCCTTGAACACAAGCACTGTTATACTCCAATAATCATCTGAGAACTGAAAGGGCTACTATGACTAATGGGTAGATACAGTAAGCAACCTGGACACACTCGGCAAAGGGATAATTCACCTCCTGGGTGGGATGGAGTGGGACAGTGCAAGATTTCATCATGCTACTCAGAAAGGCACAAAATTTAAAACTTACAAACTTTATTTCTGGAATTTTCCACTTAATATTTTTGGACCAAGGTTGACTGTGGGTAAATGAAATCATGAATAAGGGAGATTACTGTATTCTCATTCATTTAAAAGAAGTTTTTGGTTACTATAGGATATAAATGATTTAAAATTTCAAACATATTCTCCTCAAGTATGTTCAGAAAGTGTTATTCTAGATGGTTTTGTCTTGGTCATGAGCTGCTTCCTGCATGACTGTCTCATCCTCAGTACCCCAGAGAAGCACCTCTGGACTTCAAATCTCCAAATCTGACTTTCCAAGGCTGACTTCAGAAAGATTCTCAAACAGAGGGCAGAAGAAGGGGCTGGATCCTATGAGGGCATTATTGTGATTTCAAATCTAAAAGAACAGAAGAATCCTTTATGAGAGGAAGTGAAATATTTTCAAAGCAAAACTGCTTTCTTGGAGAAGCTCCTAGAGCCATATGTGAGAAAAGAGATAAGAGAAAGAAAGAAAATGGGAAATTTAACCTAAGAAAGAGATAGAGATGATTAAAAATATATTACAAGTATCAATCATCAAACATTACTTAGCTAGTTTTCTACATACATTTTTTTTCCACTTCTAAGAATTATTTACCATATAAAAGTATTTTTGGCAAGCAAAATTTACATTATACCAGTACGAAGGTAGTTCATTTAAAAAAGCCATACATATTAATATATATAAAATAGAAGAGTACCATAACTCCCTGAAGACAGAGAGAACTTTTTTGATTACTTCTTATTTCTAATTTTTAAAATCTCTCTTTCTCTGCCCATACACAGTCATTCTCAATGAAAGACAAGTTGCTTTCAGGCATTTGGCAGGCACTGCATACAGAGGCACATAGCCTGGATCAGCCACATCAAACTCAACACAATTGTTTGAAAAGTTGAAAAGTTCAAACTATTTATTTAATGTCATGCAGATAAACCCAAGAAAAGGAACACATTTGACAGATAAATTCTCATTGACTGAGTCTTAAAAAGCCAAGGGAATGTTTTAGGATATGGGCTAAAATGAATAGTTTAATATTCAAGTTAAAAGTAAGTTTGACTTAATTAGGAAATTAAATTAACCAAACTACCTTTCTGCCTCAAGTGAAAGTTCCATTTAATATCTATCCTAAAGTGAAATCATAAAGGGAATCTATTCGATTCTCTTACTCCCAAAGATATGAGAGGAAAGGAATATTATCTCCTTATTTCACAGATAATAAGATCAACACACTGGATTTGATGAGCTTGGGAAGGTTAGCACCTTCCACCTCAAGAACAGTGTCCATTTTGTATCAAGGAAATCCACCAGTTTCCTGCTCTTAAGCAGGTCACTGACTGAGAGGTCTAGTTTTTATTTATACTTTGAAGGAGATGAACTAGAGCAGTGTTTTACAAAGTGCTAGTCATTCTAGTAAGTGATGAAATAACTTTAGTGAAAATCCAACAAGCATTTTAAATGCAAAATGTATTTTTCACAGTAGAACAAGGAAGTTTAAAAGCCCTGAATAAAATTATGTAACACCATACAGTTTGAACACTTTTCTGCATATTTCCAAATGGGTCCAAGAGGTCATATTTTAGGACTTACTTAAAACAAATGCAGAATATCTGAGAGAAAATTAGAAGGAAATCCCCAGAAAATTGATGGGGTAGCTAAAATGTAAAAGTACCTCTCCTTCCCAAGTTCCACCCCTAATTTCTCCAAAAGCAGAAAATGTGGGTAGAATTAAGAGAGTGTTGGATACAGGCATACCTCGGAGCTATTGCAGGGTAGGTTCCAGACCACCACAATAAAGTGAATATTGCAATAAAGCAAGTCACATGAATTTTTTGGTTTCCCAGTGTGTATAAAGGTTATGTTTATACTATAATGTAGTCCATTATGTGTGCAATAGCATTATGTTTTAAAAAACCAAGGTACATAACTTAATTAAAATATACTTTATTGCTAAAAAATGCTAACCATCATCTGAGCTTTCAGTGAGTCATAGTAGAACGTCAAAGATTACTGATCACAGATCACAATAAGAAATAAAGTAATAAAGGGAAAGTTTGAAACATTTTGAGAATTACCGAAATGTGACACAGAGACACAAAATGAGCAAATGTGTTGGAGAAATGGTGCCAATAGACTTGTTCGACATAGGGTTGCCACAAACCTCCAATTTGTAAATATCGCAGTATTTACAAAGTGCAATAAGGCAAAGCAAAATAAAATGAGGTATGCCTGTGTAAGGAACTAGAAATCTCTAGTGTGTTGAGAATCCCTAAATGAGGATTCTCTAAAACCCAGGGGGCTGATGTTACTGAGTTGTAATGGAAAGGTTGGACTTGTGATGAGATCTAAAATAGGTTTTAAGCTGGAGGCTTAAAATACAGAAAATACTGTGATGTAAGATTCAGAGAGCAGCATAGACTTAAGACACATTTTTTAAAAAAGCCTAATTCATTCGAAGAACCAAAGTTCTTTAGAAAAACGGCTGATGCCATGTCTCCAGTATGAAATGCACAAGATGAGCCGGGCATATCTTGACATAATCAGTCTATGTCAAATGGACAGGGGAACCATTTTGAAGAAGCTTGTACTACCAAAAGATAGGACAATTTGAGTATCAATTTAAAGATAACTGCAATGGATTATTGAGTTTATAATAATACTTAAACAAAAGCAACAACAACACCTCATTGGTCACCTTTGAAGAATAATGGAAATGAAATTGGCATTTTAAAAACTGGTAAATAAAGAGAAAGAATCATTCCTTCCATTCCTATATAAATTGAACTCAAGTAAACCAAGAAGTCAATAAAGGAAAGTTGCTCTTAATAATAAGGAAATCCTGCTAATAAATAAAAAGAGAAAGAACTTCTGGTAAGGTTTAATCCTACCAGTGTTAATGGATATAACAATGTGAGACTAATTTGTGAAAGACATACAGTAAAATCAATTAGTTTAATGTTTTTTTTGTTTTTTTGCGTTACGCAGGCCTCTCACTGTTGTGGCCTCTCCTGTTGCGGAGCACAGGCTCCGGACACGCAGGCTCAGCGGCCATGGCTCACGGGCCCAGCCGCTCCGCGGCATGTGGGATCTTCCCGAACCGGGGCACGAACCCATGTCCCCTGCATCGGCACGCGGACTCTCAACCACTGCGCCACCAGGGAAGCCCTGGACGTTTGTTTTGTTTTGCTTTTCCGTTTTTTTTTTTCCCCCCAAATAAATCAGATGCCAAGTGTCTTAAGTAGGCTAATTAACCAGTAAATAGTGAAGGAGATTTAGTCAAACACACAGCTGGGGAGGGCATAATTATCTTAAATTATCTTAAAGAGAAGGTGAGACCCTAAGAGAGCACTTGTAGATATAATTTACTGCTTTAGAAGGAAGAGATGCAGCCCTTGGGTTTTTACCCCCTTTCGGCTCCTACTTCTTATGATATTTCAGAAAATGAGGAGCACTGATGCTAAACAGCATAAAGGAGGCAGAGAGCAAAGCCACACTGAAGAGAGATTCAATTTTGACTTCTCAGAGGACATTCTCGGAAGAGGCTCTCCTAAGGGAAGAAAAGTAAGGGGCACCTGACGCAGGTGATGACTCTGAGGCCCCGGGAACTTCTGAGCCCAGGTTTAAGGAAGAACTTAAAGAAGAGAACAATTGCTTATGTTTTTGAGAATGGTACAACTGTGTACCTTTAGAAATATCTGTACTTTAAAAAACTGCTATGGAATAAAATACCTAGGAATAAACCTACCTAAGGAGACAAAACACCTGTATGCAGAAAACTATAAGACACTGATGAAAGAAATTAAAGATGATACAAACAGAGAGATATACCATGTTCTTGGATTGGAAGAATCAACACTGTGAAAATGACTATACTACCCAAAGCAATCTACAGATTCAATACAATCCCTATCAAACTACCAATGGCATTTTTCACAGAACTAGAACAAAAAATTTCACAATTTGTATATGGAAACACAAAAGACTCCGAATAGCCAAAGCAATATTGAGAAAAAAAACGGAGCTAGAGGAATCAGGCTCCTGGACTTCAGACTATACTACAAAGCTACAATAATCAAGACAGTATGGTACTGGCACAAAAACAGACATATAGATCAATGGAACAGGATAGAAAGCCCAGAGATAAACCCACACACATATGGTCACCTTATTTTTGATAAAGGAGGCAAGAATATACAGTGGAGAAAAGACAGCCTCTTCAATAGGTGATGCTGGGAAAATTGGACAGCTACATGTAAAAGAATGAAACTAGATCACTCCCTAACACCACGTACAAAAATAAACTCAAAATGGATTAAAGACCTAAATTGTAAAGCCAGACACTATCAAACTCTTAGAGGAAAACATAGGCAGAACACTCTATGACATAAATCACAGCAAGATCCTTTTTGACCCACCTCCTAGAGAAATGGAAATAAAAACAAAAATAAACAAATGGGACCTAATGAAACTTAAATGCTTTTACACAGCAAGGGAAACCATAAACAAGACCATGGTTCTGAAGAACCTAGGGGCAGGACAGGAATAAAGACGCAGATGCAGAGAATGGACCTGAGGACACAGGGAGGGGGAAGGGTAACCTGGGACAAAGTGAGAGAGTGGCATGGACTTATACATACTACCATATGTAAAATAGATAGGTAGTGGGAAGCAGCCGCATAGCACAGGGAGATCAGCTCGGTGCTTTGTGACCATCTAGCGGGGTGGGATAGGGAAGATGGGAGGGAGATGCAAGAGGGAGGAGATATGGGGATATATGTATATGTATAGCTGATTCACTTTGTTATAAAGCAGAAACTAACACACCATTGTAAAGCAATTATACTCCAATAAAGACGTTAAAAAAATGCTATGAAACATGTCATTTGGCATTAAATAAAATTGCTTTTAAAGGATCATTTAAATGAAGAAATTATTTCTATATGAAAAGCAGAGAAATTTAAGAAGTTATCTGCACATAATCCAGTAAACGATTTGGAGTGAGGAGATTATAGTTCCGGTTTTGTTAATTAATTAAAACCTGTCTGGGCTCAGTTTTCTCATCTATTAAAAAAGTAATATTTCTGCTTCCTTCATAAGCTTTTGGTAATAATTTAGAAGGAGAGTGTAGGAAAAAATTTTAACTCATGAAGAATTATATACAGTTTTGAAATAATTAAGAAAACATTTATTGAATACATGAATACACACTGAATATCAATGGGAGTCTCTATCTTCCAGCTAGGGAATGTTTAATCATAGAATATAACTGATATTTGGTGGCAGCACAACAAAGTTATAGTGAATAAGCACATTAAACCTATTAAGTTCTATAACTATATAATTAGATCTCATGGGGTAGCTGCTTTGCAACATTGTTTTTTTATACACAGATGGACAAACATGGTTATCATGGGATTCAGTTACCTTCGTTTAAGCTTTGACAACCGGGAAAATCCAACAAAGCTTTCTAGTAATAAATACTACTAAGCATATCACTGACCTATGAGTGGTTATCCAAGAGATATTTATACCATATGGTTATTCACAGACAGTGTGAACCTGAGGCTTTCCTAGCCGCAGTTTCCACATCTCTAGGCTTGAATACTAACAGTCCATATCTAAGGGGACTAAATGAATAATGCCCCACAGAAAATATCCAATAAATGGTAACTATTCTATTATATTATTATGAAAATTTACACTTGACTTCTCTCAATTGAACTGGGTACTTGATTAGTAGTTAAAACCCAAAGTAGTGTTTCCTTTTATATATGTTAAGTGAAGTTGTTACCATGGGAATGGTGAATAAGACAGGAAAAGTCTAGATGAAAGTTGGAACTTACCCTGAATTTTCAACTAGAATATTTTCATAAGGTTTCTTCAAAATTTGCCTGTGTGTGCACGTAATCACTTTGGATTATTTCTGCTCTTTCTTTAGATTAACTAATGCATACAAACTCATCCATTCAGACACCTGCTCTTGCTCTGAGCCTTTCCTAAGGCTGTACTACCTCAAATGCCCTTGCTTCTCATACCTGTCCTCCCATGCCTCCTCCAACAAAAATCCTTCCCCAAAGATTTCAGCCTCTTATGACCTTGTCCTCCTGAGCCCCTACATCTTGTAGGGCCTATTTGTTAAAAAAAAAAAAATGACACCATCATGTTGCTTAATATGTTGGAAAACATTTTCACTGCTGATGTCTTCTTTCTCTATGTAAGAGTATATACTTCTCACCCATCTCTGTATTCTCCTCAGCACCCAGCTAGTACACATACAGTAAACATTTGCTGAATGAAACAAAAATGGAACTGGTCCAGTATAAATCCCAGGATTAGAAAGAAATTTAAACATTATGTACGTCAATTCCTTACCTAGTGCTTCCATCTTTCCATATTCTTTTCGAGAGATTATCTCGGTGTGAATAACTCTTGTAATAGAGAACTCACTACCACTCAAAATTTCCATTTTTAAGAAGTTTTAAACATTAGAAGATTGTTTATTTTGTGGGATACTAGAAATTTAGTATTATTTCAGTTATCCTGGTGTTTATTGTAGTCCCCTTTAGATCTACTCATTGCTGATACAATACTGATAATGGTCAATAATGACTCTAGTTATATTACAGCGTATTTCAAGGAAAACAAATGCTTAGTCTGCATACTTAAGGGTACTAAGCAGTGGGGGTTAAAAATAGGAACTCCAAAAAATTACTTTTCATGTGATTTGGGATAAATTTCTTTTATCTGTAACAGAACTCCTTCATGAGATTAACGCTAAAACAGCTAATTAATACTAAAATCAAAGACTCTATTTTAGAAATGCTAAAAGCAGTTGAGAGAAGGCAAGTGGGAAAGTTAATATTTTAGCTAGTGATTCGGTTGTATATGGAAATTGAGTATTTGGCTATAAAAATTAATAAACTAAATAATTTGCAGCAACAACATTCATGTATTTGGAGGTGTAAGAAAGTTCAGGGGCAAGCACAGAAACCAGTCCATTCGTCTTTTACATGTAAGTTAGAAGATTCCTTAATCAAAAAAAAAGAACCCTATTATATAGGAAGCTAGAGATGGCCTTTGAATTGGTTATGGGAGACTTTTCTTAAAATAAATGTCTTAAGGGCTTCCCTGGTGGCGCAGTGGTTAAGAATCCGCCTGTCAATGCAGGGGACACGGGTTCGAGCCCTGGTCTGGGAAGATCCCACATGCCGCGGAGCAACCAAGCCCGTGCACAACTACTGAGCCTGTGCTCTAGAGCCCGCGAGCCACAACTACTGAAGCCCGTGTGCCTAGAGCCCGTGCTCCGCAACATGAGAAGCCACTGCAATAAGTCTGCACACTGCAATGAAGAGTAGCCCCCGCTCCCTGCAACTAGAGGAAAGCCCGTGCACAGCAACGGATACCCAACGCAGCCAAAAATAAATAAATAAAATAAATAAATTTATTAAAAAAAAAAAAAGGTCTTAAGAAGTGCTTCTCGGGCTTCCCTGGTGGCGCAGTGGTTGAGAGTCCGCCTGCCGATGCAGGGGACACGGGCTCGTGCCCTGGTCTGGGAAGATCCCACATGCCGCGCAGCGGCTGGGCCCGTGAGCCATGGCCGCTGAGCCTGCGCGTCCCGAGCCTGTGCTCTGCAACGGGAGAGGCCACAACAGTGAGAGGCCCGCGTACCACAAAAAAAAAAAAAAAAAAAAAAAAAAAGGAAGTGCTTCTCAGTACATTTGAGATGAAAGTCTATTATGATAAGCATGGTTATTGTTTAGTCTTTTATTTCAGGGTTATATAGCTGCAGGCTTAGGATGACCTAGGAAATAGGGAAGAAAGTCAACAATTTCTTTGCTGTTGAGCAAAAAAAAAGCATTTAGAAAACAGTTATAATTAAATACCAATTTTTTGGTTAAAAATCATGACAATTACTGAAAAGAAAGAAAAAAGAGAAAATAACACTTGCTAAGTACAACAGTAGACACATAAATACAATAGTGAGGAATTTCAGGAATGAAAGAATTAGAAGTGGAGAGAAATAACTTTTAAGATGGACATAAAAACAAGGTGAATTTGCAACAGTAGAAGATTCAGCAGTTTAGTACTATTTTGTTAGAAACAATAAAAGCTATCTATTTTGAAAATGTATCCCAGATCCCAATTTGGATTAACTAATAGCTAAAGAGGTCTGGTATTCCAAGAAGAGGTAGGGAATGTACAACTTATTAATCTTTCAATAGCGTCAGAAGGCCAACAAGGCTGGGGTGAGGCACGGGTTAGACCAAAGCAAAGATTTATGGCTGCCGGCACTCCCTGCCATTCTTCTTGTCTGGAAAAAGATGCATTACTTGCTTTTTTTTAATAAGCAGGCCAGCCCTGTCCTCTGGATCCCAACAGGATGAAAGCTCCAGGAATGCAGAAACTATATGTCCTGCCTCTAGCACAGAGCCCAGCACATAGTAGGTACTGAATCAATATTTGTTAACAGAATGAATATACATCACGTCTGTCGTGTGGCAGACCAACTGAAATGACATCTCACATGATAACCACTGGAACAAATGACCTCCTTGTCTTGGAAGACCTTTTGCCCAGAGCAATCCAAAAGCTTTTATGGCAAGCCTTGGGGTTAGGTTTAAAAGGCCCAGATCAGGCAGAGGCGCATTGGCAAGCAGAGTAAGGGGCAGTCAAAGACTGTCCTCAGAGAGCAGCCCCAGGGCCTGCGGGAGTGACGGGAGAATGTGGAACGGCCCAGATGAGCCTGTGGGTTGTCAGAGACTTGTAGGCCCCAAACATCGATGTCAGTAGTTGAGTGTTTACAGTCCTCTTTAATTAAAAGGTTATTTGACAACTTGAGATGGGAAGCAAAAAGATATCCTCTAGAGTGTATTTCAAGGGCCCTGAGGAGTGCTAAATAAAGTCAAAGGAAATGTGATAACAACCCAGAAAGGAACCTGGGTCCTTTTTACAACTGCTCCCTGACACAGGGTCACACTGGTAACCTTCACTACAGAGATGCTAATGGAGATACAGGCTTTATTCATCCATCCCATTTACTATACCACATGTTCTATGCCTTGCAGCTGGAGTAAGACTGGCTCTGACCTCTGTAGGCTTGAATGATACAAGTTGTTTTCCCTTTAATCCTAAGGATACAGTGTTCTGAAGGAGGAGAATTTTCAACAGAAAAGTGTTTGAAGGTGAGCAGAAAGGTTGGTTGGAAATTATTAGTTGATAAATTATTATAACAAAAAACAAAAGCATACGGGAAGCCAAGAGAAAATTATCCAAACAAAAATGAAGGTAACATAGAGAAGAGATAGGGAAGAAACCTAAGATAGGGAGACAAATTAAAGATTTTATACTTTTTGCTGCATCTTTCTTTTTATTCCCCACTAATAAGAATCTGGTTTAGATAGCTTAGGTGTGGAAGTCAACTAGGCATGTATAGACTAATACAGGTCAAACTTCTAAATAATGATTCCCACAAACAGAAAGCCACACTTGGAGGAGGAGGGCTAATTCTTCTTCAGAAAAAGAGATGATTCTGTAATTATAAAAACTGCCAATTAGGGCTTCCCTGGTGGCGCAGTGGTTGGGAGTCCGTCTGCCAATGCAGGTGACACGGGTTCAAGCCCTGGTCGGGGAAGATCCCACATGCCAAGGAGCAACTAAGCTCAAGTGCCACAAATACTGAGCCTGCAGTCTAGAGCCCACGAGCCACAACTACTAAGGCCCACGCGCCTAGAGCCCATGCTCTGCAACAAGCCCCTGCTCATAGCAACTAGAGAAAGCCCCCGCGCAGCAATGAAGACCCAATGCAGCCAAAAATAAATAAATAAAAATAAATTAAAAAAAAAAACAACTGCCAATTAGTGAGTGTCCACTATGCCACCAGGCACAACACAGATGTTTTATATTCATTTTCACTACCTTTTATGGTGTGTATTATCATGTGCTTAACAGATGACAAAACTAAGAGGTTAAGTAACTTGCTCAAGGTCACAAGGAAAAGAAGAGGCAAATTCTAACCTACTTCTCTGACTCAGTTTGAGTTTCTTTCCCACGATACGACCTATAACATTTATTTGTTTAGTGACAGAAGAGTGACAATATTAGATTTCTCTTTAGGGAGCAATTTCCCAAGACTGTATTTTCCATTTCGCTGTGCCTGAAATATTGATTTGTTTATAATTGTTATCCTTTACCATAAAGATCTATGTTCAATCTGGGGAATAAGAAGCCTATTAGAATGATAGTTTTCTTCATGACAACTGTATCATATATCAATTAAAATGAACACAACTGGGCTTCCCTGGTGGCGCAGTGGTTAAGAACTCGCCTGCCAATGCAGGGGACATGGGTTCGAGCCCTGGTCCGGGAAGATCCCACATGCTGCGGAGCAACTAAGCATGTGTGCCACAACTACTGAAGCCTGTGCGCCTAGAGCCCGTGCTCCACAACAAGAGAAGCCACTGCAATGAGAAGCCCATGCACCGCAACAAAGACCCAATGCAGCCAAAAATAAATAAATAAATAATTAATTAAAAAAAAAAGAACATAGCTTCCTAACTAACAGCCTGGGCAGGTGTTGCTAAGTACTATAATACTACACTCAACAACTGTGAGAATCTTGAGAAAAATTACAAATGATAAGCCAGGCGAGCTGCTGTTTCTGAATCAATGCATCCTGCAAAAACACTTCAAAAATCTCAGGATACTATACTGAATGCATGTACGAACACAGCACCAAAGAAAAAAGGAGGTGAGGAGAAGACTAGCTAGAATATGAGCAAAGCAATAGGAAGCAGAATTAGGGAGTAGTCTCTTGAAGGATGAGATTCCCCTGGTATCAGGTGTACATCAAATTTTACAATTTCTAAGTAGCCTCAAAAATCAAAAAGTCCCACAGAATATGTCTTTATTTATCCAGTTAAAGAAGGAAGAAAGCATCTGCTTTTCCTTCTTAAAATTTATAATTAACACAGGGCAAGGGATCACAGCCTCCCCTAGTAGAGCAATGACCTCCAATAACATGCCGTTTCTCTGGTTACAATGAAGAATCTTTCTTGCTGTCTTTTTGACAAAAATTGTTCACGTGTTATTGGCATGGTACCAGAGGAAAAAAGATGCACTGAGCTGAGTGTTTAGTAACTTCTTTTAATTTTAAAATCAAGTAGCAATTATAGTAAAATCTCATAAACTATTGACCTTTCCCCCTCATCCTCAACTGTGCCCAAACATTTTGAAAAACAGAACCAACAGATGCACAGAGACTTTCATCACAAATCCTTAGAACACCTAAAACCTCACGGAAGAAGGAAGAGAGACTAGGTGGGGCAGAGAGCTTGAAAGCTGGAGGGACTGAGGTATGAAAAAAAAACGTGATAGATTTCATGTCTGGGTGGAAGAAGGAAGTCCTCAAAATTTTCACTTCTACTTCCTCTCAACTAGACTAGATCAGTGGTTCTCAACTTTGGCTGACATTGACAACACTTAGGCGGGTTTTATTGCCTGGGCCCCACCTCCTAGAAATTCTGATTTAATTAGTCTTGTATAAGGTTCAGGCATCAGAATGCTTTAGAAACTCCCCAGGTGACCCTAATGTGCAGAGAGGGTTGAGAACCGCTGACCTAAATAATTCAGAGATAGGAATAAATGCAAACCACATGGGCAAAGTTCTAACAGTTTTCACCTCACCAGGAGAAAAAAAATCCTGAGATCTCAAAATATCAGAACCTGAGCAATAAACAATAGCAGTAAACAATAGCAATAAACAATAGCAATAGCAATAAGCCTTCCTTCCTTCCAAGGAAAGGAAAGGAGGTAGAAGAATTTTGTGTGAATCTTTTCTCTGTCCCACTCCTGTAAGAAAGCAATTTTTCTCAGCAGTATACATTGTGCTAATCATTAGACTAGGTACCAGGTACACACAGGAGCATGAAGTCAATTCACAAATGAGACAAATGAGCCTCAGAGACGTGAAGAAACTTTCCTAAGGCCAAAGAACAAGGAACGAAGACAGAACTTGCTCCCAGATCTGTCCCAAGTCCAAAGCTTTTTCTCTTTTCCATATCTTCTGAAACATTTCTTTGCACTGGCTAACTTAACTGGTACTGGGACAGAGTGTAACTTTAGCAACATTTTCCACTGCAGGACCTTGAAGAGTTCATTCTAAAGAACTTAATCCATAGCTCTCCTGGCAATTAGCAATCTGACATTGACAGCAAACAGGTAAAAGGGAGAAATATAAAGTAAGGTTGGAGGGGCAGGTAGGAGACAAATGGTAAAGGATCTTGAATGCCAAGTAGAGTTTGCAATGCATGAATGTACTAGTTAATTAACAAATCTACAGGTATTGAGGATATGCCCTGTGTTGGGCAGAGAGAACACTCTAAGGCCTAGACAATAGGGAGATATTGGAGGTTTTAGAGTTACTGTATCTAAGTGGCAATCTAATATGCCAAACCAGAAAACAAACTACAAGTAAAAAGAAAACATATCAAAACACTCCTTTCTCATGGTATAATTAGGAAAAAGACAACAACCCAGAAACATTATAGATAAGTCCATGTAAGACATTTACCATTCTCAAAAAATAAACTTTGAAAAGAAATTAGGGTTATTTTCAAGCCAAATCCTTTATGTTATTTTTTATTTTTTGTTACAGCTTTCATAGAATTTTTCCAAAGGATGAGTTTAGTAGCTGATAAAATACAACTCTCCCACCCAGGGCAGATGGTCAGTATGACATCTTGGGATTGGAGTCGGTTATTAGCATATGTTGGAGTTAACAATAAAAAACTTAATGGATTATTAGTTCCCTTCAAGGCAGAAAGCATATTCTCCAGTTTAAAGGAACAAATTTAAAAATCAGAAAAGAAAAATGGAAACCACTTTAGTCTCCCATAAAGCCAAATAATTAGCTAAAACTCTGTATTTAGATTACATATGCAAATTAATAGGAAAAAATATATAAAGCTGAATGAAAAAGGAAAGGCTAGCTTACTTTTCTTTATTACTCCAGTAGGACAATTTCATACTTTTCATATTTTTAAAAAACAACTTGCTTTTCTCCACTTTAAAGGGATATTTAAAATTAAGATAATTTAAACTCTTACAAACAAATGTATACCCTTTACTTCCTGTATATCTGAACTTCCTATTGGAAGTTTCCAGCGTTTTAAAGAATTTAAGGCATTAAGAAGGTTGGCATTTGGAATGGCACAAGAATGCATTTTACATGACATTAAGCAAATCAACTCAATGTAATAGTTACTTTATATTTATTATACCAAATATTTAATTATCCTAGTATTTATTTTCATCACACAGCAATTTTAGCCATACTTTTTAATCCTATGTGAGTGTGTATGTGCATGTGCACATATGTGTGTATGATTACATGTGGTGATAAACTGATATACATGTTCATTTTTACTCTGGTTCCATTTTCATGATTTCTTGATTCAGGGGGGTGTGATCAGAGACTACAAGTAAAGATAAAACTCATAGTCTCTATGAGTTAGTAGCTTTTGATTTCTTTTAAAAAAGCTTTCAAAGATCTTGTACCTTTTTATTCTTGAAAATGATTAGGACAATGGCTCATTACATACCATAATCTGTGATTTTACAGGACACCAAATACAGCTCTTTCAGGTTTTGTCCTTCCTTTGCAATGACCTCCACACACCTAAAACACATACAAAAAATGGTGAGTTACACTAATGCGTTTCAAGTTAAATTAGCAAGAGTTTGGCCAGGACTATAACAGGAAGAGGTCAGCGTTTGATGAATGCCACAGCTCTCTCCTTTCAACAAACTTCTTTCAAGGTGTTTCAGGAAAAGGTATTATATTCCCTGCTTTAAACTCAAGTGCTCTAATACCTAAATGACTTTAATTAAATACATTTATGACTAGCACATCTTTTAAAACCAAAGTGATGAAAGAGAGATATTCCTGTAAGAGTAGTGCTACATTTGGTAATAAAGGATTAGTAAACATGTGCTATATAATGAACATATGTTATTTACATAAAAAATAATGCAATGAAAGTGTAGAATATAGACAGATGGTCATTATAAAAGAATGGTAATATTGCTCATGGTTTAATTATTAATGATGGACTTTGATAACACTGAAGTACACATTTTGTGAAATTTTATTCAAAATAAAAATGTTTAAAAAATCTGTAACACTGATTTAGATGAAAGACAAATCGTACACATAAGAACTTTAAAATCTTTTACTTTAAAATGTTTTATTCTTAACATTTTAAATGAATTGTTGCATACATATAGGCCATATTCATAATATAGATATAGATATGTAAGATTTAAAGTCTTTTCTGGTTTCATTTCAGTTAAAAGGTTTTTGAATGGTGTACTCCGCTCTAATGGCCATAGTGGAACATGTAGTACAGAATTGAATGAACTTTGAAAACAATGATTAACAGTGTGGCTCAGTCCCCTGAATTATCAGAAAAACCTGTACAGTCAAACTGACACATTGGCAGATGCATCCTTCAATGCAGCTCCTGTTTTAATCTTTATAAATAACAGTTAAGTAAAAGGGTAAAAGCAAAAAGAGTCATTAACCTTTTCTAGAAAGTAAGGATCAAGTAATTTGATACCTATGTGTGTAATCCATCAAAAAATTACTGAGTATCCATCTCTGTCTTCCAGATATTTTATTTGCTGTCTGGCTTATTTGCAGGTATCTTCATAAAATATCAGGAAATTTTATACAATTTTACTTCACATAATTTATTACTGAAGGTTAAATTAATTATAGAGAAGACATATTTTTCTTTTAAAAATATTTTTATAGAATATTGTTTTAATGGAATGATAAACATTTCTAACTTCCTCAGAATAACTGAATAAACATTGTTTTGGCTATTTAAAAAAAAAAAGGTATATGATAAAAATGGGTAAGCTCTTCCATGGTTACAACAGAAAACTTAAAACAGTAACAATGTAATTATGATTGATACAGGTTATTATGAAGGGAAATTTTTAAACCTAATTCCATGTCTTTCGCTTTACTGTAATATTTGAATAAAGTCATAAAAAAAGGGAAAATAAAACATTACAGGCAACAACCATGTTTTACATATGACTTTAAAAACTAATTTTCACATACTAAGGATAAAAATAAAGGCCCTAGATGATTATATTATAAATAGTTAATAAAAAGTCTACTTTCTACTGTATCAAATATGCATAGCTCTCTGTCCTCCTCCGTTACCTACCAAAAAAGTTAGCAGATCCAACATTTTGTATGACCACCACAAAATGAAATAAGTTAGTGCAGAAAAAATGTTCATATCATTTATTTTGTTCTCATGGTCTTTTCAAATAGTTCCAAACACCTGATTTTATATCTGATTATGGAAAAACTCTAAGCAAATACAATATTCTATTTGTGTTCCTGCCACTTGATTCTATATTAATAGGTATGTTATAAGCACACGAGAACATTAAAGACACACAGAGCAGACTACAGACAGCAAACACAAATTGATTTCAGTGTACAAGCCAGATCAAATGCTATTTCATAGGCAACAAAAACCGGTGTTCACATAAAATCAGATAATCAGTCACTGGATAAAAACTGTCCTAAAACTGATGAAAGGCCATGAGCATCAGGTTTCCTCCCTACATGACAGAGAAGGTTATGAATAGATATTACACATATATTTAGCTTACTCAAGAGGCAATAGCCAAGAGAAAACATGTGATTAAGAAATAAAAAACAGTACAGTACATATCTTTTAGAGGAAAAAAAAGAGAAACATAAGAGAAAAGCACTTTGCTTTTACAAAGGAACACCTAGGATTTTTGTTCTTTTGTTTAAATGTTTTTTAAATTAATTAATTAATTATTTTAAAAATAAGGAACGCTTCATGAATTTGTGTGTCATCCTTGTGCAGGGACCATGCTAATCTTCTCTGTATCATTCCAATTTTAGTGTATGTACTGCTGAAGCAAGCACTTGCTCTGTTTTTAAAAGTTCAGTCACGGGCTTCCCTGGTGGCAGCGTGGTTGAGAGCCCGCCTGCCGATGCAGGGGACACGGGTTCGTGCCCCAGGTTTTCCAAATACTTTTAATTACCCTGTAACACAGCCAGTGTGCTAGAAGTTATGCACAACATAAAACTATTCCGCAAATAGGAATTCATGGAGGAAAAAAAAGTATTCCTTGGAAGAGTTTTAGCAAAAATTATTATTTTTTTAATTTAAATATCACATATTTCATGGATGTGATATTTGAGAAGTCCCAAGTTCTGTGAACCTGGACTGAAACTCAATATCGTATTAACACACAAAATTGAGTGGTTCAAATAAATAGGTAAAATAGCTATTTTTTTGAGAGTTGAAAATGGAAGTGGTTTATATTATCCTGTTACTGCAAATTGGTGAAAATGGGACCCCACATCAGGTCCCTGGCTAGTGTCTTAGGTCCTGTGATTAGTCTAGGCCTAGTTTCCCAGGCAGCTTGTAGTGATAGCAAGTCATGATGAGAGGCCACGATGGTGACTGTCCTTTCCTTCTAAAACTTTTAGAGTCCATTCTAGAGTATATTTACAGGAGGTACCCTAACACAAGTCTGTTGACCACATTTACTCTAAATCTACTCTGTTTCAAGAGTCTTGGCTTTAGTCGTGGCCTTTAGTGTATTAACATCAGAGAATTTCCCAGTTCACTGCATAGACTGTATGCAGGCAACAAACAAGGCTTAGTAATTATTTACACCTTTTGACTACAGGTATTCATGTAAATTTTTAAGGGGTATTAAAAATGATACCAAAGAAAGGGAGGAATGTTTGCAAAGTCATAGCCTGTGAGAAGGAGAGTGAAAGAACCAAAGACCACATTTAAAACCTTTGCTTCGGGGCTTCCCTGGTGGCGCAGTGGTTGAGAGTCCGCCTGCCGATGCAGGGGACGCGGGTTCGTGCCCCGGTCCGGGAGGTTCCCACATGCCGCGGAGCGACTGGGCCCGAGAGTCATGGCCGCTGGGCCTGCGCGTCCGGAGCCTGTGCTCCGCAAACAGGAGAGGCCACAGCAGTGAGAGGCCCGCGTACCGCAAAATAAATAAATAAAAGTTTAAAAAAAAAAAAAAACCTTTGCTTCTCCATCCCCTCTCCTATTCACAGATAGCAAATAGGAGAATATGCATTAATCTCAGTGATTAATTATAGTTTTGTCCCTAGGGGTAAGCCATGAATTCCTAAACTCAGAATCCAGAATTCAAAATTTTCCCATTATCCCCCTACCGGTCCCCACCATCCCTAAGGATAAACCTCAGAATACCATATGACCAACATTTTCTATGGGTCAGTGCATTCAAAGATTTTCTATTTCATGCATGACAACCTAAGGAATTACAGAACTTGGGAAAAGAACAATATCCTTAGGGAAAGTAATAATCTATAAGATTATTAAGAATAAATTCATAATATAGGAATATGGCATAGTGGAAAAATGCAGAAGAATATCAAATATTGTTAAAGTAGCCCATGAACATCAAACACAAGCCTACTAAACCACCTTTCTGAGTTCTGAGAAACAAGAGGAGACATGTTTTAACAAGAGTGAATAAAGAATCAGAAGACATACGTTCTATTTTCACCTGCATGAAACCACAGAACAACCCCTATCTTCTTCGAAGTCCCACATCATCATTCTTTATAAAAATGAGGGCCTATATGAAAAATTTATCCAAATGAAATGTCCTAGGTTCATTTAAATATATTTTAGTTCATTCTGAATTGCCTCCCCTCAGATTATTTTCTTGCTTTTATGTTTTGGCAGGGTTCTGAAGAGAATTAAAAAATTGCAACCACTGTAAATTCCTGAGTAACAGCTGTTGAGTACATATATGTATAAACTCCGTTAGAACAGTGAAAGGGGCCAGAAAACCTGCTCCAAACTATCCAAAGCATCCAGAATTATTTTTTATAATAACGTGATTTTATGCTCACTTGCTTTTGATAATGTTCTAAAATGCACCTAAAACATTTGATGAAATATGAAAAACAGCAAAAAGGTACTTTTGTGATCAATATAGGTTTTTTTTTTTTTTTTTTTAAAGAGAAGGCATTACTTAGTTTCAGTGGAGGGAAAAATCTGTCTCCCTAGCAATAGATTCCTAGTAACCTGATTTATGTGAAGGGTAAAGGTTAATGAATTAAGCTGTGTAAGCTTCAAAACCATCAAAGGAATTCAAAAGAGCCTTGAATGATAGAAAACAATGGCCATTCTACATACATACCAAATTTTTATGTTTTTTGTCTCCAACTCAAAAGCTGGAACATGGTATTAGTGACAATTGAAAAGAACTAATGAGGAAATATGACTACATTGCTTGCAAAGAGGAGTGTCCTAGGAGACCTTGTTACTGTTTGTGATGTGTTTCAAATCCAAATGAAGCTAATTGGAGCTGCCAGACACTGGTTTGCAAATCTCACTTTAAAGGACAGGCTCAATCACCTTAGAGGTGTGAAAAGAAATGTCCCCATTAGAGATGCATTAGTATGTGGCTTGGTGAATTTCTAAATAAACTTTAGGATGTTCTTTCCTAAGTCACTTTTATATTTGAATAATAGATATATCTTCAAGCAGAAGAAAAACTGCAACAAGACAAAAACAACCCTACAGATTTAAAACAAAAAGTATGACCAGTGCTATAAAGTAATTGGCAAATAAGTGCAATGGGGAGCTAAGTACGTTTAAAGTCAAATTAACATGTAGATCAAACGTTAAAACTCCTGAAATACAAACACATCATAAAAGTGATCTATTTGGGGGTTTTAGAAATAGAACTTCATTTTCATCATTTCCTGAAACTAGACAAGCCAACAAGCCACCCTGTGTTATATAGATTGTAAGTGGGTAAAAGCAGAAAAGCCTGCAACACACACACACACACACACACACACACACACACACACACACACGAAAAGGAATAAAAAGGAATAAAAAGGATTTACAAGATGTAAAGAGAGAAACAAGGGAGCAAACTTGGTCCAATTCTGTGCTACAAAAGCTCATCCTGACTAACTCATATACGGGTCATTTAAATGATAGCAGAGGTCACCAAAACACAATTTGGCATCTTACACAAAGAATAATGATATTTGATTGATTTTTCTAAAGCCCCAAATCGAGTTTTACTGAAGTATAGTCCAATCCCAGTGCAGCAAATGAATGGACATGATTTATATGTATACCCTGCTTTCAGAATGTGCACTATATAACAGATTTCTATGTTAAAAAAAGGTAAATTTACAGTTAAACCTTTACAAGATGAATCAATTCAAGAATTTACTAACAGTACCTTTCCCTTATATGTGAATATAATTTCATTTATAAACATTCCATTCATAGGTACTTTTTTTAGTAACATGACACCTTAACATTACATAGCATGCAGTGGTTATTTTTATCTTTAACTTAAAGAAATGTACATAATGACAAATGAAAGCCTATTTTGAGAAAGTGATACATGGCATCAAATTGATATGTTGAGCACCCTTTGTATTTCATGGTACACTTTCTTGTAAACGTTCTTCTATTCCATCCCTTTAACAGCACAGTATCAAATGTATGCTTAAGTCAATTTTTCATGCAAACATCTAAAGATAATCTTATAAAAGAGATGTTCACTGCAAGAGAGATTTTTGCAATTAAAATGCTAAAGTGTTCACTCAAAACACAATATATCTCAGGGGCAAAGACTAGGAGTGACATGCAAAATGTCACCAGCTCCACCAGTTACAATTCTCTTGGGATATTCATTAAGTTCTCACTTACCAAATGTTATTCTCTGGAAAGCCAAAATCTGATTAGTGAATCCAAGATTAATTTAGGTAGCTGCTACTTAAACAGTGGAAAACTGATGCCCATTTTGTCACACAGAGATAGTGAAAGATTACACAATGAGAAGAGTGGTTTGTTTGTTTGTTTTTAATAAGATGTACCACAATAAGTGGCCTGAGATGTTATTGAAACGTAAATTCTATGGGTTTACATCTCTGCCAACAGAGGTGTTACACCTTTGGAAGAGGTGGAGCAGATGTTGTCATCTGCTGATTCTGTCTGGACCACCCTTTCCCTGACAGTCTCTAGCATTAGGTAGGTTTCCTAACTGGAGAGTAAGTAGGAGTCAGCACTGAAAAAGGAGTAATACAACAGCAAAATAATATTTTCTAACATATTTAGGAGTGACCATCACAAACCAGCTCTTAATGGGAATATTTTGTTCCTTCATTTATATAGCAAAACATGTTTAATGTGATTTGAATGTTTCTTAGAGAACTTTAAAAATGTTTTTCAAATAGAATAAAGCCTGCAGTATTTTTTTAAATGCACATTTTCCTTAAGCTACTAAGAAACAAAATGGTTAAATGTTTTTCCAAAGCAAGGGGGCAGGGGAGAGGAAACCAAATTAACACATTTGGATAAACTTGGTTCTGGCTTTAATATTTCAGATACATTTATCCAAAAGTCTTGTTTTTAATTTTAGTCGTTGTTCCATCCTTTTACCACAGCTACACTAAACCATTATATAATAACTTGAGCTAACTTTTTCTAAGCGTGCCTCCAAATATGCAAGAAGCAGAAAAAAGATTCTAAGCTATTTCTGATTTATTTATTTCAACAAAGTTTTATTAAGTGCAAATTATGTGTTAGAAATGTTAAAAGATCTAATCAGAAAGCCACATTATTATAAAATGATAGCCCTAATACTTATAACCTTGATAGATCAACTACTATTTATTTTTGTTGCTACGGCTGATATTAATGTTCATACCCAGCAGCAGAAAAAGCATATCACTATCTCTATATCTACTGAAAATCAACTGAAAAGAATCATGTTTCAGGACTGAAGGAAATGCTAGAAAGAAAGGGAAGGGGAAAATTTAAAGGTAAGACTTCCTAATTCAGCAGTTTAGTCATTCTTCAATGGAAAAAAAAAAAAATTTAGTTATTTTGAAATAGGAAAAGTTAAGAAATCTCTTCCATCCTTAAAGGTTTTTGAGGTTCCATCAATTTATATCCAATATCTCTGGGGGAATCCAGGCATTGCACAATGTTGATACAGTTAAGACTGGTGCTATCTTTATGGTATTCTGGCATATTTTAAGATAGAGGGTGGAAGAGAAGATTTTATTATCCTACATGTAACAAAAATTTACTGTCTGGAAGCAAAAGCCCAGGCCCTGAAAAAAAAATAAAACAGGAATATAAAAACATATAAAACTATGGTCCAGTTCAGTGAATTGTGATCCATCAGAGGCCATTCCTTTTCTGAAAAAAAAGTCAGGCAAAATTCTGGCAAGCTCCAATTCCTACCCCGTCCTACAATAATAAATAAGAACTTTAATGGTAAAGCTAGAAATATTTCAGAGACTTGTTAGGCTTCCAAACAGCTAACATGAAATTTAGATGGGATATTAAACATACAATTGATGATAATCTCCCTGCCCATCTCCACCCCCATTACACTTACTGCTTTAAGTATTGATGAGAAAGTCTCAATTCAACAGACATCATATATTTTAAGCTCACCTTTAATTTAAAATGGACAAGAGAAAATTATTTTAGTGGACTATAAAAATATACTGAAGATGAGATTTCAGGCATTATTCAGGAAAGAGTTAAGTACATCCTTACCAGAAGACGCCACAAGTTGGCTTTGTAGTGACTAATTGCCTCTTTAACCTCTGTACTGGGGGAGCTGGCCTGTGCTTCAATACCAGTTTTGTGATAGAGCCAAAGACTGATGTTCAACAGAGACCTCCCATGACCTGTGTAGCCAAGGAGTTAACTCAGACAAGATGCTGACAAAAGGTTTTCTTCTCACTTGGGAAGGCACAGAATCTCTTTTTGGATAAGCCAAATTCTTAGAAGACTATAAAACACAGCAGTAAAGACAATTAGAAAAGTCAAAAGAATGGTTTCACTTTAGCTAACAATGATTCCCAACATCCCAATGTACCACTCAAAATTTTGTTTGAGAATAGTTTTAGCAATATGAAAAAACTATATTTGTAAAATGCAATGAAGAGGGCACCTAATTTGATATCTTTGAAAGCTCATAATTAAATAGCTGTAGTAGGACACAAAGAAAGCAGGTCAACATTCTCCATTCCAAATGTTTCCCACATGCTTCAAGCGTTCATATTCAGGAAGCCTACACTTTGTCACTAATTTTTAAGCTTAGCAAATTTCTGGCCCAATCAAAAGCCAATAAAATAATTTTCACAGGTGATTTTAAGTACAATTATAAAAAACTAATTAATCCTGTAATGAGTGGGAGAAGAAAATGGTGAAGGCTTCTTATTAGTTTCTGAAAAAGAAAGTATGAGGAAGGAGTTCTAGGTTAGGGAGTGGGAAAAGTATAGGCAGTAGGAATAAAGTTATCCACATATTCATTCAGAAAGACCAAAGGAGAAAGATCACATGGCACTGATGAAGACAACGACACTACATAAACTTGACCTTATTGAGACTTAGCTAGATTGAACTCTGAACACTTTGAGGCTTAAGGGTCATCGCTGCTGAATTCATAAAACCTACTTTCAAAGCTCTGGGACTCCCATTACTTTATTCCTATTTTCTTCCATATCATTACATATTAATGTCATGTTAGGGGTGAAATAATCTTTGCTCTAACATTTACAGGTAAGAGAGGCAGCGGG
The DNA here is from genome assembly GCF_000442215.2 of Lipotes vexillifer. Lineage (NCBI taxonomy): Eukaryota > Metazoa > Chordata > Mammalia > Artiodactyla > Lipotidae > Lipotes > Lipotes vexillifer. Next base: position 592,405 of record NW_006779287.1, on the reverse strand, counting down.
TCACCTTTAGTTGTTTTGGTACATTATGTTTACACGGAAAAATAACTTCCTTACTTAGTAAAAAGAAATAACATTTACACTTCTTTAAAAATAAAAAAGAAAGAAACAATTCATATATTTCTACAAATTACAATAAGGGACATTAACCAAGAATCCTCTTATGAAAAGTATGCAGTTTACATTTTTAATCCCAAAGGAAGAGTGACAACTGATTTCAGTTAATTTTTATTTATCTGAAGGATAGAGAAACAAAGGCCTCCCCATTTCCTTCTTAAATAATATTCAAGTAAATGCAATAGAATGAGATTTTAAAATTCCAGAGAAAGGCTATTGAACCTTACTTAGCTTCACCTGGCCAGTTCAATGATACTTGACACTATAAAGTCCATTTGCCTGTAAAATAAAAAGAAAAAAAAAAACCCTACTAATTAAGGCAACTTTGCAAATTGATGGCATTAGATTATCAAGATCTCAGTTTTAAACCAGATTTTTCCTCTAAATAGTGATCCAAAGAACACTAGTTTTTTTTGTCGTTTTTGTTTTTTGTTTTTTGTTTTTTTTGCGGTACGCGGGCCTCTCACTGTTCTGGCCTCTCCCGTTGTGGAGCACAGGCTCCGGACACGCAGGCTCAGCGGCCATGGCTCACGGGCCCGGCCATTCCGGCAGTTGGGATCTTCCCGGACCGGGGCACGAACCTGTGTCCCCTGCATCGGCAGGCGGACTCTCAACCACTGCGCCACCAGGGAAGCCCTTAACACTTTAATTTATCCATCAATGACAAGAACTGATTATCAGCAATTTAATTTATATTCAAAGTGCTATGTAGTATAGATGTCCACATGTATATAAATACACTTATAAATACAATTCTTAACAAATACTTTTCCCTTCCCAATCAACAAATAACTAATTGTTGTAAATCAACAAATTATCTCAATCAAAAAATATCTAATTATTGTAAATGCACATAGTAAAGGAATTTTAGCAGCCTAGCCCCTGAAATGCGGTGATCACTAAGATTCAGGTTGCTTTGCTTGAATTAGTCAGTCTATTCCCTACGAAGGGAAAACACATCTCTTTGCTCTTGGAGAAAGTGGTGGAAAGCTAATGAAACCAGTGCTAACACTGATAGAAACCATAGGGGGGAAGCATTACCCATTTTCTCCTTGCAGAAAGTTGCAAAAGCAAGACAGTAAGTAAGCATGGAGAAAGAAAACAGCACATTTCACAATTTGTTTCAGACAGCGGGTACCTTACAGGCAACATCATGTCTGACAGCCAGCAGGAACAAGCAACACTCCCAATCCCAGTCCTCAGTTTTATGTTATTTTTAAAAGGTAAATCAGAGCTTCCCTGGTGGCGCAGTGGTTGAGAGTCCGCCTGCCGATGCAGGGGACACGGGTTCGTGCCCCGGTCCAGAAGGATCCCATATGCCGCGGAGCGGCTGGGCCCGTGAGCCATGGCCGCTGAGTCTGCGCGTCCGGAGCCTGTGCTCCGCAACGGGAGAGGCCACAACAGTGAGAGGCATGTTTCTAAATGCTCCGCTGTTGATTAGTTGTTGATTATTATAGTTACTGTTCTGTCTGCATAATCAACAAACCATGTAGCAAAATGGAGTAACAGTATTAATATTTCTGCTCTACACACAAAACACTTCTCTCATGTACCCAGGTAAATAAAGAAATACATTCTGATATTCCGAGGAAGAAGACTGAGGTGAGGAGAGGGGCAAATGATTGTTTTCTAAGGTTGTTAGTGGAATAAAGAGGCAAGAGCAATGCCAGGCATTTGGAAGGGACGTCAGGTAAATGTGCTTGGAGTCAATTGATCAGTTGTGCGTTCCTATGGTTGGTTACTGGGGGGTACCGTGAGTGCTGCCCTGGTAATGATAGAATTTTATTAAAAAATTAAGAGAACAATTTCCTTTTTGTGATCCGTTGTTGAAAGGTAAGTGCATGCTCATCAGACACAGGACACTCTTCGGCCATTGGGCAAAATTTGGGGCTTTGGGAAAATTAATGGCAATCCAATGCCACATCATACTTTGAAAAAGGTGAAAGAAAATATAAAGGGTAATAGTATAAGCAAGTCAGTGACCATGATATATACTCAGGGACACATCAGTTGAAATAGTGGCTGTAAAGAGGAAAAAGAAGAAAAACAATATATACAGAACATAACAATATCTATATAAAATAACATTTTATATGTAACATATACAATAATACATTCATATATTTCATAATTACTAAGGAGCCTAAATTCATTTCATCTGTTTACTTATATCGAGCCTTATTTCCCTAGAAATGCATACAAAACTACAAAAGAAATGTTTGAGAGGGGCAAAGAAAGTAGAAAATATAGATAGTAAAATAATAAAGTTAGGGATATACTCACTCACCCTGAAGGGATTGATATGATTCATCCTGAAAAGCTTCTCCAAGTGGAATAAGATTTTGGAATAAACTTTCAAGGAACCAAAGTAAAGAGGGAAGTATGATTATTTATAAAATTCATAATATCAATGAGTTAAAAAATTCTGACCAAAAGAAGTTACAAAAAGACGAGATAGGCTTGACATATCTCTGGGGAAAGGCTGAAGTTTCAAGAAAGTGTTAAAATCATCGGTATCATTTGGAAAATTTCCTCCCATTTATTAATACCACTGTGGACTTAATTCACATGAAAATGGCCTCTCAAAAAGCTAAAAATTTAAAAGTATATTGCACATGATTAATAATATAATGCAATAATAAAACAGATGATATTTAGCTATATCAAAATTTTACTGAAATTTAATGCTTCTTGTACAAAATCAATCAGTCATGGACAGTAGAAATATGCTTCCAATGCTCACATTGTCAAAGTTTTGTATGTGTGTATGTGTAAGACACAGTCCTGGGGTTCGGAATGTAACTGAACGTCTCTAAGTCTTTTCTGTAAAATTCTGGAAATTACAATACCTATCTCCAAGGATTTTGTAAATGTTACATTTCATAATGTTTGCAAAGGTACTTTTAGTTATTCAACAAACATTTACTAACCCTTACTCTGCCCCTAACTAATGGATACAAAGATGGAAAAGACAAGTCTCTTCCCAAAGGGAATTCACAATCTTGTCAATTTTAACATCTTCCACACGAATAAGACAGGGTTATTTAGGATCGAATAGAATTTTCAAGTACCTTTCTTAGAAAACTAGCAATGTGGGACTTTAATAGTTGGCATATGCAAGAAAGAAATGTATGCTCCAATAAGTTCATGTTAAATCAATTTTTTTCCTTAGTAAAAAAATGAATGTAAAGCACATAGGACAGCACCTAGCACACAGTAAGCAATGAAATTTTAATTATTATTATTTAGGCCCTAGCACAGAACTTGGCACATAAAAAAATGCCTGTGGTAGGCTGAATAATGGCCCCCAAAGACATCAGGTCCTAATCCATGCAACCTTTAAGTGTTACTTTATATATACTTTATACTTTTTTATGGAAAAAGGGTCTTTGCAGATGTGATTAAATTAAAGATTTGAGATGGGGAGATTATTCTAGATTATCTGAGTGGGCCCTAAATACGATCATAGGTATACTTACAAGAGAGAGGCAGAGGGAGATTTGATATAGACAAGAGAGGAGATAGTAATATTACCCCAGAAGCAGACTGGAGTGATATGACCATAAGCCAAGGAATGTTGGTAGCCACCAGAAGCCAGAAAGAAAAGGAATGAATTCTTCCCTCCAGAGGGAGACTGACACCTTGGTTTTGGCCCAGTGAAACTGATTTTGGATGTCTGACCTCCACAACTGTGAGAGAATAAATATTTTTGCTTTCAAGCAACCAAATTTGTAGTAGTTTGTTACAGTAGCCACAGGAAATGAATATAGTGCCCAATAAATGGCATTAAACTAATCACTGGATTACACATGTGGCACCAAGAAACATGACTTATAAAGGTAACAAACTGGGGCTTCCCTGGTGGTGCAGGGGTTGAGAATCCGCCTGCCAGTGCAGGGGATACGGGTTCAATCCCTGGTCAGGGAACATCCCACATGCCACGCAGCAACTAAGCCTGTGCGCCACAACTACTGAGCCTGTGCTCTAGAGCCCGTGAGCCACAACTACTGAGCCTGCATGCCGCAACTACTCAAGCCCGCGTGCCTAGAGCCCGTGCTCTGCAACAAGAGAAGCCACCGCAATAAGCCCGCTCACCGCAACTAGAGAAAGCCCGCGTGCAGCAGCAAAGACCTAACTCAGCCAAAAATAAATAAATAAAATGAATAAACTTACTTTAAAAAAAATAAATAATGGTAACAAACTAATTGCAATTAAGATGACATAATTAGATAAGACAAAATTTTAAGTTGTGAAAAGGAGAAAAGAAGAAAACCTTAAAGAATCCTACCAAATCTTCAGCTTGAATTAGAATAAATTCCAAAAAGGTATGTCTTCTAAACTTTTTTAGAATAAACACTCATTTTTGCACAATTTATTATTGAAAATTTGAAGCATACCGAAATTTAAAGGAATTGTTCACTCAAAGCCATTATTCACCACCTAGATTCCATAATTAACATTTTTCTACATCTGCTTTATCTCAGAAGTATCCCATCTATTTCTCTATCCACCCAGGTATCTATCTATCCATTCTTACTTTTTAATGCATTTTAAAGTTAAGTGCAGACATCAGTACATTTCACCCATAAATACTTTATCATACACATCATTAAAGTTCAATGTTTATAATGGTTCTCTTTAAAAAAAAAAAAGTTTTACCTGCTGTGAATTACACAAATCTCAAATGCAATCAGGTTTCACAAGTGCATATATCTGTCTACCTTGAACCCCTATCAGATCTAGACTATTCCTAGCACCCCACCAAGTTCCCTCATGCCCCGCCTTCCAGTCAATGCCCATACCCACCCACAAAGGCAACTACCATTGTATATGTTTTGTTACTTTGTTTTATTTTACCTTAGCTTAGTTGTTTTTTTTTTTTTTTTTTTTTTTTTTTTGCAGTACGCGGGCCTCTCACTGTTGCGGCCTCCCCCGTTGAGGAGCGCAGGCTCAGCGGCCATGGCTCACGGGCCCAGCTGCTGTGCGGCATGCGGGGGATCTTCCCAGACCGGGTCACGAACCCGTGTCCCCTGCATCGGCAGGCAGACTCTCAACCAGTGCGCCACCAGGGAAGCCCCGTAGCTTAGTTTTGTCTGTTCATAAATTTCATAAAAATAGAATCATATTTGGGTAACTTATTTTTACTCAGTGTAAGAGGTTGAGATTCATCTATTTTGTTTAACATTTCAGTAGTTTTTCCTGATTGTACCTTTCAGTTGCCAAGAGGCATTCCATTATATGAATATAGCATAGTTTCTTTATCCATTCTTCTCTTGAAGGGCAGGTAAATTGTTCACAGTTTGGGGGGAATTCATTAATAACACTGCTAGGAACATTCTTATACAGTTTTTTTTGTGGACATATGCTTTCATTTCTCATGGGTAAAAACATGGGAGTAGAAATGCTAAGTCACAGAGTATTACCAGTATGTATGTAGTAGATGAATGAATTTCCTTCCAAAGTTGTTATACCATTTTACATGCCCATCAACATCTATGAGAATTGTAGTTTCTTCAAATCCTCACCAATGCTGATGTTATCAGACTTTCAGCCATTTGAGTGAGTATGTAATTAAGACCATTCTACATTAAAAAATTCAAAGATCCCATCATGATAATAATTCTACTCTTTTTTTTTTTTTGCAGTACGCGGGCCTCTCACTGTTGTGGCCTCTCCCGTTGCGGAGCACAGGCTCCGGACGCGCAGGCTCAGCGGCCATGGCTCACGGGCCCAGCCGCTCCGCTGCATGTGGGATCCTCCCGGACTGGGGCACGAACCCGCGTCCCCTGCATCAGCAGGCGGACTCTCAACCACTGCGCCACCAGGGAAGCCCCTACTCTTTTTATCTTTTAACAAAATACACAATAATAAAAGATAGCTAGAAACTGATCAATATTTTAAAATTTATTTGTATATTTCCAGAATTTTTAATGTATGATATAAAAGTACACATACATGATATAATTTATTCATTAAACAGACAATGCTCTCTGCAGACTCTTTGCAATAGCCTTCTGGCCCAGATGCAACATTCCATCTGCTTGTTCTTTGGGATATCTTCAAGGGATATCTAATTCTATCTCGTCTATCATCTTTATTCCAAGCACCTGACTAGCCAATAATAACTAGATAACTTCAGGAAAGGGATCTCAGACGGTTCTTAGCCTTCAACATTATATGTTGTCTTCCACGTTATCTCTCATGAGTTGAACTAAAAGTTAAAAACCAATATAAAATCAGCCCCAAAACTATGATCTCCTTGATAAGCATCAAGCTTTTCATTTAAGGTTCCTACCCTAACTGAATATTTGGTGAAAGACATTATATAATTTTGTGCCTTAAAAGGTAGACTGCTTATCCAATCACCAAGAACATTTTTTTTTTTTTTTTTTTTTGCTGTATGCAGGCCTCTCACTGTTGTGGCCTCTCCCGTTGCGGAGCACAGGCTCCGGACGCGCAGGCTCAGCGGCCATGGCTCACGGGCCCAGCCGCTCCGCTGCATGTGGGATCCTCCCGGACCGGGGCACGAACCCGTGTCCCCTGCATCGGCAGGCGGACTCTCAACCACTGCGCCACCTGGGAAGCCCAAGAACATTTTTTAAAATGTGTTGCCTTAAACTGGGTTAGGATTCTGGCACTAGTCAGCATATAGTAAAAGCTGGATACCATGGACCTTTCAGCAGAGTTTTCCTCAATCTGGGAAAAAAAAATAATGGAACTGCCTTTCTTTTAGTGTTACTAATTATCTAAGTGAATTGCCCAATTTTAAGTAACACGCAGTCTGCTGATTTTCATAGCTACATATACTGCACATAAAATAAAAGACTTCACCAAAACATGCTGAAAACCATGGAAGTTGCAAATGCACATAAAGATGCTTAGTACTGCTGAAGAGACAAGGTCAGTGTTTTTCTCCAATTGTAAGTAAACAAAGAACAAAACAGATCAAAGAAAATTTAACCTGACAGTTTATCTTTTTTCACTCCATTGTAAATTTTACTTTTGTCTCACATAACATGATTCACCTATGATCGAGATGATTTGTGTTAAGCAACCAAACATTAGGTACTTAAAGAACTCTTTGTAAACAAAGCCCCCAAATAGGATCAAGGCAAGAGTCACACATCTCTTAAAGCACTTAGTTAAGGTTCAAGACATACAAAAGTTCGTGAACAGCCACATTAACATTGCCAAGCACAGTATAGGTTTCTATATTTGAGGATATCTATTAGATCTGAAATATCTTTTTGATATATAACATAAAAATAATGAAGATATTAATAACATTGGGCATATTACTATAAACCTCACATGACCAATGTCTGATATTCAATGAGAGGAAAAGATATTATACCTTGATTTCAAAATATAATATGTAAAAATATAGTAAGAATTATATAACCATTATATTATTTTTCAAAAGATTAATATTTAAAAATGGAAACCACTGAGAAATAATTGCAGTTACTGTATGAAAGCCTTTAAAAGTTATTTTATACTTTTATATTATTCAATTACAGCATATAACTTTTAAGACATTCAACCTAATTCTTTTCGAAGTAAACTTTAAACACTGATTAGAATCAATGTCTGTAAATCCCTACAAAGGGAGAATAAATGCATGTTTATTGCAAAAATTAATACAGAGCCCAAATCTATGAGTTTGGAAATCTCTCTTAATAGCTAGTACAACCAATGTCAAACATTAATTATAAAGAGACATTCAGAATTATTTGGGGTTGAAAAAAGTTTTAATGGCCAGCAGGTTGTGTATTCATACAAACTGGGTACAGCCACATTTGTTACTGAGCCTACCTTCCAACATCCATGCCCAGTCACCCTGAGTCTGGTCTTCAGCCAAACACCTAATTCCTCTATGCTTGGAATCTTCAATTTTATTGGCTTATCCAGGCCAGATTAAGGCATGTAGAGGCCATGAGTCCTGGAAAAAAATATGGTTCCTCTTCCATCTCTAATTTCATAATAATAATTTAAAACTCCACTAAACTGCAAAATTCATGAACGAAAGACCAAAGTCTAATTTTAATTTTTTTTTCTCAGATTGTTGATGCTGTCCTTCTGGGGGTGATACACTAGGCATGTGCTTGGTCTGCTTAATGGTAATCCAGCAGAATGCCAGACTTGTACCAACCTACTGCTATACTCTTCACTGGGAACCTCTATGCCCCTGTTTTATGGACCAAGATGATTTTGGCACATTTCTTTTGTTCAAATTTTGTCCCCCATTTCTTTCTTTCATTGTAGCTTGAAACCCTAGATATTGACTTCTGGCTCCAAAATTCTACATAAGTCTATCTGACTTGGCCCACTAAACAGAATTATTACATAGATAGTTTCTCAAAACACTAAATTTTTCATGTACTTAGACCTTACCAGAGTCACAAATAGGCATCCTAGCCATAGTCTGTGTGGCTGAGTCAGTGTTTTAAACAAACCTGTGAATATGAGTATCCTTAGATCAGACATGCATTCTTCAGTTGTTACAGTCCCCACTATTCCCCAATGATTACATCTGACCCACTTTACTCATTTACATTCTATGTTTGGTCAGACCCCAGCAGTGGACTCTTCTCAGACTGACAGTTGCTCATGACTCCTAGTTTTTCCTCCCTCTGTTGTGACCACTGTATGAAGTATATGTCATCACCCTGACCTGACTTCGAGTCTGACCTGACATGGGGCCTATGTTTTACTCATCCTTGATGAGATGCTCAAGACAGGTTTGTTGAATGAATGTGTGAAGGATTGGTACACACTGATAAGACAAGTCATGCTCTTGTATATACTTGGAATTCTGAATAAAAATAGCAAATGCACCACTTTTAATAAGCATATGTCAACAAAGCAGAACATTATTTTTAGGCACAAGGAATGAATTACTTGCAGTTATAAAGAGAAATATCTATGTAAAATATGTCTAATAAAAAGGATGAAGAGCATGTATTAAAATATAGAGGGACTTAAAGGGGAAAAAACTGTACATGAAGAAAGGCTGACTTTGAAATATATATAGGGTAAGAATGTGCAAAGGAATCATAAAGTGGATTTTGTTGAATTTCCCTCAGTAAACATATCTCCTACAATAGTTAAGCCAAACTGATTGAGAAGACACTAGAATACTCATCCTTATGTAAGCAAAAGAAGCAACAAAAACTGTAATAATTTCTTTCGTAAATGCTATGGCTATTGAAAATTACAAACTGCCATGAATTTCAAGGAACTCACTTTATATTTCTTGATGTTGCAAAAGAAATGTTTACCTATTTACCTAAGGGAAGTAAGTTTACTTTCTATAAGTTCCACTACAGGAAAAGGAAAATATCACAATTTGTCAATGTAAGAGTAAATATCACAGTAAGAAAATAAATATGGGTTTTATAAGGTGTTATTTTCAAAGAAGGTTGATGTGGTAAACAACATAGCTCAAAAGCACTTTTTATTTGAAATATATATCCTTTAACATTCATTTGCTTATACAATTAAGACAGTATGTTTACTGGAGGGGTCTGGTACACACCTAACTATTTTTAGTGTAATTTAGAAATGTCACTGCCTTCAAGAGGCAGAATGGGTGCTCTGGAGCACAGACTCAGTAGTCTCAGTTCCAGAGACCAGACCAAATCCAGGCTTGGGAACCTCAGCAAGTTATTTAGCCTCCCTGTGCCTCACTTTCCTTATCCGTACAGTGGGTATAATAAGAACATCTACTTCAAAAGGCTTTTGTAAGGATTAAAAGAAATGATACATATAAAGTGTTTAGAACAGTGCCTTGCACAAATTAAATGATACATATCTTAGCTATTATAACTTAATTTAAAATTTCCATTATCTCTAGGTAATATGTGCCTCCTGATTTAATATAATAAGAGCTATTCAGCACTCCAGCACTACCTATGCAGTATATTGCCCGCAAACCAGGAACCTAAATTTAATCGAGACTCTAATTTATCTATCAATTTATAGACAATATATGGGGGTGGGCAGGTAGCAAAACATATTGAATGGCACCATAAGAAAACAATCAGCTAAATCCAGTATGAAAGAAATTTTTCAGGACAAACAATTCATGTTCTACAACAAATGACTGACAGGCAAAAGAAGAGTAGTATTATTCATTAAAAGAGACCAAATGCAACATGTAACCTAGTTTGGATCCTAATTCAAATAAATGAGCTGAAAAGAGGCTTCAAGGAATTATCATTATGTTCGTTAGTTGTAATAATAGTATTGTATGTGTGCATTTAAAAAATCTTCATCTGTTAGAGATAACTGAAGCGTTTCCAAATGGTAATTTGTCCAGAATTTAATTTAAAATACTCCAGGAAAAAGTAAGTTGAGGGGATCAATCAATGAAATAAGAATGGCAAAATGTTGGTAATTGCTGAGTTCAGGTGATGGGTACACAAGAATTCATTATATGATTCTTTCTATATTTATGCGTGTTTAAAACCTTCCACAATAAACATTAAATTTTAAAAATTCATTATCCTGTGTGTTTGCCCTCAAATCTACTTTTCCAATCATATTTATTATTCTGATTGTGCAATTTAACTAAATGCTACTAAATTTAAAATTTTAAATTGTGCAATTTAAAATTGTGCAATTTAACTAAATTAAATGTGAAAGTGAAAAAGAATTATTTTTATAAAACTACACTAAATGCTTCACATATATTTGATAAAAGTAACTCATTAAAAATGATTTTTGGGCTTCCCTGGTGGCGCAGTGCTAGAGGGTCCGCCTGCCGATGCAGGAGACGCGGGTTCGTGCCCCGTTTCGGGGGGATCCCGCGTGCCGCGGAGCGGCTGGGCCCGTGAGCCATGGCCGCTGAGCCTGCGCGTCCGGAGCCTGTGCTCCGCAAATGGGAGAGGCCACGACAGTGAGAGGCCCGCATAACGCAAGAAAAAAAAAAAAAAAAAAAAAAAAAAATGATTTTAATTAGGTATGAAATGATTTAAAAGTTTGGGAGAATCAAACATCTTTTACAACCATAATGGTATGAGACTAGAAATCAACAAGAAAAAAATTACAAAACCCACAAACAACTGGAGTCTAAATAACATGCTACTAAACGACCAATGGGTCACTGAATAAATAAAAGAGGAAATTTAAAAAATACCTTTAGACAAAAGAAAATGTAAACACAAAAATCCAAAATCTATGGGATGCAGCAAAAGCAGTTTTAAAAGAAAATTTTATAGCAATACAAGCCTACCTTAAGAAACAAACAAAAAACTCAAATCATCTAACCTTACAACAAAAGGAACTAGAAAAAGAACAAACAAAACTCAATGTTAATAGAAAGAAAATTATAAATATCAGAGTGGAAATAAATGAAATAGGGACTAAAAAACATTAGAAAAGATCAATGAAACTAAGAGCTGCTTTTTAAAAAAGATAAACAAAATTGATAAGCCTTTAGCAAGGCTCACCAAGAAAAAAAGAGGTAAGGCCCAAATAAATAAAATCAGAAATGAAAGAGGAGAAGTTAAAACTGACACCACAGAAATACAATGGATCATAAGAAATTATGATGAGCAGCTATATACCAATAAAATGGATAACCTAGAAGAAATTGATAAATTCCTGGAAATGTACACTCTCTCAAGATGAATGAGGAAGAAATAGAAAAGATAACAGACTGATTACCAGTAATGAAATTGAATTAGCAATAAAAAAACTCCCCAAAAATAAAAGTCCAGGACTAGATAGCTTCATATGTGAATTCTATCAAACATTTAGAGAAGAGTTAATGCCTATCCTTTTCAAACTAATCCAAAAAATTGAAGAGGAAGAAATGCTTTTGAACTAATTTTACAAGGCCAGCATCACACCAATATGAAAACCAGACAAAGAGAGCACAAAAAAGAAAAACAAAAAGAAAGAAAATCACATGCCAATATCCCTGATGAATATAGATGCAAAAATCCTCAATGAAATATTAGCAAACTGAATTGAACAATACTCTAAAAGGATCATGCACCATGAGCAAGTGGAAATTATGTCAGGTATGCAAGGATGGTTCAGTATCCACAAATCCATCAATATGATACACAATATTAACAAATTAAAAAATAAAAATCATATGATCATCTCAGTAGATGAAGAAAAAGCTTTTGACAAAATTCAATATCCATTTATGATTGAAAAATAACTCTCAGCAAGGTGGATATAGAGGGAATATTCCTCAACATAATAAAAGCCGTATGTGACAAATCCACAGCCAACATTATACACAACAGTGAAAAGCTGAAAGCATTTCCTCTAAGATCAGGAACAAGACAAGGATGACCACTCTCATCACTTTTATTCAACATAATATTAGCAATCCTAGCCATGGCAATCCCCAGACAAGAAAAAGAAATAAAAGGAATCCAAATTGGAAAGGAAGAAGTAAACTGTCACTGTTTGCAGATGACATGATACTATATATAGAAAGTCCTAAAGATGCCGCCAAAAAACTGTTAGAACTAATAAATGAATTTGGTAAAGTTACAGAATACAGAATTAATATACAGGAGTTCAGATAGCTTACTAGTGTATAGAAATAACAAACTATCAGAAAGAGAAATAAAGAAAACAGTCCTATCTACAACAGCATCTAGAAGAATAATATACCTAGGAAAGAATCTAAGGAGGTAAAAGACTTGTACTCTAAAACTATAAGAGACTGATAAAAGGAAGTTGAAGACAACCCAAACTAATGTGTTTATGAATTGGAAAAATTAACATTGTTAAAATGATATTACCCAAGGCAATCTACAGATTCAATGCAATCCTTATCAAAATATCAATGGCATTTTTCACAGAATGAGAACAAATAATTCTAAAATTTGTATGGAAACACAAAAAACCCCAAAAAGCCAAAGCAATCTTGAGAGAAAAGAACAAAGCTGGAAGTGTCACGCTCCCTAATTTCAAATTATACTACAAAACTACAGTAATCAGGGCTTCCCTGGTGGCGCAGTGGTTGAGAGTCCGCCTGCCGATGCAGGGGACACGGGTTCGTGCCCCGGTCCGGGAAGATCCCACATGCCGCGGAGCGGCTGGGCCCGTGAGCCATGGCTGCTGAGCCTGCGCGTCCAGAGCCTGTGCTCCGCAACGGGAGAGGACACAACAGTGAGAGGCCCGCGTACCGCAAAAAAAAAAAAAAAAAAAAAAACCTACAGTAATCAAAAACAGCATGGTATTGGCACAAAAAGACACATAAATCAATGGAACAGAATAGAGAGCCTAGAAATAACCCCCCACTTATATGGCAAGTTAATCTATGTCAAAGGAGGCAAGAATATACAACAGGGAAAAGACAGCCTTCTCAATAAATGGTGTTGGGAAAACTGGACAGCTATATGCAAAAGAATAAAACTGGACTACTTTCTGACACCATATACAAAAAGAAACTTAAAATGTATAAAAGACTTAAATGCAAGATGTGAAACCATAAAATTCCTAGAAGAAGACATAGGCAGTGTGCTCTTTGACATTGGTCTTAGAAATATTTTTTTGGATCTGTTTCCTCAGGAGAGGAAAACTGAAGCAAAAATAAACAAATGGAACTACATAAAACTAAAAAGCTTTTGTACAGTGAAGGAAACTAGAAACAAAACAAAAAGGTCCCCTACTGAATAAGAGACAATAGTTGCAAATGATATATCCAATAACAGGTTAATATCCAAAATATACAAAAAAACTCACACAACTCAATATCAAAAATAACAAACAACCTGATTAAAAAATGGGCAGAGGACCTGGATAGACTTTTTTTTCCCCCCAAGAAAAGGCATACAAATGGCCAACAGACACATGAAAAGATGTTTAACATTACTAATCATCAGGGCAATGCAAATCGAAACCATAGTGAGATACCATCTCACACCTGTCACAATGATAGTAAAACAACAAATAACAAGTGTTGTTAGACGATGTGGAGAAAAGGGAACCCTTGTGCACTGTTGACGGGATTGTAAATTGGTGCAGCCACTATGGAAAGCAGTATGGAGATTCCTCAAAAAATTAAACTACCATATGATTCAGCAATTTCACTTCTGGGTACTTAACTGAAGAACACAAGAACACAAATTCAAAAAGATATCACCCACTATTCACTGCAGCATTATTTACAATAGCCAAGAAGTGGAAATAACCTAAGTGTCCATCAATAGACATATGGATAAAGAAGATGTGGTATATATACACACAATGGAATATTACTCAGCCATTAAAAAAAAAAGAAATCTGGGCTTCCCTGGTGGCACAGTGGTTGGGAGTCCGCCTGCCGATGCAGGGGACGCAGGTTCATGCCCCGGTCCAGGAGGATCCCACATGCCACGGAGCGGCTGGGCCCGTGGGCCATGGCCGCTGGGCCTGCGCGTCCGGAGCCTGTGCTCCGCGACGGGAGGGGCCACAGCAGTGAGAGGCCCACGTACCGCAAAAAAAAAAAATTAAAAAAAAAAATCTTGTCATTTGTGATAACATGGATGGATATAGAGGGTATTATGCTAAGTGAAATAAATCAGACAAAGACAGATACCATATGTTCTCACTTACACAAAACAAAAATATAGATCCAGAAAACAAACACGTGGTTGCCAGAGGGAAGGGGAGGTGAGGAGAAAGAGGTGAAGGGGATTAAGAGGTACCAATCTCCAGTAATAAAATAAATAAAGCAACGAGGATATAATAAACAGTATGAGGAATATGGCCAATAATAATCTAATAACTTTGTATGGGGACAGATGGTTACTAGATTTATCACAGTCATCATTTCATGATGTATGTAAGTGTCATTGATTAAGCCAAGCAAGCAAGCAAAAGCAAAAACTTAAAAAAATAAAATAAAATGTTTAGGGAAAGGTCTTTAAAATTTAAAAGCATTCTATTTATATTGTTTTACAAGTATCTTTCTCACCCCACTTTAATGTACTGAAAACTGGAAATCACCGATGATGCAATTGGGGTGTAGTTTACATGACGTGACTCCCATCAGCATGCTCTTATACAAATAAAATGCCTTGGTCCTTCAACAGAATACTCATGAATAAATGGGCATTTATATATTTTAAATTATGCAAATTCCTTGAATATATTATTTTACAATGCTCCTACCTTAACTCTTTAAATCAACAAATACTAATCTCCATCAGGGCAGAAAAGAGGGCTTTCACTGAGTTACAAGTTTGCTTCGTTGTTCTTTAATAAGTTTTGGACCCCTTTTTTGGTTAACAGAGTCCAAAGGTTATTTATGTTTTAAAATCCTTTTCAAAATATTATTTCAACTATTTAGATTGATTAATTCACAATATAAGATTGAAGTGCTATAAACTGAGAAAATGATATGATGTTTTAAAGTTTAAATAATGAAAATCCTATGGCCCAACTATTGCCTCAATAAATATAGTCTAGAAGCTAGAGGTCTTTCCAAATTGCAAAAAGCCATGTTTTGTATTTGACCAAAGACAAAATATACAATAAAATGTACTGATATCAACTAGACTTAATAAATACTATAGCTGTGACAATTTATTTATATTATTCCCATTTGACAAAAGAGTTGGCAGTAGCTTAAAATGAAAGAAAATGTTCATTTTAGCTAGTTATAAAACAACAAGATGACTTTGAACTTTGCTCTAAAATGAAAAGCAGTGCTTAAAATAGGCTTTCTTCTGAAAGCCAAGTTACATAAAATATTCAAAGTCACTATTATAAAGTTCCAGAATTTAAATATCTTTTCTATTAAAAATTATCATTCTTCATTAGTACAGTTGAATTATCAACACAAGCATAATTCTGAGTTTGATTCGTACACTTTGGGGACAATAGTATAATCACAGAAAGCTAACCAAAATCCTGGCCTGTGTGTTCTAATAAACTGAAGTTGGGGGAAAAAAAAAAAAAAAAACAGATCTCGATAAAAAATATTTTATCATAGATTTGATTTAAATATAGCCCCTATCTCAAAGCTGTTGGAAACTGAGACAAAAGCAACAAATCAGCATAAAATGAATATATAATTAGTGCCTAAAGCCCCATGCCAGAATTCCTCATCATAAATTAAAAAATGACATTGTTTAATTGTTTATTTAAAAATAGTAAAAATATTGGAGCATATTACTTTATATCTTGGGAAACAAAATAGAAAACTTTATATTACAGTTTCTCTAAGCCAAACTTTCAAAATATTAAAAAATATTTAGGTATAATAAAATCTTGAATTACAAATAAGAACTTATGAATTAGACTAATGCCTCTTCAAAAACCAGCGGACTATATGACTATCTTCTCAGAGCCACTGGAAACAGTCACCACTATGAGTCTCTGATCATTTGGAGCTTCTATTCTCACTCTGAGAGCAGTTTATTTATAAAAAGGTAACTGTGGACTTAGCTGTCAACTTTCATACCTTGTTGAGGGGAAACAGATACACATGTAGCAACAACACAAATTAGCAAAACCATTCTGGAGTGTAGTCTAGTATTATTCACTCCTTCATTTATATACTTATGGACCACCACATATGCCTAGGGATACACTGGATCCTAGAATTCCAGGATGAACAAAACTAAGAAAGCTTTCAATGAATATGTCCTGTGACCCAGAAATTCTATTACTGCAAACACAAATAGGATAGGTTAAATAAATTATGGTATCCAGATGCAGGTATGTAATAGGATGATACATATTTTCCTTGACATGTAAAGATGCTCAATTATTATATTAATTGCTAGCTATGATTAAATACTTCTAAATCAGAAAATATATATTTATAAAATATCTTAAGATTTTTTTCCTTAGTATTTTATATTGAAAGTCTCAACCTGAGAATGTTCCTCCTTGCAACAAAGGAGGCTCATGTTTAACCAACTTTCATGATTGAGTGCTAAGTAGGAAGGATTTCTCATACCATGGTGTTGATACTGTGCTGTGCCCAGAAATGGAACTTACAGAAATTCACAGCCTCAATACACTCTACGATAAACACCTGATCTATGATCTTGGGCAATGTCACCAATTTAAGCACATCTTAGATGGAACACAGTGTTACCAATGATTTACATGTTTTGAAATCTTTTCTCAACAATACAATTTTAAGACTTTTTCTGTCTACACACTTAACTCCTACAGGAAATTACAAAATGCCCACCTAACAACTGGCACTTGGAAAGTGAATTATGAATAGATGGCTGCAAGAGACAGAATAAGCAGCAAGGCCTTTAGAGACATACCTGGTAATCTAGATCTCTGTCCTAAATATCCAGTAAGGAAATGGAGAAAAGACAGTTAAGCTATCTACTACCCAAAAGCATTTTGCAAATGTCTTCCAAACCATTAGTCTATTCAAAGAGGTCAGATACACAAGTGAAAAACTTAGGCAAAAAGTGTTTGACATAATGTAAGATAAACATAATACATGTCTCATAATAAATTTTAAAATCTAGTTTTTTTTAAAAGAAGGCCTAAGCTTTTTGTACTAATCAAAATCTCCCATCAGAAATTAATTTCAGATTGGGATTGACATATATACACTAATATGTATAAAACAGATAACTAATAAGAACCCTCTGTATAAAAAATAAAATAAAATAAAATTCAAAAAAACCTTTTTTTTTAAAGAAATTAATTTCAGAAGAAAATGCTTTAAAATAACTTGAACAATGGGAATTCCCTGGCGGTCCAGAGGTTAGGGATCCACGTTCTCGCTGCCAAGTGCCCGGGTTAGATCCCTGATAGGGGGAACTACGATCCTACAAGCTGTGCAGCACGGACAAAAATATAAATAAATAAAAATAAAATAAAATAACTTGAACAAGATTTCAATGCCAATCATATCTTTGCGTTATGAAATTCAAAGATTTAATAATGACATATCTTAAATGTGATAGAAGAAATCAGTAGTATGATTTTTCAAGTAAGAATTTACAGCATTAGTTTCCCACAGTTCTAAAATGTAGTTTTTAAGTCAAAAACAGATTTTTCACATCTTTCCCATTTAAGGGTCCCAAAGACTTATAAATTTTTAACTCCATCTCCCCAAGCTCTATAAATTCTCTTTTTGTAGACTTTCTGATGCATGGATTTGATCTATATACAATTCAGCTAAAAATTAAATGCACAATCTTCAAAAACTCTAAATCTTTTACAGTTGTGCAGTTGAAGATGAAAGAACTTGTAAACAAATGTTTAAATTATATAAACCTTCCTATGTAAGATGGAAAACAAGAGGCTCAGTACTGTTTCTTAAATCCGTCCTAAGGGATTCTATTAAAATAGTATGCTCTTACAACAGATCCCATTACAGCAATCCCATTACAATCCCATTACAACAGATATCGCACTGGAAACAAAAAGGTTCCTTTGTCAGACTAAAAGTCAATAATGATTTTACCACTACTAAAAATAAGTAACATTAATTGGTACTTTTGAAATTAACTACAGCTCTATTATCTCAGTTTATACTTTAAAACACCATGTAAGGTAGTTTTATCTTCATTTGATGAGTGAGGGGGCTGAGTTATAGAGAAATTAAATCCTGGGGCCAACATATTATATGTTGGGATAGTTAGCAATAAATTAGTAATGAAATGAGACCAGGTTACTCGCTCCTAGATCTAGGACCTCTCTGCTAGACAATGAAAGAATTAAAGTAGCTAACACTAGTGAGCATTCATTAACTGGTAATTTGCTAAATATTTACTTATTTAATTCTGTAAAATACAACTCCATTTTACCATGTCCATTTTACAATGCAGAACAATGGCTCAGTCTGAGAGTTAGATCTAGTAAGTGGCAGATTTAAACTGAGGTCAGCATGAGTATGATTACAAAGTTCATGCTTTTTCCCTAC
>NW_006779287.1:572058-573408 GCF_000442215.2 Lipotes vexillifer | reverse complement strand
TCCCTACAAGAAAAAACTTAAAGCTAGAAATAATTCAGAAGCTAAGATAAGCCTAGTACTAGAAACCTAGTACTTGTCTACATGGACACTTTCTTACATGAGAAAGGGGAGAAGGGAATGAACTCAAAATACCAGGTAAATTTGGGCCTGGTCTGCAGATTCTTAGTATTCTGACATTCCTACAGTTCTGCCTAACCCTGAACTCATAGCCCAATGCCTTCAGGCGCTCCTGCAGAAGCTGCTCCTGGAGGCCAAAGCAAAGTAGAAGGGCAGGTTTTAGGAAGAGGAACACTCAACTATATCTGAGGATCATTTAGTTGAATATGTCTGTGGATAGACTGAAAACAGCCAAAAACATCGTTTCTCAGAGCATAGAGACTTTCCACACAAAAAAGGGAGACCACTCAAATCAACTGGAAAAACATTGTATTGTGGAACCTTCAGATCCTTGGGTCACAATGCATTCAAGCACAGAAAAAGCTTGGAGCAGTATTGCAGAACAAAGGCTTATTTCATTTGGCTTGATCAAGTATTTCCCAAGGGTAAGACCTATTAATATTCTAGGGAACAGCTTCTGATATTTCAGACTTGAGTCTGAAAATAATCTATGAGTATGAAACACACTGTGCTTTTTTCTCTTAGGATAATTACTACAGAGTGAAATCTTTAGGGCATTATCTCCAAGATCCACACCTCTAGTGCATTATTCTAAAGGTATAGGTAAGAAATAGCCCCAGGGCAGATGAGACTAATTGGTGTAATCTCTGGATATTAGAAATGGCTGGGCCTTAAAGGTCATATCATTCCTTCATTTACATATGAAGAAGCAAGAGCCCAGAGCAATTGAGATCCTGCTCCAAGATCCTAGGTCCTTGAGAAGTGGCTGCACTGATAATGAGAGATGGCCTCTCCTCACCAGGGTAGGCCATGGTGTCTTAGCAGCACGGCAAGTCAGAGGCTTCCTATCCACCACGTCTTGGCATTCTCTGCTGGTCTGACCCAGGGCCAACAGGCAGAAGGCTAAAGAGGTGTTCTGTCTTCTTGCTTTGCTGTTTTGTTCTCCAAAGGAACCACCCCAAACATAGACAGGTTGCAATTTTGAGCATGAAATGTTTGCAGTGGGAATATCAGACAGGTGTCTGACATCCTAAGATGTTTGTTTCTAGGCTAATATACCCACAATTTCCCCCCAACTACTGTATTGACAGGAATTTACAACACCCAAGAGTATCTCTAAATTTTATAAGGATAATTTGAGGAAAAAAAATAAGTACTTTGTACCATATCTATACAGGGAGGGATTTTAAAGTGGTTTTCTAGGGGAAATAAATACATAAATATCTTGGAATT
>NW_006779287.1:570872-572048 GCF_000442215.2 Lipotes vexillifer | reverse complement strand
AGCAGGAAATTCTAAGTTGCTTTCTGTGATGAGCGGGACTTTGGGAAGATAGATTTCTGAAAAGGAGTTTTGGAAGTGTAACTAGATAGTGAGAGACTAGTGGCTAGATAAAGTGCTACTGAGTAAGGGATTATTGAACTTGCCTGTGTGTGATACTTTCTGCCAGGTGAAAAAAGTATATCCAAAAAGTGCTGTGTCCCCTACACTCATGTTAGCGATGGGTGACTGAGAGCTAAGGATATCAAATAATGGGTTGGTTGAACAGCAGAGGAACGTCCACGTGATCTCATTGTATCTCTTTACCATTTATAACGCAAACCAGATTAAATTCTTTTTTTTTGTTTTTGTTTTTGTTTTTGCAGTACGCGGGCCTCTCACTGCTGCGGCCCCTCCCGCTGCGGAGCACAGGCTCTGGACGTGCAGGGCCAGCGGCCATGGCCCACGGGCCCAGCCGCTTCGCGGCATGTGGGATCCTCCCGGACCGGGCACGAACCCTTGTCCCCTGCATCGGCAGGCGGACTCCCAACCACTGCACCACCAGGGAAGCCCCAGATTAAATTCTTAAGTAATATAGTTACTGAATCAACTCTAATAAAAGCTCTCATTTCCTCTAACCTCCACATTTAAACCTCTAAATTCTACCACCACTCTCTCAAAGACACAGGCTTCTTTGGTTTTAATTTTTCTCCTTCCACCACCACCTCCACACCTTATGCCTCCTTTCTCAATGTAAGTCAAACTTCCCAGTCATCTCCACTCCCCACGCATGCATTAAACTAATCTAAACACCACCACCAAAAGTGCAGGAGAGAAAAAGACCTTCTGAGTCCTCATTCCTTTGATTTTCTATATCCCCAGTCCTCTGCCCCACAGACCAGTGCAAGGCAAGTTGAGAATCACAGACCTACATCCAGACATCCTTAGAACAAGATGGTCTTTTAAAATTAATATTAAAAAAAACTGCCTATTTTCTATTACTCTCTTACTCATGCTTTTATGACTAATAATCCACATTTGAATCCCATTGAGATCATTTATGTCTTTGGCAAGAAAAAAAAAGGGAGAGAGAGAGAGATTAAATGAGGAAGGGGCTCGTTCCTGAGAACCAGCCTCGCCTGCTACACTCACTAGACCCCAGCCATAGGCTGCCCTTTCTCTGGCCTGCTCAACCACAGC
>NW_006779287.1:557224-570862 GCF_000442215.2 Lipotes vexillifer | reverse complement strand
AAAAGTTTGACCCTGAAAACGCTCTTTCTTTCCAGCTGAGTTCTTTTTATAATTTTGAATTTAAAGACATGAAATGAATAGTCATGTTCATGAAGTTTCCCTCTGTTAGCGCTCATTTTTGTTATGGCACCCTTTCCCCTGACTGGGCCGTGACAAAAAATGTGCTAGTACCAATTTTTACTCTCCACAATTGTGTCACTCTTCAAGCACAGCATATAAACTGATATTCAGGTCAAGAAATCCTGAGTATTTTCACAGATATATATCTAATTAAAATCACAACTTTCATTGTTGCAGGTGTGGGCTTCCTAGTCATTTAAGCTCTCTAGGCTTCATTTTTCCTACTTAAAAAAAAAAAAAAAAGCCAGGGGAAACACTACTTATGCATAAAACACTTTGAGCTCCCCAGATGAAAGCCAGAATATATAAGTGTGATGCATGTTTATTGCCTCTTCTCTGATGAAAAGTGGCAGCCTTCTGCTTGAAATGGGATTAGAAATTCTGACTATAACGGAGAAGAGAGAAGCACAAATGAGTAACAAGCAGTCAGAATAAATAAAACTGAAGAGATGGAGAGTACTCCTTTTACAAAAGGAACATCAGTTGCAAAACTTGTGGTTTAATTTGGTATGCTTTCCACTTTTAAAGAATTGGGCTCCACTGCGTGTATAATGAGCTACAAGCAGAAGGTACATTCTGTAGTACATGAATTAAAAATAACCTTTTCATTTGCTTTTCTGTAGCTTGGCATTCCTATATTATTAAAATATAATGTATTAAAGATTAAGTAAGCATATTAGCCTACAGACATCATGCTTATGTGGCCATGGATATGAGGCTATCCAACATAAAGCTAGAAATCTGTCTATATAAAATTCACATTTATCATAGTATAGCTATCAATTAAAAAGAATGCAAACTTTTCTAACAAAGTCGGCTATTCCATCCGGGATAAAAAAGAAAGGAATGAGGAGAGAATCACTAAAGAGAGCCACAAATAATTACAAGCTATTCAGTAATTGGGAGAGAGCTGGATTCTATGCTATAGGAAACATTAAATAAACTCCCTAGCTTAATGAAAATTAATATTCTCCATGTAGGATTTAAAATACTAAGGCAATTTTCATACCAACATTTTTGGGGATAATAAAGGATTTATTAAATATTTTTCTAGTATTTATTCCTTTCTATGGTTTAATTTCCTTTCTCATTTTTTCTTTTTGACATGTAATACAGACATTTACAGAATATTAAGAGAATGGACAACAAACTAATTGCAAAGACATAAACAACTTAAAATTATCAAATTTCCAAAGGACAGGGCTTTCCTTTCATCTCATTATTATGTAAGCAGTACAGGTTCATAAAAGAAAATTTGGAGTTCAGGAAAGTGAAGTGAGAAAAAAAGAATCCTATGAGTCTAATGCAGTCAGTAGTCACTTCTTTTATATTTCCTTTATTGTTTTCCAATACCTAGCATTTTTTTGTTTGTGTGTGTTTATCTTTCTTGTATCTCATACACTGTTATATTAGGGATACAATGTTATACCATGATCTTTTCAGTCAATATGTCAAGAGGCATTTTATACCCAAAGCATGTGTTTCTTTTCTATTTAGAGTTCATATTTCCTTTCAAAAAGTTCCTTTATCAATGGAAAGCAAACACTCCCCAGAACTTGGTCATTTGTCCCACAGACTGTTCCTCAATGGCTTCACAAATGATGGTGATGGTCTTACTTAGAGCACTCCAAGAAAAGCAGATGTCATAGTGCACTGGTATCTAAACTTAGAGAGGGGCCAGAATTTCTCCTAGTCAACTATCTAAGAATTTACTCTCATATTTCAGTTACAGGAAAGCCTGAGGTGTGGTTATGTATAAGGTAAAAGCTATTCAGTAACCTCAGCTTAACTTGGTTTTAAAGATGTGAGCTGTCAATTTCTCTCTTCAGCAGCTCTTCCACCCTCTGGGCCCCTCAGCCTACTGCTGTTAACATGTAAGAAAATAAGAAGCCCAATCTTTGAACTACTATTCCCAATTTGTCAGATTCACCAGTGAAGGATCTGTGTGTGAACCTGTAAGAATGTATGAGACAGAAATTCCTTCATACTCACATTCATTGAAATGAATAAAATTCTTCCTTATGTTTAAGAAAATTAGGTAAGATGGAAATCACACAAAGAGGAATACTAAATTGAAAATTTGGGGAAAAAACCAAACCTTTACTTTTAAAATGACGTAAAATCAAAACAGACATTTACAATAGATGTGTCTTGTTTTCTCCGTTGTTCTCTTGGATGAAAGACAATAGTGATTTTTTTAAAACAGTTTGCTATGAACAAAATTTATCATCTACTGATGCATTATTTCTCGATTTCTTTCTCTTATTATCTCTCAGAGATAAATGGCAATAACAAAGCCACATTAAAATGACACTAAGAACAGCGTTTTATAGTTTTAATTATTTTTTTCTGTTTTTGCAATAAAAATGATGTGGTATGTTTGCATGTCTTATATATTGAGAAGCAATAACACTGTTTAAAAATTCATAATTGTGAAGATAATTTTTACTTGGTATTTTAAATATGAAACAGATTGCTTCTGGCCCCTAATATTATAGCCCTGTTTACTAACATATATTGTAGGCACACCTATATTTATGTCAGTCACTTACTGTGCTTTTTATTCTGTTCTGAGGTATTCTGCATAGAGATAATATTCACTTACGAGTCCATCAAGTGTTTTCTCCTTCTGAGAAATAATTTCACAAGTTGTAATATAGATAAACGAGCACTCATTTTCCCAACTTCTCTTGGGATTTGAGCTCAGTCTAGTCTATGAAGTAAAAACTGAAGACCTGAAATGAAAATCTGAGACAAGGGAGACCGTGGATGGGCAGTGAACGACATGTGCCTCCAGCCCTGCTACAGTCATGGAGGAGAGGGGGCATCTGAGGGTGCCCCGCGGAGGCCTGGCAGGCCTCTCGGGGGCAACACTTCATCTAGGTCACTGCAGTCTGGACCTAGTCCCTACCTTCACACTCCAGAAATGATTTTGTGCTTTAATTAAAACTGAGAAGCCTCTCTGGGATAAACCCATGAAAATCAAATTCCTATAGAGTGCTAATTTATTAATTTAGAATGGCACATTACTGTAATGCAAGCTGGATCTCTGGCCTTGTCAGATTAATGCATTCTCACCCACACAGAAACTGACAGTACAGAGTTTGCATCATGGACAGAGTTAAACCTAAAGGGCTTGGTGATTTTATCTCAGCGATCCTAGGCTTAATCTGTTCAGAGCAGTCTTCCTTCCTACAGCTTCATTCTGTCAGAAGTTCTCAACTGGGCTGCTGCTTTTTAATTTTAACTTTTTAAACATAATTTTATTTTGTTTTTGTTTTTCTTTTTGCGGTACGCGGGCCTCTCACTGTTGTGGCCTCTCCCGTCGCGGAGCACAGGCTCCGGACGCGCAGGCTCAGCGGCCATGGCTCACGGGCCCAGCCGCTCCGTGGCACGTGGGATCTTCCTGGACCGGGGCACGAACCCGTGTCCCCTGCATCGGCAGGCGGACTCTCAACCACTGCACCACCAGGGAAGCCCATAATATTAATTTTAAACATTCTATTTACTTCTAGATGGGCATTACATTTAAATGATACAACAGTAAGATAGTGAAAATGAAGTCTACTTCCTTCTTCTATTCCTAGATGCCCAGTATCTTTCCCTGGAGGCCAGCTACACTACTAGCAATTTCTTGAGTAGCTTTCCAGAGATAATCTATGTACTTATAAATATATGCCATATGTGTGTGTATACATATACGTGTATCTTACATATATATACAGATACATATGTATCTGTGTATATATGCAATTTGTCTGTCTATAAATACCATATGCTATTTTGGCATTTCTTTTTTTAACTTTCCATATACAGAACTGGTTAGTTTTAAAATGTACATTGGACATTCGAATAACAACAAACATCCTTAAATATTATTTCTCTCATGTGAGAGTTTATCTGTTAGATAAATACCTTGAAATGGAATTCTAGGTCAAAAAATATGCACATTTTTAATTTGAAAAGTACTGCTAATTTTTGGTCATATTTTGTAATGGTTAAAACTTGGAATTTAAAAACACAACATGGCAATTAACTTCTTGCATGTCGTGACCATAGAATGGTTTACTGTGAATTTTTACAGAAGGGAAAGACAATTCAAATTCAATAAATTTTGCTTCTAGTCACCCTCTTGTCCTCAAAGGTAATAATTCAAGGTGTACGACTGATTACTGAACCCTAGAAAATAGGCCATGAATTACATGAAGTATATGCCTGATAGATGGGAAAGCAAGAAAAATAAATGGAGAGAACATGAAAGAAAAGATTTTAGACTTGGGGTTCAAAAGGTTTCCCTTTTCTAGTAACTTCAGAGTTTCAGGGCAAAACTCCTCTCAAGCAAGAGGTGATGAGAATAAATTTTTTTTTAAAGCGAGAAAAGTGAAATAAAACTACCAGGGCTGTCTGAATCGGAAATTCTAACATTACCAATACAGTCTCATATGAGGAAGGAATGGCTGTCAAAGGAAATACTGAAGGAACCTGGGGAAGAAAGTTTCTTAAGAGGACTGGGGACTATTGAAGATCAGGTTTCTGGCAGGAATTTTCAGATATCCTTACTGGTAAGAACTTCCTCCAAATGCTAAACAGGGGAAGGGAGGAAGAGAAAATGCGCAGACTAAGTTATGAAACTTCAGACTCCAAACCCAAAATGTCTTTATTGAGAACAAGAGTGATATCATGACATTGATTATGAGGAAGGTTACGAAATCTTAGAGATCCTTCACAGTCTGCTAATACTGTTATTAATTAAGTCAATATGTTGGGCTAAAGAAAAAAATATTTTTTAATATCCAAGGTATAGTAACCATTAAAGTTGTTTTTAACACAAAACCTAAATATATAGATTACCTTTTAAATATTTTTAAACTTAAAAAGTCTGGGATATATACTTGGCATGGCCTCATGCACGTATATGACCCTCACTGCCTTATCAGAATACAAAATAAAAGGATCAATCGTAATTATAATTTCCATTCTAAAGTGACTTCAAACAACTTATATAATTCTAGAGAACTATAATATAATCTTTTAAATTACCTATATATTAATTTTCTTTAATAAATCAGAATATAAAATAGGTTTAAGTGTATTATTTGCATCTAAAATTTAAGGACGGTGTCAAAATACTGAAGTGTTCTTTTCATTATTTATCATTTTGGAAGGCAAGTAATTACAATTTTCCTCCATTTTATTATCTTTTTTACAAACTTACATATTTTCACAAAACTATCACTTATTTTATAATTTACCTGAAGTGGGATTTAAGAATTTCTCAGTTTTATTCTCAATTATTCAAAATACAACAAATATGCCTTTAGGTTTTCTGATCAGTATATGAAAATAAATGAGAAAATTATATCTGAAATTAAATAAAGCATTTGGATCTTGAAAATGAGCAACAAGCATTTAAACATAAAAGCTAAATAATAGTTTAAAGCAAAAATATATTTTACAAATGAAATAATTCAGTTTATCTTCTGAGAATGAATTATTAATTTTCATCTTATATCTACAATAAAGCAAGGTCACACTATCATATGACTCTGAATCTACACCATGTTTTAAATAGATGTCTTAAAATATATTACCTAGATAATATCTCATGTTTGTTGAATGAATATTCTAAAAGAAATGTGATGGATATCATTAATAATTTATGTAACAGAGAAAAGTTTGTATCATTATCATAACAATATGGATTTTTTGGTACTAACTATATGGAATATTTGAGTCACATAAAATAGACAATATATACCTCATATCATTTTATTGTTATATGTGTCCTTATTTTATCTACTCTCCAGCAACATATATATCACTGTATTCCTATTAGTAAGCACCAAACCTCATAAATATTAGTTCAATAATTGATCTCTCAGTGAATACTGAATGAATTAATTGATTATAGTATTCAATTTTCAGTTAAAACATGCTAAAGAACTCTTAAAGTAAATGGTAAAATGAGAAAAATTACTGTTATACACAATGAGAAAACAAAAACTTAACAGAATAATTATATTGACTAGAATGTTAGTTTCTGTCATTTACAATCTTGAGGGCCTCTAGATTGCATAAGCCCCTTCCAAGGCCTGGAAGTACTCCTAGCATTATAGTCACATGATCTTAAGTTTTTGTAAGATATTTTAACAGTCATTTAAACTATTGCACATTTAGAACCAGTTTTTTATTTGTAATTTTGTGTTTGATTTCTTAAGAGGCGAAGGGAAAGTTATAACAGTGGCAGGCTCCACAAACTTGGATCCGCTCCACCACAGTTTCCTATTACACTTAAGATACCTGACACAAGAACTGAAAGTAAACCAACATTTGGACAAGTAACAAAGATTTGATTTACATTTACAAATATCTGTCATCTCTTGTTAAAAAATCAAAATATGGCCAATTCTAAGTTATGGGCTAGCACACTACTCTGAAATACAGTTCATCATCTAACAAATCACGTGGTGCGGTTTCAATTAGTTATCAGCACATTTTCTCAAATTGCAGTTTTCTTTTCTGGTAATTATTCTCGGACATTTATTGACAGTTAACAGCCGCTCTACTACGTCACTTACTTTACTTCATGTGTTGACATTTCACATTTACTCATATTTTCAGATAGCCTAAAAGGTACTTGAAGAAAACAGACACTTTGATATTACTTTTTTAATTCTTTATGATTCATTCAGCATGTAAAATATCATCAAGTTGTTTTTGCCTGTGTGATCTTATGTCTCATTAAAAAATGTGCAGTAATTACAATACACATATAACACTCACTTTTCTGTTAAATATTTTGACATACTTATTCTACCAAAATATCAAAAGTCAACCATCATGAAAGCGCCATGAAATACTTGAGTCAATGTTTTTGTTAAAAAAAAAAAAAAAAAAAAAAAAAAAAAAGTTCTCTTTACACCAATAAAACATAAATACTCCTAATTGCTAACAGACTTTTTTTGACAAGTGTTAGCCCAGAATGAATGCTTACAACCTATGCTGAGTAATGGATGCCTGGAAAATAACATTTACATGGAAACGCTGACACAGTTTTCACCAGAAAAAAATACTAAACTCACATATCAGTGCTAGCTTAACAGGGCAATTAGAATACACTGGGCCTTGGAATGATGTAAGAAAACATTTAAAGAACATCTGATTCCACTGAAAATAAGACCATAAGATTTTTGTTAAAACAAATGCCTGAAGGTGTGAGTATGATATTACTTAGACACACACACACACACACACACACACACACACACTACACACATGCCACACACACATACCATGGTCTACAGCAAGAAATATTTTGATCTTTTTTAAAGGACATTTTGTTATTTTGGGGGGTAGAAGCTAAGAGAAATAAGAAAAACTATATGGAGAACATGCCCTACAATTTACAAATGAATCATGTTTACTACAACTATTACATCATTTGCTTTCCTTTCTTGTATTATGCTATATCTACATTATTTTGTAGAGTATGGATTTTAAGAGATGGATACTAAAGATTTAGGAGAACAGGACTTAACAGTTTGACTTATAGTAAGGCTACTCTAGAATGCTTATTTTATTTGGAAAGTAGAAACATTAAGGACATACCTTTTTTAAGTCAAGAAGATAAGGAATATGAGTGACGGCCATATGCAAAGCAAGAATAAGGGAAAAATCATTCTTAAAAGAGAATTTTGTGTTATCTGTTACTGTGTTTTCGTGTATATGCATCATGCCAACAGTAGGTATAAATAGAAAATAAGAACTCATAGGAGAAAGTTGCAAAGGAAGTTATCCTCATTAAAAAGCTAGATTCTGTAACCTGCAAGTCAGAAAATCACAGAGGTAAACTAAGCTACCTGCTGATCCACTGAGAAAAGGAAGATTATTTTATTTTTCCTGCTCCCTCCCCTCATCTAGCCCCAGTGGTTACAGTCAGTCAAGAAAGCTGCCTTCCTTTTCTTGGTTTCAAAGGGTGCCATGCCCCCCACACTTCTGGAAGAAGAAATGAGAGCTGACGACTCCATACATATATCTTTCTAATTTCAAAACCTTCCTCAAGCAGATGCCTGAAACCAAGTTCTACAGTGCTGATAAATGATTTTGTTTCACTTTATATTCTAGGCTGCTAGATATAATTATTTTGAGGCTAGACAGCACTCCAGTGGTCAAATAACAAAACTAATCTGCAGACTACTCTTACAAGGAGAATTACCCATCTAGATTAGTTGTTGGATTCTTCCTCTACTGACGTCCTAAGATATTTCTTTGGACACATGGCATATATTTCAAATTAAAATATTACGCATTAAAACAGCAGGTTAAGTAGAAGTTTTTCTCCTTATAAAAGATTTGTAAATGAATCTATCAATGTTGGAAATCTCATCATAAATATGTCATTCCCTTACATCCATTTAGGCCCTATAAAGCCAAATTCTGCAAAACGTTCAATAACACATTTAATCTTAAGGCTCTGATCAGGTTAACGATAGTTTCCTTCAGGATTGCATTCATCTTCATAAAGTGTGGTTGTCTTTAAAAACTGCTGTTAGGTTCAGAGACATTAACTTTTAAAGATACTTTTAACAGTTCTTCCCTATTACTAAAAATCTCACCTTTCGTGCTAGTAAATACAAAGAGCTTTTCATGATAGCATAAAGAAAGAAACTGCCATAAAATGAAAACTGAAAAACATACTGTTTTTAAATTACCAAACAGGGTTTATTTAACAAGGGTATACTTTATCACTACAAATGCTTTCAACCCATCTCACAAGATGCACCTTCTTTTCCTACTGTCGTTTCTATTGCATAAATCAAAACAGTACTCATTAGGGTAAACCAAACTTCAATTGCAAGGATCTCAGCATTTCTGAAAAGATAGATATAAAGATATCCAAGTTAATGTCACTTAATTAAAAATATATAGGTTGCTCTGGACAGTTTTTACTAACCCTGGTCCTTATTATCTGAACTAGTGAGATTAAGATAATTTAGGGCTGAATAGTTCCAGAGTGCAGCAGAGCATAAAGGCCTTCTAAAATAGAGAGGCCCAAATCCAGAATACCCACTACCATGTAACTACCACTGGGAAATGCAATTTTAATTTGCAGGAGGATTTTAAGGAAATTCTTCAGGGTAAATAACAGTGAATCCTAACCAAAAAAAAAAAAAAAAAAAGAATTCAATAATTTTGCAGATGAAGCAGATAAGACATTGCTACAACACTTTTAAAACCAGCCAAATGCAGTTTCTTGATTGGAAAGAGCTCTCTGAGCTAATTAGAATGCAAAGCACCTTGAGATAAAATTTCACAAAAGATCGATTTGTGAAAACATTTTTTGTTACTGATAAAATGCACTACCATCCATAGATGGCATGGCTAGGACAAACTCAGTTGTCCCACTGAAATTCCCAATGTGTAACTTTTGGCTTGACTGCCAAAACATGCATTTTAACATCCTGTTTCGAAAGTAGGACTACAGGTACTAAGATTTTTATAATTCTATTATACTCAACCAGTCTGTATGAAGTTCTCAGGTAAAAGACAATGAGCAAAATCTTTAACGGGAAGTATGTGCTTCAGGACTCAGTAACATTGAAAAACAAAACTCCATCTGTGGGCTTCCCTGGTGGCTCAGTGGTTGAGAGTCCGCCTGCCGATGCAGGGGACATGGGTTCGTGCCCCGGTCTGGAAGGATCCCACATGCCGCGGAGCGGCTGGTCCCGTGAGCCATGGCCGCTGAGCCTGCGCGTCCAGAGCCTGTGCTCTGCAACAGGAGAGGCCACAACAGTGAGGCCTGCGTACTGCCAAAAACAACAACAACAAAAAAAACAACTCCATCTGTGTCACATATCTCAGGTGTAGGCTTGAAATTAAACAGAAAACTTCATCTCATTGTTGGCATCTCCAGTTGTGAGGATGACTTAATTGAACTGCATGGATTCCTCTTTGTGTCAATCTCAATCCAGATCCAAACTGATACCAACCTGATTCTAAGTCACCTTCCTTATCCACAGCACTTCGGGGTGGAGGCTGGTGCTGAGAATCATTCTGTCCTCCTCTAACCTTGCCCTGATGTCACAGAGGAAGTAGCTCTGAACACATCCTTCCCAAGCCTAATCTTTTCAGTCCCCCTGTGATACTGTGATGTATAATAAGAAACAAATACTTGATCTTCCTCCCTCATTTCTGGCACAGAGCTCCTAAAATCCTTAGACTTTCCAAAGCGCCGAGAGATATAAATGTGTTTTTGTTATGACAATGAGGTGACTTTTGGATCCCGTTTAAGGAAGGGGCTGATTACCAGGAGAACCAACCTTGTCATTAGAGGATTGGAACTTTCTGTCCTGACCTCTTCCCCCGACCACCTCTGGGAGGGGAGAGGGGCTGGAGGTTTAATCAATGATTTAATCAATGGTACCAACTTAATGAAGCCTCCATAAAAATACAAAAGGATGGTGGTGTTTGTAGAGCTTCTGGGTTGGTGAACACGTGGAGATTTGGGGAAAGTGGCCCGTTTAGAGACAGCATGGAAGCTCCTCACCCTCTCCCCATACCTTGCCCTGTGCATCTCTTCCACCTGGCTGTTTCAGAGTTATATCCTTTTACTATAATAAACCAGTAACCTAGTAAGAAAAATGTTTCTCTGAGTTCTGTGAGCTGATCTAGCAAACTAATTGAACCCAATGAGGGGCACATTAGAACCTCCAATATGTAGCCAAATCATTCAGCCAAATGCTTCAGCTGGCATCTGAAGTGGAGGGCAGTCTTGTGGGACCAAATCCTTCACTTTGGAATTTGATGCTATCTCTGGGTAAACAGTGTCAGAACTGAGTTGAATTGCGGGACACCCAGCTGGCATCAGAGCTTGTTTGTTGGCATGGGAAAAATCTCCACACATTGGAATCAGTAATCAAAATCCTTACCTACCTCATTCCAAACCTGATGATTTTTTTCTTCTTATTCCTCTCTCCCAACCTCAGTCAGCCTTTCTCTCTCTCCTGTGTTTCTCCATGCTCCTTTCTCAAATTCTAAAAGGAACTTCCCTTATTCTGTTTTACCCCAAAGTCATTATCACATTTTTCCTTCCCCGTCATGAATACACACCAAATCAGTTAAACTTGCTGTCCCTTCTGTCTCATGTATCATTTACTCATTGGTACATTATACTCTAGTTTCTAACCCACAAGTATTAGATTACAACTCCAGCAAAACTACCTAAGTCACACGATTTCCTAAACCAAAAATCCAGCCTAGGATCTTACCCTAAACAGCTTCCGCAATATCTGGTTTTGCCAAATACCCAATTCATGAAGCCGTCTTCTCTTTGGCAGCATCAGATCGGCTCTTCTCCTATCGTACTGATGGCTTCTTAGTTTCCTAGCGTGTGTTTCCTCAGCTCCCTTGAATGGCGTAACCTCATTTATTCCAAGTGATGTATATATCACTCTTCCCGAATGCCTCCCAAATGCATCCTTGGCCCGATCTTTATCCCTAGTCCTTATGCCTGCAACACTTGTCTAAATAGACTTCAACTGAGATTTAACATGTCTAAAAACAGTCATCATCTATATCCCCTCACACCTTATTTTACCTAACTAAAGTTTAAGAGAGCTTACTTGACCAAATGTAAAGAGTTAAGTAAGAATGCTAAAAGAATTCTTACTAACACCCCCAAACCTTCACAATATGTTACATAAATGAGAGAGTTAATACCGCAAATTCAAGAATGAGCAAAAGCCAAGTCAAGAAGAGTTATAATGTCACGATCTGCAGAAATATTCCTAGAGAGGATGACAAGGAAGTCCTCAGCAATATCTTGATCTTAACCACCAACTCATTCTTTGTTAACTCTTCTGCATTAGACATTTCAGATGTCTAGCGGCAGGCTAAGGGTCGCTCAACCTTCTCGACATAAAATATGTTGCATTTAGCAGAAAAATGTTATGGAGCTAAACAAATAAAAGGACCATACCTGAAGTGCAAAAGATTAAAAAAAGGTACATGGGATCCCATTCATAAAACTGCTGAAATACATGTGCTTATTTTCTGATAAGCTTCTTTTCATTTACACATGTTTTGGCTTCAGGAAGAACACTTTTAGTCCTATGTCAAGTTACAAAAGTTAGAAATACCCATAAGGCTATATTTTAATGCTACTTCATAGCAATAGCTGGCTAAATGGCAGAGTAAAAAGGACAAAATAAAAAATGAAAAACTCTGTGTCTATACTACTACATTTGGAACATGAAATCTAGGGAGAAACCACTCCCTTTATTTAATGGATAAAGACTGAACTGCATTGATTTTGAAATTTCAGAGCTAGAGTGGTTATAAGGGTGGAAGAGAAGAGTATTTTAAACATCTATGAACACCTTGCTTACTTTCTATGAAGACTTGAGATATAAACAAATAAAAGAAAATGTTACGCATGAATTTAATTACCATCAATTATAAGGTACTATCTACAGGGATCTAAATTGAAGTCAAAACCTACCATGAAAAACAGTACACAAGAGGAAATGAATGACAACGAAAACTTAAAAATAAAAAAGTAACTAACCTGTTCTACGTGGAAGGCTCAGCAGATGAAGATGAGAAAACAATATAGCAAAGCTTTATAGCATAAGCTAGTTTCTCTGAAAATCCAACATGTTAAGGACCTTATTAAGGAAAGCATTCAGTGCTATATTTATACAGCATTTTCTATGATGAAATATAATGGAATAACATAAATTCGTACTGAGGATTAGGTCAATCTCATGAAACCAGGCACCAGGAGTTTTTAGGTAGGAAAGAAGTACGGCGGGGGGGGGGAATGGGGAGGGTGACACGATAACAGCTTCTATACTTGTCTTATAATAAGTCATTGTATGACCAGATCATGCAAAATCAAGTAGATTTAAATCATTTTCTTGTTAGAAAAGTAGGACACTGAAAGCTATATGGTTGCTCATTCATTCATTCTTTATCCAATATTGACCTATTACCCATTAACCGCCAGGCTGTGATAAGTAATAATGAAGATAGCGCCTCTCCGCACAGAAACAGACAAAACTGAGCAACCTGGTGAGTGCTATCATAGATGTTTGCGAGGGTGCTATGGAAACCTAGGGGAGATGTACCTAACCTAGCAGGTCTCTTTTGTTTACTGTGAAAGAAACGCAGTTAGAACTAGGTTTGGATAAAATGCCAATAGACTGGGTTCCACAGAAGAGGAAGATGCGTTCAGGAATAACTGGAAGCAAGGACAGTGAAGTCCTACTTTCTCTGTGTTTCTTTCCATTTCTCTCTATACGTTGGCTTCATTCTCTCAGAATCATTGTCTGCATAACTCAGAACCACAGCTGAGGAAGCTCTGTTTTGACACCTTGCCAGGCTTTGCACTGGACTGGCGATCTTGAGCTATGTTTACAGTTGATCCAGAATAATCACTAAACAAGCCCTCTTAGGAACACTACCTTAGAGATCTGAAGCCAAACCCATTTGATGTCTGAGAAGGTGATAATGTGAACA